>NC_050588.1:7515833-7830000 GCF_013368585.1 Megalops cyprinoides | reverse complement strand
AACAGTTTAAACAAAAGTTTATAACCTCCGCAAGGTTAAGGGCATAGGACACAATCGCATGTCAGCCACTGAAAGCTCCATGTGTGTCCACAGCTTGCGAAAATGCATACAAGGTTGGCGGGAGTTGGGGGGGGGGGGGGGGTGCTTTCCAGACTCGGACTGTGAAAGATACAGAGAGGAGCAGAGCACTGCCGTGATTGAGGATCCTATTAACAAACCCGGCGGGGAAAATGTGCTTACGATGAGAGTTCCGGTGAAAAACGCCATCTTCGCCGAGATGGTGCTGAGGACAGTGCTGACCGATCTGCAAAAACGGGTCTGAGGTTTTTTTCCTGTCTGACAGCAACTGCAAATAGAGCTGTGAGGACCATCGGCCCTGTCTGCACAGAGGACAGTGGGCAGAGGGCTATTAAGACGGGAAATGAACATCTATTTTAACCATGGTGTCTCTTCATTTCGCTGGCCATCGGGCACTTCTTCTACTCCTCTCTGCCACTATATCTAGGTTCCTGCCCGCATGTGAACAAGGCTGACAGAATCAGCACCTACTAACCACCTTCCTGTTGCAAAACGGTTGGCAAAAACGGATGGTGAAACTAACTCAGGACATTCGAATGGACAGCTGGGTGAATTCCCAGCCTCTCGAGCACCTCTTACAAATCTGTCACAAAATCACCCATCCTTTCCAACGGAGAGTTCCATAAATGTCCAGAACTCAGCACAAATCCTGGCACCTGTCCCTTGTGACTCGCGAACCCGCACAGTATTCAGTTTGAATTCCTAGAACTGGAGAAAAAAAACACTCGTCATCACTCAAAAGCACCTAAAAAACTACAAAATGTGCCAAGTCGACGTATGATTTGCATGGTGAATTTCTGAAGGAATCACACCAAATTCGTAACTTCAGTTAAAACAACTGAAGGTTCACAGAGTGAAGACTGAGCTCTTTAGGCTACTACACACAAGGCTGGGACTGATGCTCAAATTCCACATATGAATACTGGATCTGATAGGTATTTCTGCATTACTGTTACTCATGTATGGAAAGTCAATTTTATCTTGTCATTTGTACTTAAAACTGAAGAAAACAAATGACCAGCCAGCCAGTACTGAATCTACTGTTGACATTCATATCAATGTAGCAGCGTCACTGTGTAGGCTAGGGGTGTAGACGACAGCTAAAAAAGTCTCAGGGAGTGTCAGTGAAAGAGCCTGTGTCTGTGTGTGTGTGTGTGTGTGTATGCACGCGCTCATGTCCAGATCGGTGTTTGTGTATGCGCAAGCGTACTGTAATGAATCAGCTTGTGGTCTGAATGTGAATATGCCTGCATTCTTGTTTGTTTGAATGAGATTTGCCTGTTTGAATATTAACGTGTGGGTGAATATGTGTGTCCGTGTGCATATATGAGTGACCGTGTGTGTGTGTGCGCGCTTGTGTGCGTGTGCACGCCTTACCTTAATTGAGACTTAATGTGCCTGTTTCAGTATAAATACGTGTGGGCAGATGTGTGTGTGTGTGTGTGTGTGTGTGTGTGTGTGTGTGTGTGAGAAACATAAGGCGCTCTCTCCTGTCGATACAGGAGGGCTCTCAGTGGCGATTTCCCTGAATCAGTTATTCTCTTCCCCCATCCCTGTCAAAGGTTTCCAGACGGCTCATGTAAAGACCTCTGGGCAAAGCTTGTTTTAATGTCTAATCCTCGCTGCTCCATTTATAAAGGGAACAGCGGGGTGGAAAATCTGCTCACGATTTGTTAACTGGATTACCACCTAATGAGAACCACCATCCGCAATATCCAGGAGGAACAACAGGCAGAAACCCGCAGTCCCCCCCCCGCAAAAAGGACACGGCGCGGAGGACCCTAGAAACGGCCACAATGCCGCTGCGTGGTCACGGTGGGGCTGCAGGGATGGATGTCTGAAGTCTCCAAAGAGGGCAAATACGGGGATTCGCTGCCACCGGTCTTGTCAGATACACGTTTTTTTCATTTCTGTCCATGTGTACAAGGGCAATGCCCAGGCAATCGCACTCCAGTCACCGCTGCTCATTGCAATCCGCTGTGAAAATACAAATTTTCTAAGCACACAGCATATAGAAAACAGTGAGAATTCACTGGCTATGTTTACATTAGCTAGATCCATGTGAGCTGAGCTGTCACTGGTTGTTTACACTAGCTACATTCGTGTTTACCAAGTTATCACTGTCTACATGTACACTTGCTGGATCCACATTGTCCAAGCAGCCATGGGCTACATTTACACTGACTTGATTCACATTAGCAAAACCATCACTGTCTACATTTACACTAGCTAAATTCTCACTGGCCAAGCAACCACCGACTATGTTCACGCTATCTGGATCTGCAGTAACCAGACCATTACTGGCTATGGTTACATTGGTTGGATCCACATCCAAGATTGTGTATTTTGTACCCAGTGCTGCTGACACATGAAAACACATACAGATCCATGTTCCATTCTGGGACGAGGTGTGGGCTAGGAGTGGGTGCAATCTGATTACTGATTTTGCCTCTGTTTTGTAACTTGAGCTGTGTAACTCTGCCTTGTTGAAACAAATTTTTCAGGGTCACACGTCATTTTCTGATGTCATCAAAAGGGGACAGATGGCGCTAAGGCCGACTCTCTTGGCTGAGCATATATTGACAGAGCGCTTAACAGCCAGGGCTGCAAAAAGCAGTCCACAAATGCAGCCGGTCTGATGCGCTTCGGTGAGACACAAACTGCACTATGGAGTGCAACCTCGGTACACACACGAGGAATCATACAGACAGACATACATCATGCACACAGACAGACATCAATTCAGACCTGAGAAACGCCGGTTTCACCACTCACATCGGAGTCGAGTGTGAACATTTTGGGCCTCTATCTGTGGCACTGGCTTCAGCATTTCCCACTGCACGAGCAGCTGCCCGATTTTCCCTCTCATCCACCATGTAAAGGACAGCTTCTCTGCCTGTGTGCCTGGGATCAGTTAAGGCCACCCATCTTTCATTCACAGAACGCTACTCTAAAGGTTTTTCAGTTTCTTTGCTTCCCACTGTGAAGGCCTACCTCTCCGATTCACAGTGAAATTGCCGGAGAGACATTAAATCATTTTCTTTGTAAAAAAAAAAAAAAAAAAAAAAAGAAAGCTCTGCAGAGGAATAAACACAAAGTGTCTTTGAGATGCTTACTGAATGTTTTTTTCATTTATCCCTGTTTGGTTTCTCTTGTGTGGTTGCTAATATTAGAAAGTCTGATTCTTGAAAGACTGCTTCCATGTGCTCCCACTTTCCATTTGTTCCACACAACATGTCATTATACATTATCTGGGTAGGAAACATCCCTTTACTGAGCTGTGGTTGACATCCTCCACACACAGACCCAAAATGTTAACTTCCCAGAATCCACACACCCCACCTCTGTTACGTAATCACCAGGGACGCTTTCTGCATAGACGCCGTCCTTTGTTGCAGCTCACAAGCTGGAGGTTATGGACTGAAAAACACCAGAGAAAACCTTCCACAACTGTCAGGAACAACCACGGAACAGGCCCCCTGTCAATTTAAGGGTGGCCAAACACATACACCAGCTGTCAACATTACATCTATATGTGCAAGCAGGTTCAGCCAGGGACCTTCTGATTTGAGGACACGTGCTGAACTGCCCTTGGCCCTTTGGGGTGAGCAGAATCCCCACATGGGGATAACTGCGTTCTTCTGATCGCTACACCCAGCTAACTGCAAGCACATATTGGACGGTAACAGACGACACTAACAGTATTGAAGATGCACCATAAAATACAGACTGCTGCTGCAACCACACCTTTTGTTTATGGAAAGTAGGAAACGGGCAGCCGTGTTGAAATACCACAGGCGAATCATGTACAGCCTATCAATTTTGCATGGCAAATAATGATATCCATATGGTTGTGTGTTTTTTATATCTTAAAAGAGTTATGTAGCGTTGCATTTTTAATGCGTCTGAAGCTGTATGAAAGGAATGTGCTGTTGCCGTGGTGTGCTTTTTGTTGTTGTCAGACCCTCCGTGTGACATTAGAAGCATTCCGCAGCCTCGGCGCGGTGTGAAGCCTCAGCCGCCGAGCCTTGTCTCCGCGGTGCTGTGAAAACGCCGCGTCCGCCTTTGCACCTGTGGCCTGAGGAGCACACCTTTTCGTGGCGGCGCTTTTCCCGCCGCGGGGTACGCCGGCCTCCCTGGCGGCCGCGGGAGCCTCATTCCAGCCCACGCGGGAGAGGCGGCGCTGTTCTCCGGCCCTCAGCTGGACGCTGCTCTGGAGCGGTGGGTCCAGTCACGCAAGGCTACCTCCTCCCTGAGGCTCTCTCTCTCTCTCCTTCAGTACTTGCTAGCTAGTTTCAGCCTCCTTGCACTTCTACGCAACAGGATGGTGCGCTGTGGCAAGACCCCCCCCCCCCACACACACACACACACACACACATATACACACACACACACACACACACACACACACACACACACACACACACACACAAAACACACACAAAACACACTCTCTCTCTCTCTCTCTCTCTCTCACTTGAAGCTGTTCCCTTCATTTCTCCCAGCTACTGAGCAGCTCAACTCAAACCTCACAGTTCCTGTGAGAAAGCTGTTGAGATTTGAGCACATTCACAAGCTGTGATGCCCTTATGCATCAGTATGTTCATATGACAAAACACTGACATTTACATAATGTGTCTAGTGAGTATTTGTTGTTACTCCCATGTCATGCAGACGGTGTGAGTAAAAGAAATGCATATGTATGGTACGTATGAAACAGGTACGTATGAACACAGCTGTTTGCACAGTATGTTCGCACAGTGCGTATGCATGCACTTCTTAGCACAAGGCACATTCATATCACTGCCTGGCAAAAGGCAATTGAAATTTCTATTTCTGACTCAGACTCCTCTGTACGAGGTTCCCCGTGACTGCTCAAGCGCACATTTCTGCTTTTTTTTGTTTTCTAGGTGAGTTAGCGTAGCGGTCTTCACATGGGTGAAACGACACGTCAGCAGAGCACCGCGTTTACACCCCGAGTCAGTGTGCGCCCATTTCCGGTGGTTTGTGGCGGCGCGACAGATGGCGAGCAGCACGCCGTTGCCGAGGGTATAAACTCAGCGGGTGGCTTCCATATAACCCTAGGAGTCAACATGACTCGAAAACCCTTCTGTGGGATTCATCATCACAGGGGCCTGGACCTCCGGAGGGACGATTCAAGCAACACATCACCAGGCAGTGTGCATGACACATGGATGCTCTCACCCTTTAATTCATATCAACGCGGTGACATTCATAACCTTCAAGCACTCCAACAAAGGAGATTTATCCAGGTCTACAATTTCATTGGCACATCCGCATTTCCTGTATATTTACCATGAATAGCTAATTTATCACTGTTTACTTGTAGCCCTGTATTGTTTGGCCAAGAAGCTACAGCCTGTTTTGGCAACCACTAGCCTAATGAAAATGTGGCTACCGTCTTAGCTGGTTCACTATAGACAAACCACATCAGCTGCCTCTCTACAGACACAGCCCATCTTTTAGCTAGCTAGCCAGCTTTATATTCAATATTAATCTTGGCTACCTTTGACCCGTGTGCTGAGGCTTCTGTTGAATCATGCCTACTACACATGGCTACAGGTACACTTAGAATTTGTTTTATTGCCGCTATGCTTCTTCCCTACCCCGCTAGGCTTTCCTAGATAAATACAGAATCTTAAGCAATCAGAAAGCTAGTCACCCATAGCTACACATACAATGTAGAAAGTAAATTTAAACAGCACAGATCATACTCCAGACATTTTGACCTAAGTAGTTAATTCATAGCTGCTCATCTTTGTAAATTCTGATGGGAATTCATTTGTGTTCTCAGACACACAGCAGATGTAGTTTCCACGCATTTAATGCCTTGATGTGGTGTGAAAGTGTGAAGTGTGCAGATAGTCTACAAAACAGGCAGGAAGAGCTGGGGCTGCAGTTGGAAGGGCATGACAAAGCTTGGGGGAGGAGTTACTGGTAATACGGACTATCACTGGGGAGAGAGGGAAAGGGGAGGAGCTGTGGACACAGTGGGAGGTCTGTGGCAGAGATTAGGGGAGGGGTTACAGTTAATGTGGAAAATCATTGGCTAGAGGGGGGGAATGGGCGGGGGAGAGGGTTAAAAGGGAAAAGCGCAAGACTTGCATGTTTACAGCGGTCACACATTGACTAACCTTGACTGCATTCACTCCTTAGCTCTCCACCACTGCCCCTCTGAATCTTAACAAGCCCTGAGACACAACGACTCTCTGGGGAAGGAGAAAAAAAAACAAAAAGAAGAGAGAAAGGAAATGCATGAATAATGGAAACAAATGTGAAAACAGCACTGTCCTGATATCCCGTAGAGTTTGAGAAATAAATAAACAACAGGTGTATCAAAATATGCATCATCTAAACAGCAGCCTAAATATATTCATATATATAAAAAAAAACAAAAGAGGAAAATGTCAGACTCCCAGACAGTGCAATGGCTGTGCTTTTTAACATCACCATAAAGGCACTCTCGATTTCGTGACCTCTGTGTTACGTGACATTTTGGTGGGTCTCTCAGCGATAATGCCGTAAAGATGAATTTCAGCAATACGAATACTGCCCTCTAGAGGTCAGCTCTCCCTGCTATGAATGCAGATCACCTTGTCTGAGCCCCCCGCCCCCACGCTTTCCCTTTCCTCTCCACTGGAGCTCGTAAATAAAAATATCACAGCCCTGCCTCACAGCACCCATTCAATAACATTGACTTTTCACCTTCTGCATGCGGGCAGGCGCCTTTCACAGCGTTTACGCCGCCCTGCTCCAAATGCAAACACGAGACAGCTGCAGGACTGATTTGCACTCCCCAAATCACACAGCCCTTCCACGGATTTCAGCTTTTTACTGTGCGCTGCCTTCACATCGTAAGCGTGTAGCCGAACAAGAGCACGCACAAACGCACACACAATGGGCATGTACGCACATACGTACACAGATAAGATGACACGCACACACACACACTAACAAAAAGGGACACACGTCCCATGCACACACATGCGCGCGCGCGCACAGACACATACGCAGACACAGACAGACAGATAGACACACACACACACGCAGACAGAGATATATGACAGACAGACACACACACACACACACACGCGCGCAGACAGAGATATATGACAGACAGACACACACACACACGCACACGCACACACTGCGCTTCTATCCGTCAGGCGCTTCAGCTCTGACGGAGCTAAAGCATTCAGACCCAAGCAATTACCCAAGCTAAAGGTTATTAACTCTGCGGATTAGATCACTGTATCAAAATATTGATCCCTTTTCAAACGGCTGCCATTTCATAGCCGCTTCACTGAGCAGCAGCACTGAAATGCAGCACTGCCGGATTGACTGTTCCCGCTGCGGCGTGGGAAGCGCCGAGCGCCATGCAACAGCCCGTCACGCTGGCGTGCCGCACCCCTGCTCCAAAAGCCAGCGCCCGGCCTATCGACCGGGACGACCAGCCGCAGGCTTGATACACGCTAACCCCACATTAGCATTCAATGTCCCATCATCCAGCGGGGGGCGAATCAGTGACTGCGTTCGTGTGTCTGTGTGCACGCTTGTTTTTTTTTCTTATAAACGATGACGCGTTCTCGGAGTGGTTACCGGAGCGTCGCCGGGGCCATTTCGGGAAGACGGCGGGAGTCGTGTTCCGACTGCGAGTTCGCACTGGAATCCATTAGCGGAAACAAACAGTCGCTGGTGGGGAAGTCGGAATTCTGTGGCAGGAGAGGCCCGTGGCCACAACCGGGTGCTCCAGTGGGAAGAGCAACGTAAGCATCCGCTTCATTTCCGATACGACATTTTAGCACCGAGTTTCTGTGATAAAATGTGATATTGGAAGATGAGCAAACAATCCTACAGAATCCTACATGTAATGAGGTAAAAATATTCGTGCTGACATGCAGGTTTGTGAAGGAAGAAATGAATGAACGAGGGAAAATTATTTATTTGGATTTACACACTTGTGAGCACACTACCTACATATCCGCAAGCAAATGTTGTGCTTGTACGCGCTTGGCACCCGACCTCTGAGCGAGCAATGTGATATAAAGAACAGAAACAACACACAGCAGGTTAGTTAAAGTACACATACTTAACCAACCAGCGATATGGAACGAGATGGCCTTTCTGTCTACACACTGAGCTAATTAGGCACGGTTTGTCAAGGCTGATCTGGTCAATCATCAGAATAATGGCTTCGTCCAGAGCGGGTCTGTTATCTTAATGAGCATTTTGTTGTCGGCCTGCAGGCTAATCTCGACCCACGCACCGTTCTGCGCTGCCCTGTTCTCCTCCAGCCTTGGGCTTGACCTGGCTTTGCCACCGGGGGCTCACAGCTAATACTGACATGGCACACACGGAACATCTAGGTCTTCGCGTGCACACGGGTCTCCTTTTAATTCGCATTCATATGCAACGTTGTCGAGGAAGAGGCCGTTTCCGCGGCAACGCACAACGATGTAATCTACGCTCACGCCCACGCCGACGTCAAAGACGTCCGAGGAGCAAAATTCATCACAGCAAACGTATGTTCAAGCGGATATTCATCACTCAACCTCCCGCTCTTTAAAACCGTTATCAATAACCAACAAAATGGCAAAAACATGACAATTGTTTCTGCCGCAGTTCAGACTTTTTGGAAAGGTCTGAACTCACGTCAGTATCACTTTACAGGGAGACTTCCCTCCGTGACCTACCGCTGCCAGCTTCCACAGTGCAGCTCGTCTCAGACGCAGCCCCTGACGCTGCAAAGCCTCAATCCCCCTCAAGCCCATCAGCCTGGAGAGGTGAATATGCAACTTCCTCCGGCGCACTGCTGACGGCAGAAAGGACAGATTTCAGATTTCATGACTAAGCCTCCGTGCCCGCGATTTATAACGGGCACAAAAGCGACTTATTTCATTATTTCTCCATCCCCTCACATGTTTTAGAGCAATTTAAGGGCTTGATGGATGCCTACAATTACAGCCACAGTGAAGTGGTGCTATTGTCACTGCTTAGCTGGCAAACACACACACTGTCAGCACTCAAAGGCAGCACAGAGCCTCATTTCTGAATGGGGTTTGAATTGAGCTCTTCAGGAGATTCAGAGGAAATGTATCGCTGTGAGGTTTGTTGTTGACGCTCTGGGAAGAAATTGTGTGCTGTTAATTATTATGCCCTTCCAAACCATGTGTGTACTAACGTAATCACTGTGCAAAAATGAAACCCTAGGGGAAATCATATGAGCGATTGAGCCCCCTCCCCCGCTTAAAACACACACTCACACGCACACAAAAAAACTGCTCATACCTCTTAAAAATCCCTTGGCAAAAAGGCACTGGCCAAAACACAAAAATTCTCAGCTACACACTGTAACTGTTTCTTGTTTCATAGAAGCGATGCCTCATTGCAGTAATTGGCATCCTTGGTCTAACCATTTCTCTGACACCCTCTTCCTTCAACGTTTCCTCCATCATAAAAACGGCGTCCTCCGAGAACGAGGCGAAAAACGCGGCCTTGCTAACCCCGACCCGGCTATTTTTCCTCCACCCTCTTAAATGGAGGAGAGATTACCCCGCTGATGGCTGTGTATTAAGAGGCGGCGAGGCGCTGACCTTTGCGAAATGGAAAGGGTGGGCGGCCCTCGGCCGGGGACGCGACCCGTCTTCACCGCCGCCAAACGGGAATGGGAGGAGGCGGCGACCGACGCCGTAGCAACAGTAGTGAAGTAGCGCCCCATTAGGAAACGTATTGAGCTGTCAGCTCCGGGCGGCTTATCAGCAGGACACACAGCCGAGGGGCTCAGGGGTGGCTCCCCTCTCTCCGGTTCTCACGTAGCCCGGAACGAAGATGCGGGAGTCAAAATATTAATTACCACGCTCCTGACCTCTGACCTTCATCCGTGCGCGGGTGCACAAAGGCCCGTTCTGCCGATCTGACAGTGATAAATGCCTTCCGCATACTTAATCCGCACGCTAGGCGGCCGCGCATGCAAGCGGCCGATTCGTTATCCTGTTATAATTATTTATAATTGAAGGAATTATAATTATACATTACGCCACAGCATACAGGATGTAAAGCAGAGATTTGGTTTAATTAGTTTTGGGTTATTTGCATTCCCATGGTAATCGGGAGCTATAATAAAGGATGACAGAGCCCCAGTTCTTCAATAAGGGCAACCTGTGATGATGGCGTGAGTGACGGCTCGTCCCCTCATTACAGAAGGCGTCGGTCGCAGTGACGAGCTCGGAGACGGCCTACCCACAGCGGCAT
Organism: Megalops cyprinoides; assembly: GCF_013368585.1. NCBI lineage: Eukaryota > Metazoa > Chordata > Actinopteri > Elopiformes > Megalopidae > Megalops > Megalops cyprinoides. Next base: position 7,819,650 of record NC_050588.1, on the reverse strand, counting down.
CCGTCTCTCTGTGGCCATCCTCTCGCCATCGGCGCAAGCACTCCAGCCCCCCTGCCATCCCAACCACAGTTAAAGCATCGGGTTTTTTCATATTACAAAAGCCATGATTGGCAAGACGACACAGGGGACAGTGATGTCCTATGAGGCAAGCCAAATGACAGCCTGAAATCTGTGGCATTTCACCTATCACCTCGACACCCATGGCAGAAACGACATTCGGGAAAACCGACCCGCAGTTCTGTAGCCATTTCGTTGTCCCAGAATTACAATTCCTTCAAATTTTACACAAAATACTGACACGTACAAGCATACCGCTGCAGGAACACAATCGCACACATGCGCACAGATACACACACTCCAAAAAAAAAAAAAAAAAAAAAAAACGTGAGGCCGACATTCTTGGACTATAGCATCTCTCTCATCAAAGCAAGGCCGGGGGGGGAAAAAAATGAACTGGGTTATCAGTCTTGACACACTGCCCTGCGCTGGGAAATAAAAACATGTCTTTCACTCACTGGCAGCCTGCGCAACAAGACCATGCATCAGCATTATACAGCCGAGCCGAGGCCGGGGTCAGCTCAATTTCCTACAGATGTTATTTCCCATCAAAATCCCGGCAAGAGGAGCTATTTGAAAGCTTTAAAGGAATCATTTCGAAAATGGAAAGGGAGAGAGAGGCAGAAAGAGATTTCACAGACAGCAGGGACACGGGGGGGGTGGAGGGGGGGGGGGGGATTCTGGCCTACAAGCAGCAGAAGGAGCGGACCTGTCAGAGCCTCGACAAACCGCCAGCCCGCCCCGCTGTTTCTAAGTGACTGTCGGAGGCTTGCTGTGAACGGATTCCCTGTGATCAATCCTTGGCATTTCGGGGTGGCCACGGTTAGACATCGGAACGCAGCCACAGAAAGGGAGCGGGAAGGAAGGGGAGACATTTACAAAACCTCAATTTTTTTTTTTTTTGAACAACACCAGCAGAGATAAGCAACCTGACTGCCCTGATGTAACGGCAGGCAAGCCGAAACCGTAAGAAGAGAAAAGCGGTAAAAAAAAAAAAAAAAAAACCACCAGAGACCTTGCTATCCTTTTTCTGCAGTGCCTCAGCGTCGTGCCTTATTATTCAGTGAATATTAACTAAGAAATGAAATCTTTCCAATGCTGCTCCTTTTAGCTCTCCATAATTATACCCACCAGATAGGGGAGTATGGAGCTATACATAAATTAATTTCTCATTTCTGAGCATGTGCTGGAGCTCAATAAGAAAATGGAGCGTGTGCAATATTTATGTTATTGTGTGGGGGGGCACTGGGGGCGGCTGGCTTAATTAAACCATGGGGGACAGCTGGTGACATAGTGAAGTCACCTGTGACAGGTATTGCCAGTCGCTGAAGGAACGCCGGTGTGGACAGTTAATAAGGGGCTCCTGCAGCAAAAAAAAGGTCACGCTGTCACATCCCAGCTGAAACAGTGCTGCTGGACCCTTGAGCATGGTGCCTTCACTTGCAGTGCAGCTACATAAAGGCCTTGTCCAGGGTATCTACAAACCACATAAGTAGATAATATTATTTCCTGTTTACTCATTTTTACTGATCCATTCTGCCCTCTGGCAGAGGGGGGGGTTCAAAGTCAGGCATTTCCTAAATCAATTCATGATGTTATCCTGTACATTCTCTTAAATTGCTTTAACTGGTCAGGTACCAGGAGGTTTCCTGACTGCAGTTTTGAAATGGCTCATCTAAAAGCCATATCCTGTCATTTTCATGAACGTATAAATAATTTTGATGAATTCCTTCAGTTTTAACATTGCCTGATGGTGTTTATCACAACTGATTGTAGTTCTATTGTCAGTTCAACTCCATGTTTTTTTTAATTTGGACGCATCAAAGAATTAATGTTACAACAGCAATCAAAAACACACAACTGGGTCCAGCAAACGAGCATGCCTGCCACAGACCATGAGTGGACATCAGAAGCCAGGTCTTGGAGATATCCAGGGGAGGAAAACTCAGTCAAGTCAGAAAATCAAGTGAAATTCATTTACTGAATAATCTCCACAAAAAATGAAGGATGATTTGCCATTCATGAACTGAATTTCAATAAATTCCCCAAACTGACCCCAAAGTGGAACTAACCCCCCTTTTGCTATTATGTCCACATGGAAGGACAGCCAGAGAAATGAAACTCTCCACTAAATGAAGATATCTGACACTGAAATCATCATTTTCCTTAACCCTCTCTTACAGCATCCAGGTAAAATGTGCTCGTAGCGCTTAAAGCTCGTAGCTGGGGAAAGAGGCCGAGTGTGGCGTCGGGCCGGGAGAGGGCTGCAGCGCGTCCCTCCTGCTTTAAAGGCTGTGAAGCCTTCCTCATGGAAGAAACCGTTACTCATGCATGAACTGAAGTGGTGACTGAGCGGAGAAACACACGGGGTTGCAATCTCATTTGCATGCGCAACGGGAAACGGTAAGCACCCGAGGCACTGTGAAAAAGCAGCAGCTCGCAGTTCGTTCGGAGTCAAAACGTGACACCAGCATCAGAATGCTGCACACACACGCACACACACACACACACACACACACACACACACACAGGCACTTCCAGCACAGAAGTACGACTTCATTTTCGAGTGCCAGTGGCTGCACTCTGCCCTCTGATAGATGCTAAAGCACGAGCTGCCGCTGGTGGAGACATGAAAGGCTTGCTGGCTCTGGGTACAACCGGCACTCTGAAGCGGTCACAGAGTGTGGGAGTAGAGAGGGAAATGATGAGGAGGAGAGAGAAAGGGGGAGAGAGAGAGAGAGAGAGAGAGAGAATAGAGGTAGGGAAACAGAGAGAGGGAGAGCAAGCAAGAGATTAAAGGAGAGATGGAAAGAGACCAAGACATTGGGAGCTAAAGAGGCTTTTGAATTTTAAGCCTCCTTTAGACTTAGACAATAAAACAAGGTGGCTTAATAGGCATTTCTGTTTATCAATTAAAATAAGGAGGAGACAGGGAGGGAGAGTGAGAGCGGTGGAGAGAGACAGCTGAGAATAAAGACACCTCTTGATCTTTCGCCTCAAGCAAAGCACTGCATCCCCCAGGACCAGCACCAGGTAACAGCGCCGACACAGTCCCCTCATGGTGGAAGGCTGCTTTCAGAGCCCTGACCACCATATAATTCGCCCCGGACCAGCCAAGCTGGTGGAGGCACTTCCTTCCTGTTCATGCTCTCTCCGTTCAATCCTACCCGCGCTCTTTATTTCAGCAGACTCGCTTTCTCCTGACACAGGGTAATGGGTGGAGAGCACGCCAGGGCTCATAGCAATAATTAACGGATCCTCGGTGCCGAGCATCGCAGCGCGAGGCCGGTGACCTCTGTGGTCCTCTCTTTTGACATTGGGAAGCGGGAAGGCCGTGCTTCATCAAGCAGCCGAAAGCACCTTTCATAATTACCCGAGAGGAGAAGAGAGGGGATTACGAAGGCAGCGTCTCACGAGGAAAGTAAACATTTCTCCCCCCGACCTCTGACCTGACTGTCATTCGCAACACCAGCTGAATGCCTGGGAGGAGAATGCACCGGCCCAGAGGTGGAGACGTACAGTAAAATACGGCACCTGCGTGCACACGCATCCATGCCTGTACACAGGTATGGCCCGAAACCCGTCCACACTGCTGCGCAATTTTATTCAACAAACCACGTAATATCCAAGCACCCCCCCCCCATTTTATGATGACTCCCATATATGTTATGAAAATGACACCGTTAATTGCTTTTCAGAAGTCCAGACTTACAACGAAAGAGGCTGTGGAGTGGGAACAAGACAGAGAAAAAGAGCATAAATGATAAAGAAAAAAGTACAAAAAAAGTCTGAAAATGCAATAAAGCTTTTTTCTTTGTTTATCTGCTTTCTTTGCTTTATCTGTGTTGACTTAATTTGTTTTCTTTTCGTTCAGTAAACTTGTGTGAGAGAGCTGAAGATTTGTTTAATTTATCCTTTCATTGTGTGCGTGGTCTAGCTCATCCGGTACGTAATTATACACCTGTTCAAAGACTCTGACTTGCACCTTCCTGCACTCTGTATCCTGTCATTTCCAAACCATCATGTAACATGCTTCATAACTGAATATTTATTCTGTAGTTCACGTGTCAGTATACTTAAAGTGTATTACTATCTTATGAATATTTGAAACAAGCCCTTAGCTAGCCTACTTTCCAGCCTGTGTTCAGCTCCTTACTACATTTCACCTATGGGAAAATAAGATTCAGTTCCCACTGAACCGGTTCACCAAAGGGTTTCCAGGAAGACGCTGTGTCATTAAAGCGAGGGGTGCCTGTGATTCACGCCTTGCCGTTCTGCGTCTTGCCATTCCCAAACCGCCACTTAGTACGAGGCATAACACACATGTATATTTAAACATACAAGTATGCATAAAGGGAATCCGACTGCACCACCAGTATACGATAGGATTCCGGCGATAGTGGCAGCTGCCTCCAATGTACCATAGTGTAAGCAGCCCGTGATATCTCCTGACAGGTTAACATATAATCTACCTGGATCTTTCCCTCTCTGTCTCCCATTTCACACCTTCCCACACCTGCACCTGACATCTAATTTACTCTCCTCCCGAGGGACGTGCTTCTTCCTGGCCCTGCCCCGCCCTGCCACCTCCTGTCAGCCGCCGGGCCATTACACCAGCCACACGCGGGCGCGGGTTAATTAAGAACTGCGGGGGGAGAAAAGCGCATCGTTAAGGCCCCCTGTGGCGGGGTGCGAGGACCACGCGCCTCTGACATTCTTCAAACGGTGCGCGGTTATTTTGGGCCATCACTCACCAGAGGGGAGCTGCGGCTCTGACCACTGACTCGCCATACAAGCTGAACTCAAAGGGCAGCTAAGACTAGTAAGATTAGTAAGATAAGTATGGGAAACTGAATAAAACAACTTGGATACACTGATCCATGCATGACTAAGTGAAAAAATTAAAACACCTGCACTAATGTTTTCAGTGGCAACGACACCATGAATCTGGGGCTGTCACACAATGTCAGTCATATGAACCAATCAAAGGACTGCTCTTCAAAGCAAAACACTTCTACTGGGGTTAAAACAGACGGTCAGATATCCAAATGATAGCTCCACCCATTTTGAAGTTAGTTACAAAGACTAAAATAGTATTTTTGTATGAAATATTATTTTTTCCTTACACTTTCACTTTTTAGACATCTATTTGCTTTTTACATCTATACATTCTATACTAGGTCAATATATACTGTAATATACTGTGGAGTGAAAACACTAGCCACTGCTGCTAAATGATAATATATGTCATGTCTTTCCTCCTGTGATGTGGCAAATGCGTGACAAACTTGTGATAGCCTTTGAAAAACCTGGATGTGCACAGTCTCACTCACCCTGTAGCTAATCATACACCTGTTCAAAGACTATGACTTGCATCTTCCTGCACTCAGTGTCCTATCATTTTTAGACAGTGTATTAATATCTAGACACTGTCTAATATCTTGGCCCTGAGGTTGATGAAGCTCTTTAGGTTTATGGACAAAACCTTTATGGACCAATATTCCCCAATAGGGGTAAAGGGGAGGGGTGAAACTGAAGCCAAATTTGTCAGCCCTTGAAATTTTCCCTCAGAAGTCTGTTTATTAGGAATAGAATGAGATGCTACATCTGATGGTCAAATTTACATGGGGGAGAAGGTCACTTTTTCATGGGAGGTTTGACCTTTGTCAGGTCACAGCTCAAAGGGAACGTCTAAAGCACGTGGGCGGACCGGTGATGAATATTCCAGGTGCATGTTTCATGCAAAATCTAAGCGGGTTCAGCAAGCCAGCAAAATACAACACTACAAACTACATGATTTGATGTTGATTTTATTTCAATGACACAACATGATTCAGTCCTTATCCTACTAGCTGATACCCCTTACAGCGCCAACAGAACATTCCATCAATATCCAAAGAAAATTGTTTCAACAGGTCACACAACTGTTGGAATATTTTCAAAAAAGCAAACTGCCAATGGAAATACATGCAGGTCACTCACTCCTGCTCATGTTATTTCAACCTCTTCAGATACACTGACTGACAAAGACATATAATAAAAACATATAATAATCCTCAGCGACATTTTCTGTGGTAGAACAAACAAAAAAGTCAAATGTCAAGATTGAGTTTTAATGACAGGATGTCAAAATTTGCATTAAAAAATACTTAAATAGAGCTACAGTGCCTGGTCGCCATCTGTCTGTGAAACACCCAGTCACATTAATGTAGCCTTCTGACAGGGCACTGAATTCCCCTCCACTACTATGCAAACAGGCGGCCCTGATTCCATTCCCTATCTCACCGGTAACACAGTGCATGGTGATTCCCACTCTGACACAATCTGACATATGCCAATGTAATATTTCAGCTTCATACAGCAATGCTTATGCCTAACTATGTTAGCTAGCCACAGCTAGACACCTGACATATTTCTGCAGTCAAACAAGGGCAGCTGACACTACAAAGCTTTGCACCCACCATGTACAGCACATTTACACTCTGTCTAAACATCTTCGTTTTTTCAGTGTGCCCTATTTATGAAAATAAAGGTATTCCTGGATTTATAAAATTGGCTGTAACTGCTGTAATTCAATGGATGGGTGGTGCTGCTGGTCAGACAGCCAAGTTGTTTTCCTTTGGGCCAAAATGCTAAGCTGTGCTGTGCAGCCATGTTTTCAGAACAACACAGACAGACAGGCACACGCACAGCCACTTATCATTTCCCCTGCTTCATTTGTTAAATATTGACTCAGTATTCTCAGATTTAACTTTGAGACAGTGCTTTCTGGAGGATAAGCATGATTATCCATTTTCGCAAAGGAAATTAGTTCATGTTATCAGACAAAGATTTCCTGGAAGCACTGTTTCCATGGTAGTAGAGCAGGACACAACAGAACGGTTGGAACTTGAGCTAATTGAGCTGGTATGGAATGACCTCTGAGGCACAGACACACTAAGGAACTGATACAATGAGAGAGACAGACACCGAGGAACAGAGAAAGACATACCATGAAGCACACACACATACTTGGCCAACCCTGGCGTCAACATATCCAAGAGGCGCTCTGCCCTCCAGACACACCTGGGAACTGACACTGCGCGGCACAGACACAACCCTAACCCACACGGACATGGCAACCCTCAGTGAGCCCTCTCCCCAGACACACAGAGGCACAGACACAACCCTAACCCACACGGACATGGCAACCCTCAGTGATCCCTCTCCCCAGACACACAGAGGCACAGACACAACCCTAACCCACACGGACATGGCAACCCTCAGTGAGCCCTCTCCCCAGACACACAGAGGCACAGACACAACCCTAACCCACACGGACATGGCAACCCTCAGTGAGCCCTCTCCCCAGACACACAGAGGCACAGACACAACCCTAACCCACACGGACATGGCAACCCTCAGTGATCCCTCTCCCCAGACACACAGAGGCACAGACACAACCCTAACCCACACGGACATGGCAACCCTCAGTGATCCCTCTCCCCAGACACACATAGGAACAAACCAAAGAGAGAGCCAGACACAGACGCACGCTCAGCCCCTCCTGACTCGCACACACTCAGTAAGAGCTCTGCCCTGCCTGCCCTTGGCCTGGCTCCTCGCGTTCCCCTCCTGTCAGTAAATAATGGGTGTCAAACCCTCCTGCACAGCGTTTTTCCCCCCCTGTGCGCTTCCCAGAGAGGCCTATCCTCTGGCGGAGCTGAAATATTTATCACTTCTATTTCAGAGCAGCTTCAGGCAGACACCCAGGAGAAGAGCGTCTTCCGCACGGGTCAGCACCGACCGACGGCCCAGGGAGAAATAAAAAAATAAAAAAAACCTCAGGACCCACGCCTGCATTATTTAACAATTTCCCCTTCTGATTCCCCTCTGTGGCCTTTAGCCGCATTATTTCGCTGTCAAGGTCCAGTGGACTCTCCTCGGCTGGGGGGGGGGGGAGGGGGGATTCTCCTCAATTAAGGCGGAGGTAAAGCACCATGGCCACCCCAGACGGTCTGAGACCCCTAAGGGTCTGAGAGGAGAGCATGGGGGCTGTACCCATGCTGCATGCACACGGTCACGCGCTTGGAAGCATGGCCCCCAATCTTCCTCCACCCTACAGACAAGCATTCTTCCGCCAGTAGCTGCAGTGTTCTACGAACGGTGCCTGGTTGTGCTCCGACACGCCACTTTCCTCTCTCTCTGTCTTTCTCTCTCTCTAGCCCTCCTCCCTCTCTTCAACCTCTCCACCCCACAAATCCAAAACACACACACACACACACACACACACACACACACACACACAAAGCCCTCCCCCTCACCTTGCAGTGTCAAGTGCTGGGGAGCTGACTACAACATAAACACAGATGTTGTACAGTGCATTCCAGGGCCCTGGTTTTATCTGCTCTGACAGCTTCAGCGGTCTAGGAATCAAATATACGGCTCAGGAAGCCAGTATTCCTTTTAATAAACTGCCAGGCAGAGGGAAGAGCATAAAAGGGCTGCTCTGCTTGCCGAGGACGTATTGACGAGAGCAGAATCCTTCAGGCATTAGCCAGTATTATGCAGCTCACGCAAGCTTAGGAATTGGTATCATTGCGGCTACCAGGAGCAGTCAAAGCCAATTACTCCTGGGATCTGCACGTGCGGCCAAGGCTGGGCTGGGCTGGTTTAGCCAGGGCTGGGTGGGGTTAGGCTGGGCTTTGGCCCCCACTGAAGACAGTGTGGCTGTGACTGCAGACAATCCACCCTTGTCTCAGGGAAGCTGTCGGGGCCATCCCGTCATTACCCTCCCCTTCCGTCATCTTTTAACACTTTCCATTAAGATAACTAGATAAATGAACGCAGCCATTCAGAGGCAATGGAGCTGGGTTTATTAGCCAAGAACCGCTCCACCCCCCACGGCACAGCTGCGGCCGGAGACCGTTGTGACTCAGGCACACGGTGGGGCTCGGCCTGTCACTCGAGCGGGGGTGGTGGGTGGGGCAGGTAGGGGCTAGAGGTTGTGCCCCGGCAGCGGAAACAAGTGGCATTTTGTTCAGCCCCCAGCAGCCGTCCCCGGGTCATTCGGCCCAGCCGCCAGCAGCGACGCCAGCACAATGGGGCGACAGAGGAGGCTGGCCCGCGGGGGGGGGGGGGGGGGGGCGAGACCCTCCGAGGACACGGGACGGCACAAACCAGTGAGATGGGCATTAGGGGGATTTGGCGGGCAAGAGGCAGGGGGTGGGTGTGCTTTGGCCACACGATGCTCCTCTCCCTCCCCCTCAGTGTGTCAGTGAGAGCGCTCTGCGACCCGCCCACAGACCAATCAACATCCTCCACCGGGCTTAGAACACAACGCACTATCGATCTAACCCGTCTGATTGCTTAGCTGTCTCTTTTGTTAAAGGAAAAAAGAAGGGCCAATATTAGCAGATAAATACAAGGAACTATACAAATGACTTGAATGGCACTGCCTGCATATGAGAGACAGAGACAAATATTGCCAGAACATCATAAGGCCAACATAGTTTATTTTCAAAGGGATACATATTGTTTAAGGAATATTAATATAAGCACACAAATATGTATGTCTTTCTGCACATGCTATACTACCGGACAGCAATGCTGAGAACCATACAGTATGCAAAAGACCAGAACGTCACTGTAGCTAGCTAGCACTGAGTTGGGCAAAGGCTCATGGCAGAGATGCAGATGAGAGCATAACTGGTGTGCTAGCCATGTTAGATCCATTCAAACTGAGGGCATCATCAACAAGCATCATCCAATCAGAGCACAGGAAAAAGACAATAACTTCAAAGCCTAGGCGATTTCCTTCCTGTTGCTAAGCAATTGCTGGCTAAATTTTGTACAACTCTCAAGTAACTGCAGCATTAAAATAATAATTATATTGCAGCTGGACAAGGAAATTGAGACTGTGTCTTCTGGGTTTACTACTGTAAAACCCCAGAAAGAATGAGTCAGGAAGTCAGCTGGAAAGACTTTTCACATCATCACCTTTTATGATCTCATTTCATTCTACTGCAAGGGATACGACAAAAGCTCAAAACATAAATCACCCTGCATTTTACTCTTTTACATTTTATGACACACAGAGCTTCACGCTGACTGTTCTAACCCGTCCATGTGCCATACCGTGAAATTCAGAAGTAGTCCTGGTTGACATCAATCTCCACTGTTGGGTGGCCCTGCTGAGCATGACAGTCCTTTGATATTTCGGGTCCTGAGACTTACCTGGACTGAAGAACCAAGACCATGAACAGAGTTGGCGGAGGGTGAACTCCACAGAGGCTAAGACTTAAAGACATCATATAAAAATCACCACAAACAGTCGATGGCTCCGATTCCTACTACAGCAAATTACTCTTTCTAACAAAGATATGCCACTGCACAAAGGAAAACAAACCCTTCATTCATACCTTTATAGAAAAAACGGCGGTTTCCACACCTCGCTGTGAAGATCATTCAAAACAGGAGGGTCCATCACTCCAAAAGACCTTTCTCTCCACTTTCCTTTCCAGAGCCTAGCAGTGGAAGTCTGCTCGACCGCTACTCTGTCTACTTGGAAGTCCAGCGGAACGTTTTCACCATTTCCACGACTGTCTACGCAAATGACTTTGCAGATGCACAGGGGCAGTGACGCGTGAAAGGTGTGAACGCTGGGGAAACACCTCTGGGTGCCTCCGTGTTCACGTCGCTCTCTGACATACGCCTCCAGTTCTCGAGTGATGCACAGTAGGCCGCCACACCATTGTTTCCCCGATAAGCAACTCCTCTCACTCCTCAGGTCCTACAGCGGAGCCTCGTATTGTGCTAAAACAGGATGGCTTTTCACGGTCGGGTCACCTGCTCATCTCGAAATAGCCAGGGCGTGCCACAGCGCAACAGCAGGAGAGCAGTGCCAGAGCCAGGTTCCGGGCAATTGTCTTCCTCACCTCTTCTCCCTCTATCTTCTTAAGTCAAAGGCTATGTAATTTAGTGGGCGAGTTTCCAAGGTTCGTTTCATATGTTTTCACCAGATGAACTAAGTCTGCAGCTGTCATGCTCTGAATGTAGATTTTTCCATTAGGAGATCACAAATCTCCACCTCCCACTGGTCAGTGTGTAGGCTACAGTCTGCCCCATACTGGTCTGCTTCTGCAAAGGCTTATTAATGGCCTATTTCTCTTAACTCTGCACTGCTGAATTAGGTAGTAAATACATTCAAAACATCCCTGTGGGGTTTAAAACGATGTGGGAATGTTGCGACTGATTCTCACTGGTTTTTGAGTGCTCCTTTAACAGGACATTCCACGGCCCCCCGGGAAAGGCTGAGACCCAAACATGGTGGGTGCTTTCAGAGATCCCACAAAAGGGCCCTGAGCTCCACTGAAACCCCATCTCTTCCCGTCTCATGAGGCGCCGACACAGCTGAATCAAGGCCGTCCTCAGCCGCACCCTAAATCAGCTCCAAACCGCAGCAAAAGCCAAAGGTGCGGAGCACGTCGCGAGGCCAGCTGTTCCCCGTCTCGCGGCGGGCAGGAACCCAGAGCGGCGCTTTTGTTTACATTTCCTCACACAGAGGACGCGCAGGTTGCCGGAAACGCCGCCTGCTGCCTGTCGGGCTAGAGGCCAGCACCTGGTTCAGCTTCCCCTGTACTTCATGAAAAAATATTTGGTCTGAATTTGCCACATACTTTAGTGTCCTCCTTGAGGGGAGACTGAGGTCAAGCCAAAAGGTCTTGGCCTGCTATTGCGTTCGGTACAATTATGAACTGCTTGAAAATTAAGCACATTGCTGTGCACCAACCACAACACCCCTAGCTAAAACGTTATTTTGGTTTGCTGCATTATGGTCCTACGTATACAGTATAGACTACACTGTATACACACACAGGGCCCCACGTATGATACAACATTAATTATCTTCTTATGGTTATTAATTTCACAGCTCCTGAGATCCATCAACACATACAGACACACAGTGACAACAGGGTAGACAAGACAAGAGAGTCTAATCTACTGCGACAGAAAGGGGACTGAATGGCACAATCCACATTAAAAGAACTGAATGAGGCGTTTATGAGTATCAAAAAAAAAAAAAAACGTCACGCTATACAATTTTTGGTGACTGTTACTGCCGCCTCTGCACCCGACCGGATCAGCGGGAGCACCGAGCGCAGTGTTACCGCGACTGTCTCCTGCTTGTGGCATTTGTAAGGTGAAAAACTGTGCCGAGGAGGAAGCTTGTCAGATCCTATCATATTATAGTGGGAGGCCCCTGCTTGGTTCCATCAAGACGCTCAGAGTTAAAACAAGGTTTATTAAAAGAGGGTGAGGGCAGACCATGACATATTTACTAATTGGTCTAAAATGAGAAAATGAGGAGGATTTTAAAGGGCATACTGTGCAGAGGCGGATAGGCTGCATATTAATAGTAACAGTAATAATAATTATTATTATCTTCATTACAGTATGATTATTATCGTTATTGTAAGCTAATTTATTCACGCGGCCAAGTCAAATAATATTCAACACCAACATCTGAAATCTGATCTGTTAATATCAACTAATGTGCCTAACAGCACGATGGTGACAAAGGCATATGCAAAACAAATATCTTGTGCGACGTACATATTTTCACATTCTTTGTATTAGCAAAGTGTTTTTCATTAAAGCAGCACCTCTACGATGAATTATTTTTCCATATACACGTTCATGTTACAATGCTCACAAGGACCGGTGTTCCATTGTGTACCGAGACGAATAAATGTTAAATCCGAGAAACATGAAATCTGGGGGGGGGGGGGGTCTGAACACAAAATGGGGAAAAACACGAGCAAATTCGGATTTCATAGGGCCTACATATATTTGAATAGAAACAGATGCAGGGTGTGCATGTCTGAGAGGTACACAGCCATACAGCCTGCTCGCACTCCCATATGCCGGGAGAGATAGACATTAATAAGGGATAAACAAGATGGCTCCCATAATCCCCCCTGTGGAGATACAAGCACATTATTCCTCATGAAGGGGAGCAATATTTACAAAAACTCGAGTGTGTTCCTGAGACAGAGAGGAGGAGAGAGGGAGCGGGAGAGCGAGAGAGAGGGAGATGAGAATGTGCTCGGCGTGTTTGCAGAGGCTTCAGCTGCCTGGTCCATAATATAGAGGTGAAACTGATTATATTTGTATCAAACGCTGCTTCTGACAACACAGCCTGCTGAAAAGGCAGCCCAGTCAGTCTTTGTTGTGGGGGGGGTTCCTGTTATTCAACACTCAGCACAGCTCCCCAAGCACCCCCCCACCCCCCAAAAATAAATGCCAACCACAGAGAATGACAGATGCATACACAGTAACTGACCTAAATTGCTCTTTCCAGCACATTAACCCCGGCCTCTCCTCAAACCATTTCCTGGGGAATGACACCAAAGTAAAAGTGCTATAAAAAAATAAATAAAATAAAACACACTTCAATGAAATATATGGTTGTTTGAGATATCGGGAAAATAATCCCCAGCTTTAACTGACACCTTTGTTTGGGCGCCATGAGGAGTAAAATCAAAACTGAAACAAACAAGAATTATTATATTATCAGGATAAGAAAGTGGGGGGAAAATGCTTGAAAGCTTCATTTTTTTTTTCTGAACCCTCAGCCAAAAAAGAGGGGGTGGGGGTTGGGCTGTTCAAGCAGCCACGCCTCCGACTCTTTAGCAGAGCAGGGACGGATCAATATTGTTTTAATTTTTTAAAGGTCTGTTTATGAAATGCAATAATCCTTCATTAAAAATGCAATCTGTGCTGCGGCGCGAGGCTAGCGTAAATGATTCATGGTTTGATATATCTCCTGTATAATTATATCCTCCAGGGACCCTGCTCTGCATGCTCCGTCACTCTACCCAGAATGCCCATATTAAACACCCCTTAACGAGGATGAAAGCCGAGCACTGCGAACAGAGGCAAGCCGAAGAGAAATCGGAAAGACCGCATTCGTGAACATGGCATCTTCTGTTCTGAAGAGGGGACTGAGGTTTGTGGCGTGCCCCTACCTCCCAATTTTTTAGGAAGGCTGGTTAATTGTAATGAGGAACGGTTTAGCGATAACTTGCATAATTGACCGCCTCTGCTCTGACCGCCTAATGCATGCTAATTTGAGACAATGCACTTCTGTGGCAGGCGGACCGTGAGGAGCCTCAAGGGAGAGTGCGGAGGGGCAGGGGGTGGGAGGGACAGCTCCTGGAGAGCTGGGGTGGCCGGGCAGACGTGTGTCAAACACGCATCACTGACGTGTCACATCCCTCCTTCCTACACCCTGTCTGACTGCACGCCAGCCCAGGGTTTTAACACTGCGGGAGTGACTCGCGATAAAAAGGGGTCACGGCGGCACCATTGTGATGCTAAGACAGAGACGGGAATCCGGCGACAGTGGTCAAAGGGCGTGGCCACGTGGCACCATAAGCGGCCGCTCCGCCCCACGCCTCCGCTGTGATGCCTGACGTCCCTCTGGCGGACCCTTTCCACTCGCTCGTCCTCTCCTCTCCCGGGTCTTCTCTCTCTCTCTCTCTCTCTCTCTCATACCAGATCACACGAGGGTTCCTCTCTCCTGCATTGATCCTTATCCTGGATTGGCTTTACATCTCCTTCCAAACCGAGCCGAAAGGGATCAGACCACTTAAGCGCGCTTTAAAGCGCATCAGTATTCACTGCAGCGGACCCTGATGTCATAATGCAGGCTAGGATGCACGCTACTGCGATTCGGTGCCACATCTCTGAAGCGAGCGCACTTGCGAATGCATTATTAAAAGGGAGGGGGGTGGGTGTTAAAACTGGGACTGTGTGTTTACAGTTTCTTTTCATTCTTTTTAAATGCGGACTAATATCCTAACGCCTCCGCGCTCCTCTGATTACTGCGATGGTGCGTTTTCTGAAAAGCCTGCATATGTGTGTGTGTGTGCGTGTGTGTGAGTGAGAGAGAGAGAGAGAGAGAGAGAGAGAGAGAGAGAGAGCGAGAGAGAGAGAGAGAGAGAGAGAGCGAGAGAGAGAGGGAAACATTAGATCCACAGCAATAAAAACAGATTTCATAGAAACCGCCCGACAACGTAATAAAACGGCCTTATCTGCACGCTACTCCAGGCACGGCTTTTATGTCCTGAGACAGTATTCAATATTCTTTCTTCTTATCACTCGGAACAACGTAGGCTTTCTTCACCCTCAACCCACCCCACCCCACCCCCCACCAAGAGGGCTAATGGAGATGAAAATATAGCACGTTCACAAAGATAAATCTACCACTGCTCCCAAGAATAATAAAAATAAATTACACCTGTGTCACTGCAGCCACCCGCACCTCTTAGCCCCCCTAATTCAGGCCCTGGAGGGACGCGGGGTGTTTCCAGACGTCAGCGGCTGACAGTTATATCTCTTTCTTTTCCCTTTTACGCCCCGCCATCTCTTTTTTTTATCGCTGTCATTGATGTAACTGACAGCGTATTTTACATAGTGGATTTGAAGCGCGCTAGCGCTCTTTTGGCCCATCCCCGCGGCTCCCCCCCCCCCCACCCGACTCATCAACGCCGCATTACCAAGTCAAATCAGGTGGTGCTGCAGAGCTCTCTGAAACGAGGGCGCGAGACACACACACGAGAAGGTGCACTCCGGCAGCCAGACAGGTTCAGCCGCTGGGGGCCGCTGGGGGCCGCTGGCGGCCGTGCGGGGGCCACTCGGAGGTGAGGGAGGTGAGGCCAGGGACGATTATTACTGGCTCAAGGCCGAAGTTTACCAGTACACTCTCACACCACGTAGCGCCATGCACTGAATGATGCATTTTGTGGCTGGCATTGAATACATTTTCCACGCTCACAAGGTAGATTGTTATCTCAGGGGGCCTTGTCGTAACCACATTAGTACCCTTCCTTTTTTCGAGCGTCGCTGGGAATTAAAGCGCGCTTGTCATCTCTGACATCCTGACTTCCCCGCTAAGACGCTGTCTCTCCTTCACCACCACCCCGCCCACGTTCTGCGATTTAAGTGCACACTTATCACTCCCTTTCATCACACTTATAATAACTGCCAG
The DNA here is from genome assembly GCF_013368585.1 of Megalops cyprinoides. Taxonomy (NCBI): domain Eukaryota; kingdom Metazoa; phylum Chordata; class Actinopteri; order Elopiformes; family Megalopidae; genus Megalops; species Megalops cyprinoides. The sequence goes on along the minus strand of NC_050588.1, from coordinate 7,803,560 downwards.
CAGACAGAAGGTTGATGAGCTTCAGAAAAAGCGGAAAAGAAAGCAGACAAAAGGCACAATGGAAACCTGTCTTTCTGTTGGTATTTTTCATTTCTGCTGGCGGCAGGAGAGACAGATAAACCTCAGGGAAGGGGGGAATTAAAAAAATAGAATGGCGCGTTGTTAAGCGTGCAACTTAAGGAAAGCGGTGTTGATTGCAGGAAAAAGTGTGGGACTCACGCCCCCTCGCTTCTCCGAGGCTGCCGGCACGGTGCGACATAGGGCCGCGAGCCTCTTCACTGGGGGTGGGGGGCAAAATTTAAACTGCTGCTGTGGAGAACATCGCTTGGCTTTCATTACAGCGTGCTCGGTTCACAGAGCCAGAGCTCCTTCTCATCACACTGTGAGCGGGGGACCACCTCACCGCCATGTTTTATTAATGCCCACCAAGTGAATACTTGATGATGTGTGACACAGAGCATGCTTTGTGAGGTCAGCCACTGACTCATGGCCAGAGATAAGACAGACAGACACACACACACACACACACACACACACATACACACATACAGAGAGAGAGAGAGAGAGAGATGACGACTCAAATTTCACTTACGGCTGTTTAACAACAAATCTGACAACATGGGCTTGTTCGCACACGGTGTGGTGTAAAATCTATTCCTGCGATATCAAAGGTATTAGTTACGCGTTTATCCGGCCTGCTTGCACCGATCGTTGCTCACAACAAACCGAAGAAAACGCATCGTGCCTTTACGGAAAAAAAAAAAAAAACGCAGACGCAAAAGCAAGTACGCAAAAGCAAGTACGCAAAGCAACGCGAAGGAGATCCCAGAACCCCCGACGGAATACGAAACGCACATTTTCTGCGGAAACCTTAATTAACTGAATTGCTCGTTCTTAATCACCGGGGTGAAAGAGCGGACAGATTCCGGTGACAAAATGCGCACGTGGCTAACCTGCCTTCTGTGATGCGGACAGAGAGGAAGGGTGCGCTGTAACAGCAGCAGGAACGGTCTCGCCCAGCGCAGGAGAGGCCCACTCATGAGACAGTTCATGTCGCCAATCTCCGTCATGTCCCCATTCATTACTGTAACAAAACAGCCTTCCACGCACAAGCTTGCGGAATATCTAAATAAGCCTGATAAAGGTGGTATAACTGTGGAACATTTGTGTGGGTTCCCAAAAGCGAAGCTAATTACTGCAATACATCCAGAGTTCACTGACAGCAAAACAAAATTTCTGCAGTTAAAATAAAATACAGTTAGGGCCCGTGGTGTTTAATAGTCCAATTACGAAATGATAACAGCAGCACTAATTAGATAATTGACTCCTTTTCGTCCTGCAGAATCCAGCAAAACGTCTGAACTTGCATGCATACATTTCCCTGGAGAATCCAATGCAATGGTGCACAATGGTGCATAAAGTTTTACCTTACCAGATACTCCACTGACTAACTGCTTTGAATTAACTAACAATAATATGCACTATGAATACATACAGCATTCGAAGGGCAAGATATCATCATTCATATTTTCAAAATTTCAACAACGAGATACCTTTATAAATGTATCTAGCCCTGCATCTATGCCAAAAGTGGATTCTATGTGGATGAATCCAGTAGCAGGTACTGGTCAATCCAGACTTCAATAGCTTCAAAGAAACCCTCAGAACCCAAAAAAGGAGGATGACTCCTGTGCCATTAAAAAGAGGGACTGAACTGTTCCAAAAAAAAAAAAATCAATGACAAGATCAATGCAGACAGTCATCCTATCAGAATCAGCAGGATCTCTGGGGGCACTTTGTACAAGCGCCGGCGCTAATCTAAACCTCCACAAAGACCACACTCCCCCTTCACTGATTTACAGCCCAGGACTTCCACACAACCGTGGGCAATAAGGCTTCTCTCTCATCCCGCTGCAGAAAAAAGAAACTGCTTAAAAACCTCAGGGACAGCCACACTGGAGGAGCTACGGGGACGGGGGACTATGCTTCAATGTGGCACCTTCATTAGTCGAGCTCGCGGAGAATCGCCGTTTGGCTTCACAGAGGTTAATTAATATTTCTGCTGCTTCATCTTAAGCGACGGGGGCAGCGGGAGGAGGGCTGATGGCCGCCTTTTTTATCCCCCGACCTTCGCGGCCTCAGCACCTTCCCCTCGACTTTATTACCGCCAGACCCCGCCGATTTAACGCTCTGCTGCCGACATCAATTCCAAAACAGTTACAGGAAACCGTTAGCGGGCCACGCGGTGAATCTCGCTCGGCTCGGCCGCAAGGCTACCTGCGTCACGCTTTGTTTCAGGGTCAACGGTCATTTCTTTGAAAAAGGTGTGATGTTCCTCTGATTTCTGTGGCAAAGAGGCACGCCCAACGAGCCGCTCTTCAAAGCTGCGCTTTATCACCAACGGCCACAAACCAAGAACTAAAATGTCTGCAAACTGCATTGTTGTGTCAAAGCGGTAAAAACGTTTGCACAGGGAGGTAGAAGAGGGCTTGAAATCTCTCTGTACGTTTCCTGAGGCATCTGTGAATAAACACCAACGGGTTAAAAAAAAATCTCGCCATTTTAAATGCACTTAACTGGAAGAAAGAGCATGTTTAGACTCTCCCTGTCATGTACCCAGAGGAGAGCCGAGCCTCTGCTATGCCTCAGTGGGCAAACTAACAAAAGCCTTCCTCTTCCCAGCTGAGAAAGTGCCACAAACCCCCCAAGTAAATGCATAAACCCATCAATTCAAAGTTGGCTCAAATCAGTACATAAATCAACAGTGGCCCCGATATTCCTCGGCTCCGGCAACAATGGCTTTTCTATTACAGGAACAAGCCTTCCTTTTCATGGGAGATGCACTCAGCGGCTTCCGAGAAACACGCCTCCCGTTAGGACAGAACGGCTAATTCAGGAGACGGCCACTGAACCACTCTGTGCTAGCGTGCTCCCCGCACTCCTGCTCCAAAAATAATCTCGCCAATACAGCTCACCGGCCCTTCGCCGCCGACGTTTATGTAAATTTTGATGTCTGGGAGGCCTTGAGAAAAGAGGTCAGATTATTATACCATATTCAGCTGTGTTTTTCCCAGCTCCCCCCCCCCCCCCCCCCCTCCCCACTACACACACACACACACACACACACACACACACACACACAATAGAGAGAATGTAAATATTCATCAAAATCCATTAGTCTGCCTCTGACATTTTCTCACATTTTCTCACTGCACGCAGCCACCAAGACGTCGATTTACTGCCACGTGTCAATAAATGAGGCTGGCTTTTGCAGATGAGCAAATGTTTCATTCAGAGACTAAAAAGCTACCATTCTGACATTTTTTTGTGTAGAGTATCCTGACAAGTGAAATGATACAGATAAGTAATAGCTGTGCTAAGTAAAAGCACCCAAGCATTACTGCCCCTCAGGGATGGCCATTTTGAAAGAGAACTGCATCTTTTCTTTATTGTTGTTGTCATGGCACAAGTTCTTCTCTTGGGTTGGTTAGCTGTGACTAGCAAGTTGGTCAAACTTTAGCCAGATTAGTCAGAAAAAGAAAACCAGTGGCAAGTTCATTCCTCAGGCCAACTTCCATTTCATCGGACACAAAATGTAAACGGCTTGAGGCGACAGATTTACTCTGACCGATCCATCAGATGGGGCTTCCAGATACGGTCAGGAAATACTCACATTGTTAATTCTAAAGATGACATTCGCTGCTTTTAGGTCTCAAGAACACTGGACCCAGACGGATGACCTCCTGATGAGAAACTGCATCCCATGGCTATGGGACACACACACACACACACACACACATACATACACACACACACACACACACACACACACATATATATATAAAACTGCCACAACTGCCACATTCCATTTATAGTTGTGGTTTACTGTGGTCCTATTTTCACTTAAATACAGGCTGGGCTTCAATAAAACACTTCCTCACACCATCATTTCAGTACATTATAAGCCTGATCTATAGTTCCACCTGCTAACATGGGTACATTACACACCTGTTCTGAAGTGCGTAATGTCTTACTTGCATGAAGTCAATAACTCAACCTGGAGACTGACAAAACCTCTCAGGTGAACGATGATTTTCAAAGCATGTAAAATGGTTGTGACCTACTTCAAAAATGGTATAATACGGTTTTTTTCTAATACACAACATCTTTTTAATACACTTAAGTCATAACACAGTTGTGTCATGATGAGAGCTGCTTTAACATGCCTCTAGAAAAGAGGACCACAGCTGTGGAGGACATAATTATTTAGGACTACTTTTCCCACTCTTTTTCTCCCTTTCAGACAGTAATGCCGTGCTGTAGGCTTTGTACCTCTACAGTGCCCAATATCACAGCCTTCCAGACTTCTCAATCTCTCAATAGGGGGCTGGTTAGAACAAGCTTAAGGCGTAACGAGCTTCATCCCTCCACATGGACACGCACACAAGTCTACCCTTAATGTACCATGCCAGCACCACACAAAATCTACAGCATCAACAGGGGACCGCTCTACATGTCTTACACATAAGGGCAAGCCAGGAGGAAACGGCAGGAGGATCCACGAGTTCGGTTTAAAATGTAAGAGTTACAGATGGCTGGAGAAAGCACAAAACACCACAGGCTTAAAAAAAAAAAAAAAAAACACTTACAGCTAGGATCTTTGCATGTCTTGTCTCCTTCATTCAAAGCCTTGAGGAGAGCCAGGCTGAGATCTGAGCGGTCTCTTCCATGCCAAACGGAGGTTCCAGCACTGTGCCCTGTTATTAGGACACACTGCCAAGCCCGCTTTATAACCCGTGGTGACAGGACGCCACACGTTCCATCTTTCAAGTCCGGCTCTCCTTGCTCTCCAGCAATGTGAGGTTTGAGGAGAAACAGTCACGGGAGAGGGCCATCACAAACACACCGTATCACCAGCGCATACTCAGCTACTGCTTTCCTTCTGTCTTCCATTCCTCCTTGTCAACAGGGTTCTGGCTGGTAAGAGCTTCTGGGTGCTGTCTGCATCGCTATGCTAGCGACGAATAGTTTATTTAAGGCCCCAACCGATTCAAAAACATTTATAACAAACAAGGGAATCAGAGAGCCTAAATCTTCAGCCAATGGCAGACAGAACTTTCAACCTGAAGCGTGCAGTGCTGGAGGTTCAGGTACAGAACATCTGTGGCACCATCACCTCTCCCTGCCAAACAGCAAACCAAGCCCCGCTGTACTGCTGAGCTGACCTGATGCAGATCATTACTGGGGGGGGGGACATGGCATTTAAACATCAATCCCCCAGATCTACGGTCCTTGGTGTGTCCAGACCCGCTTCCAGATTTTCTTTGATTACGTGAACAAAGCAAGTTATACACACGTTCCACCTTGAAATCAGATCACTATAAAGGGTTTGCTCGCCGTTCCGCATTATAACGTCATTTTACAGCAAAGTTATACATGACACATTTTAAACCTTACTTTAATGATGGATGTGTATGTTTATGCTGGGAGGTGCACACCACAGAGAGAACAAATCAGCCTGAGGTCTTGATTATGCAGACTGAAGTGGTAGGCTGAGATCCATTTGTTCATGACCAGAGTTTTTTTTCCTCTAAACAGACAGAGTAATGCTAGTAACAAAAGTGTTTTGAACACTTTATGATGATCTAAACAGGATCTCAATGTAGGCCTATTTAAGTTAAATTTATGCCCCTGTCAAATAAAGTAGAAATGTGTAAAAAAAATAATTGGTTGTCAATGGTGAATATCAGTATCCTTTAAAAGAGAATCTTAAGTACAAAAAAATTATAAGCAAAACACATCAGACAGCGAAGGTCTTTAGAGGCCTGTCAGCTTACACTCACTTATATGGAGAAGAGAGGGAGGTTCCACCAGCTCCAGGAACCAAGCAAATTGCAATATTTGGACAATTTCACCAACACAAATAACAATGGCTATTTTTAACCCCATTTAGGCTCTTCATGTCTTTCAGCTGCTTGGAGGGCTGGTGTGACGTCTCTTATGTAGACGCTATCAAAACAAAACGTTGCAGCTAAAATGTGTCAGATATTTCAGAGGCACTTTCCACATAAAATCAACTCGTTATGAATGGCAACAGGAGAAGAGACTAGAGTGAATTTTAGACCTCAGTGACTTCTCATTCAGTCAAATCCTTTCAGCGCTTAAAGGCTGTCAGATCTTTGTCCTTGACTGAGGCAAAAGACCTTGGATATTTATTCTAAAGGATATCACTCTTCTGTGGTGTGCCGCTGTGACAGATTACTGCCATTGGTGTGCAGAAACTGCCCCTATATCCATTCAAAACAATGAAGTAAGGTTTTTTTTTCCTGGACGGTTTTCAGTGACAGCCGATACTAATACCTATACTAACTGAAAATTCTTCTCACATTCACACAACCACTTTACAGTGAACACAGCGTTGCTGGAATAAGAGGACTGTGGCCTTGTGAAAGTACTGATCTGTACTGAGCACAAACGGAAAGCCACTATAATCACGCGACCCCCCCCTTCTCAACACAGGCCCCTGACGATGCGTTCTCCAGCGACGCGCCTACTGAGGAGAGGCATGCAAATGCAGAACACGAAAGGCAAACAGCCCCTGCCATTTTTCCTTCAACGTTTCGAGCAGGACAAACCCCACGCCGGGGTGGGGGGAGCACGTGCCGGATGCCTCCCCCTCGGGAGCGCGGCGCACCGAAACCCCTGCCAGCTGAATCCCTCCATCCCTAATGGAAAAACAATAACAGACGGAAACAATGAACAACGCCCCCCGCCCCTGCATACGCCAGCCAAATTATCATGTATGTCTTCAGAAATGATTTAAACCCGAGCACGCCGTCTCCCTGTAAATGTGGCAGAATGGCACTGCAAATAGGAGGGGGGCTAGGGGGTGGGGGGTAGATGAGATGAAGCTTCCATCTTTTTTTCATGAGCTCCCACCCCTCCCTGCTGCGTGCACACACACACGCACACACACACACACACACACACACAGCTCAGCCCAGCTCGTGGCACACAGGCACGGCAGGCTCCGGGCGAGCACGCCATCCAAGTGGATGAAACAAGCTGGAACAACAAGATGCACGCTCAGTGTAAACTGAGGAGCCCTGTCCCTGAGCCACTGTGGAGGGCATTATCTAAAGACTGAGCAATATTCCAGGAGTCTTAACACACACCGCTCTGGGCACCCTGGGGTCGGAGGAGGGGGGGCGGGGAGGGGGGGGTGACAGTAAAATGAAAGAATGCATTGTATGCCCTTACCATTCTACACAGCTAACAACTCTTTGCTCTGATCCTTTGCTGTGGTCTGAGGTGTGGCCACACTGTTACTGATTGACTTCTCTGAGTGAAAATAAATGGCAACCTAATCAACCTAATTTCCTGTGTGTGTGTGTGTGTGTGTGTGTGTGTGTGTGTGTGTGTAAAAAATTAAACGAATAAAATCTACAAAACACAACGACCGTGCCTAACATCCTCCATTCCCTGCATCTTGTTGTGGATGCCCAGCTCCGTCGGCACGAATACAGCAGACATATGGTTTACACAGAACGCCAGTTTGCTCATCGTGAACATAACAAGCCAGATAATCCCATGGTGCCCTCACCTCCGCGCAGATGCCTTTGTTTTGGTCTGAAATTACTGATGCTCTCCTCCTGTCCCACAGGTCAATTCCCAGGGCACGACTCTCTTTGATCTGGGTGACATCTTGGAGCCCTCTAGTAAAACTCCTCATAGTTCTCTCATTCATTTTACAGCACTGCTGGCGTGAGCTCCCACAACGGCTGTAACGCACTGTGTCAGGGATTCGGTCCTCACTGGGAATCACAGACACTGGGGCTAATAAAACACACGCACGCTATTCTAATAGAGATTCTGAAAACGCTTGCCGTTTTTTATCTTCAGCTTTGATAACATCCTGTGACTTCCGAAAAGCCCAGAGTCCCAGAGCCTGACATTAAAACACACATACAGCTTTCCCTGGTTCAATCTCTCCTGCTTTCATCTGCACACAATCCAAGGCCCAGGAACACAATCCTAACCAGCTGCTTGGTATTACACCTTTGTGTCATTTTTCCACACAATGACATGTACTTTTCCAGTGACACACAGGCCAAAGGAACAAACATGTAAATTAACTGATTCACCAAAAGGTGGTTGTTTACAAATGACTCGATTTAGAAACCTAAACGAGCACTACTAGTTTGCCATTTTTTCTTTTTTTTTCATTAAAAGTAATTCACGGGGGGTGTTTGCTGAACAGCTTGCTCATTAATTAAATGACAAAACGGAACAGTTGGACAGGAGCCGGTGGGATATAAGGTGACATTGTTGCATAGTTAGAAAAAGCATGCAGAAAGACTTCTACAAAATATTTTGAGCACATTTAATGCAGTATTTTTTTCTTGTATGTGGAAGGGCTGGAAGGGGGGGGGCTCGTCAAAAGTGCTTCTCCACCGCCAAGTCAACGGCACTTCACCGTGACACAAAAACGAGATGTAATACGACGTGGAGAATGTTCGTCTGTCTGGATTTTCACATTTCAGAGGGAAAAATGTAAATACAAGATTCAGGAGACAGCCCCGTCAGTCCTCTCCCATGGCTGGAGTCAGCCCCTGTGTCAAAAACGGAGGGAAAAAAACAGGCCTCATTTGCGGCAGCACACCCTGTGTGTCTGCCTAATATGTTAAAACAACACGCGTGCAGGGGGCTCGGCTGCTGCCAATTACCGCGGCTTTGGCACTCCAGGAAAAAAAAAAACATTCTTTTGAGGGGAAACGGGGAAAACTGACACTTCGTGTGTTCTGCCATCTATAGGTGTTGACAGATTGTTAAATTTAACGAGGGCGCTGCACTTGAATGCCCCATCAAGAGCCCTTTGAAACAACATTGTTACCTTGTCCGGAGCATTAACTTCTACGTGTAATGGGGTGAGTAAAATGGATTTCAAGCAAAGTTTTGAAAACGAGAAGGGAAAGAAAACAAAGAATTGGACGAAGAAAACAGCTTCCCCTGTACAGCACCTTTGTCCTAATGTACAGTCAGGGCATTGCTTGACCAGGCCTTAGAGGCTGATATTACACTGACCTGCGCATCATTCCCGCTTACCAGCTACTGCCCGTATCCGAAAAGGCCGCTTGTGTTTGCTGTGGATTATATTGTCACTGAGAAGTCAAACTAACCCGCAATAGCCTGTAGGCTGCGCCATGCCAAATTACCGACCGCCTGTAGAGTACAGTGACCCGGCATTAATCTCCCTTCAAAGATGGCACAGAGAAGCACCTTCAGCAGGCAAACACTGCAGGTTCCTGGATTTAAACACCTCGGTCTGTGGCACACTGTCCCTCGCAGTAAATCTCTGGAAACAGAAATCTTTTTTTTCTGCTGAAGCAGAAAACCCTGACAAACTCTTATTAAAAATTAATCATCTCAAATTAGAACCGCTTGGCCGTCGCCTAGAAGATTTATTACCTTTTTTTCCCTTTCCTCAGCCCGTACAGAATTCTGCGCTGTTCAATATTATTTTCCGTTAATGTTGCTTGTTTGTCGCGGGGAAACGTTGGTGCCTTTCAATCGGTGTGTGTTTGTATTGACAATCAGCTCAGGGACCCGGGGGGAACAAGCGGGTGGATGTTCACATGGAGACCGTGTTCATCTCCCTGAACCGTAACGCGCTGCTCAAAGCTCAAAGCTTTATTCGCTCTTGGTACAACTTAACGCTTTAGAAAAAAGGCCTATAGCAAATTATACACGTAAACGCAACATAAATAAAATCAATCCCACTGATAAGACCTGTGTAACCTGGTTTTCTGTGTAAATTGGGCGTTCAGCTTTCAATCACTGATTGAAAAACGCAAATAAACTGGTCTTGTTTTTGATGGGAGACAGTTCTACTCCGATCACTCACCAGCACCCATCAGTCTGGTAAGCTTTCACAGCCGTGTCACACACTTTCTCACATCTGCTTAGAGCTGCATGTGGTCTTGGTTAAACCCAAAGTTACTTCACCCCAGTATTACCTCCTAAGCCCTCTTCAAAAAAATCCCCCATCTTCTTTATCACCATATCTGAAGATATATCATACAAGCGCAACTTCAACGTAAATCCACAAAAGCAGCTGCAAGGGGCGCTCTGGTGAGTTATTTATTGTTCATAAACATCACATTTCATCGTACTGAACCACAAAAGACCTTTCCTGGTTTTTGTTTCTACTTGCATGTAATTCAACATTTGTTTGCGCAAAAGGTTCACTCTGTGCTGTCTACTTGGCACACCTACAATGCACGTAGCTTACCTCAAACACTAGAAAGTAATGCACACCCATCAGTGCAAGGTCATACATAACTTTAAACTGCACTACATGTGAAATTCTCGGACATATAGTCACCAGATGTTTTCACACTTGCACTATTTTCATTTCTTTATTTAAGTTTCTAACTTTTTTTAAATGTTCTCAAATACACTTTGAAATACAAGTGAGAGAGTACACCAACTCCAGTTCACCTAGGAGTCACCAGACAGGCAATTTCAGGCAGCCCCTCAACACATCCACATTAGCCTCATTACCAGGTGCCCAATAATCACATGACCTGTTACAGCTCTCAAGCAAATAACAGCCAGCCCAAGTCTGAGATTTCTGATCTATCATAGGATCAGCTGGAGAGAGTGCATTAAGGCGTAATTACAGAGCTCTACTTTATGTTGGTTTTTAAAGCTGTATATGAGGCACAGGCACTTCATTGACAGAGCTGTATTTTCTTTTTCTCCATTCCCCATTTGCTTCTGGAAGACATCAGTAGTGTTCAAATGACCCTGTACTAATTTTTTAAAAAAAAAAAAACTGCCCTCTTACCAGTGATGAAATTAATGTCCATCTCAGTAGGTCTAGGCAACCTTTGTATAAATAAATACTAATAAGTACTAAATAAATCTAGTCACCAAGATACACCATCCCATAACTTACACCTAACAGCAGTTAGAGTAGGGCATTTACATCTAGGCACTGGAAAATGCATGTAGGTTTATGTGCTTCTTTTTAAACCATGACACAGTGTCCTCATGTGCATCGTGATACGCGCTGCCATTGTGCATAAAGAAAGGAGGGGAACACAGATCACGCTGCCCTGGCTATAAATGCTCCAACATGTGAATTATTTTGGCCTAGTGCGGAAGCCTTTCTGCGGATGTCTCCACATGCTGTTCCAATGACGCACAATGCCGTTCTCACTGGCACTTGGGAAACGTTTCAGCCGAAAGCTTTTGTTTTCATGTGTCATGTGACGACAAGGCCCCCATTTTAACAAAGCCATCTTCGCAAGACCTGCATCTCAGCTACAAATGTTACCGCCACCCTACACCAGCTGGACGCTGTGGATCTTCACCCGAGAAAGCAAAGAGCGTACAAGACCCTTGTAATTGCCCTGGGACAGAAATATTGATTGCAATTATGTGACTCAGTACATCAGTTAACAAGGTGGACGGAGAGTGAAATGCACTGCTCAAAATTGAAATGTGCTCCTTGAGAGGATAACTGGTGGGGGCGAGAAAGAAAATACAATTCTGGAGTGCTCTCGAAGATCAAATTTGATCTTATTACACAATTAAAATACAGCTTCTCCCCCTCTATTAAGATTTGTTGTGCCCTGGAGCAAATTCAAAATGGTCAGTGCTAATGAATGCTCGCTACAGCATTTGTCTCTCTCCCTCCTTCTCATTTTATCATTAATGGGAGCTGAGTAAATACCCTATTGGTTGGAGCCCGGCTGCCAAAACGGTTTTGCCGACTGGTTTAAAAATGACAACCCTGCCGTTTCTCGGCCACTCCTGAGAACGCGCTTTCCGTTTGAACCTCGCTGAGAAAGGAGTCTTGCCATCGTTCATAAAAGGACAAACAGATGCTTGTGAAAACCGTAATAAGACGAAAACGATACTTGACTGCAGACGACGGTATTTGCTCACCGCCATGGCGTGAAGCGAAGCAAAAACAAGAGCCCTTCAAACGGAGCTTAACTTAAAGGATTCTGATAACAGCGCCCGGCGGATCCGCCGCACGATTACCGCTGTGACATATTTAACGCTTAACCGTTTGCTTTAATAGCGACTGCGACGCAATTCATTATTTATCTGACTCAAGAAGGTCGAGCAGACACACACCTTGTGATTCCGCCACTGCATAATTAAACAGCGCACCTGTCAAACGTCTTTTTGTATGCAAAACAGAGCTCTTAGTCAATTTGCTGCCTTTAACTGAATGCATGTTTGAACATTAAAACACCTCAGCAGTAAGACATGATTTATTCTGGAGGCAATACTGTTGGTGCTCAGTCAGAGGAAAGCACAACCTGTAAATTAAGCTATGCTTATTCATTAGGGACCTACAGAAAGATGTCCTCTGTGAAATTAAACCCGTTAATTAGCCATCTTGCGGCAATTTATAGTGTTGTCTCTACAAACAGACTGACTGCGGACACGTTTACATTCTGCAGCTACACAAATCATCATTCAAATAAATGTTTTTTTTTAAACCACATCAAACTTAACACCTTCAAGTGCAGATAAGCCACAACACTGGGTGCATGCCTGAAAGAGTACGCAGATGCTGAAAAAGCTGACATGCACAAAAGAGACTGCACAACATAAACCAAAATATGCAAAAGATCCGGCCGACGTCTTCTATAGTTTTTATTAGAAATACTTTTGTTTGTAAAATACAGAAGACATTAATTTTTACCAGACGACCCATCTTTAGCAAATCTGCCGAAACTTTATTCCAGTGTACCAACAGCAACCCCAACCTCTGCCATCGGGTCAGCGTTTAACGGGCAATATCCCATGCAGGGATTACCAACAGACATGAGTGTGCAGTGTGTACACGTCTGGCAAACCAAACACGCAGTGCAGAGAAACCATCTCGCTCTCAGTTCCAGTTCAGGTTTATGATTTTGCAAAGCTTTTCAAGTGGGAAAATCTACGAATCGCATGCCACACAGATCAAAACAAAGCCTGTCCCCTGGACACGCTTCATTCCCACAGCTGAGGCGCAATTTTCCCCTGCAGACGGCCGCCGTTTCTCATCATGTGGTTTTTCACATTTCTGATGTGGAAACAGGACCACAAAAGCCTCTTTTCTCACGCTGGGGAGCTGCAGCAGAACTTGAGCAGCTTGAACAAAGTAACGACTCTTCGATTTCAACACAGAACGAACACAACAAAGGCTGTCGAAAACGCCTTTTGTACATTTTTGGTTTAAGTAACGTAGCTGACTAAAGCATATAGCCGCATATTTTTCAAAGAGCTTCATCATCTAACTAGCATCATGCTTTCCCCACTCGATCTATTTTACATAATATTATAAGCCTTCATAAAATTACATTACAAGATCATTCACTCTAATTTACAATTAACGTTTACAATCACGCAGACTGCACAAGTCTGTCACTGGCACAACCTGCACTAATTTAACCCCTTCAGCAAAATATCAAAATGAAACTGACAAGTCAAAGCCATTTTCTACATGCTATTGTGGATATTCCTCATTCGCATTAGACACAAAAATACATATTATTCCCACATAGCTGGAGATATCCACAAAGATACAAGCAAGTTACTAGCTACCTGACAGTACTACTCCGCACTAGCCTAAGCCAGCTAGCTAGCTAGCTACCCACCGACCAACCAGCGGAGCGTGCGAGTGGGGTTAAAGGAAGTGCATGCAGCCATTCATAACAGCAAACACTAAACATAGCGGCTCTATTCAGACTTCCAGACCAGTTGCTTGTGCTGATTTCCAAGAATTTCTCTATGGGAATAGCTTGCTCGCTATTGGTAACTGCCTGCGTTTCAAAATTGCTCAGAGGCGAACAAAAAACTAGTTCCTGTTAAATTCACATGACTTCGAACAATGAGCCATCCTGTCAGGAGACAACTTAGCGATTATCCATCCAGTACAGCTACTTAAATGGAATGGCAGTTATTCATGATCTTGATGGTTAGAGAAAAAAAATTATATGGGGATTAGCCATCCAGCAGTTAATTGGTATTGCTAGCCAGCATTTAATTATTACATGCGCTAGCCATGCAGTCAGCTAGCTATCTAGTAGATAGTAGACCTAATTCCACATTTAGCGGGCAAAGAACCTCTAATCGCTTCAGTTCACCTGTATTCGCATGCGATCTACAAAACTTGTGATCATGAGATGCATGGTTTGCGAACTAAGCACTGCAGAAAGATAAATTACCAACAAATTCACACGCGGAACGTCGCAGCGAATTGCTTTGCTGGCTGTCTAGGTAACTCACTGATAAGCAATTGCATTTTATTGCATGAAAGTGAGTACACATCTTATCAACAACTAATGAATGAAGTAGTCTGACAGAAAGAATCGACTATCGAGCCAACACTCTCGCATCCAGTTAGCTAGCTTGCAAGCCATAACTATGTTAATTAAAACAGCTACCACCCTTGACTTGACACTCGCGACTGACGGCCACATTTTGATTAAACAAGCTCTAACTTATTTTGCTACACAGCTAGCAACATCATTCCCAAATACCAACGAAGTAACAGCTTGCTACTTGGAGTATATTGCCAAATTAAGACTTACCTTTTCTTCTGTTCTACATCAGAGTTTTTGTTTGAGATCTGCAACACAAAACAGAAGGCTAGGAAGTAGCAAGCAAGCTGGCTAGTTAACGTTATCTAGCTAACAGGCTCTGACTGCTGAGCTATCTAGTGGGGGAAAGTGTGTGCCACTTTTGTGTTTTCATAAACGTTAGCAACCACTCTTGACGATCCGTGTTTTGTCATTAATATTTATGCCTCAGAAGAAAGTGTATGTGTAAATATCAATGTGGGGATATTTCGCTCCCTCCTCACCTCAGTCATAAGGCACCTCCTCCTTTCAGGAGAATGGTGAAAATGAAAACGTTCCGCCCACCTTCTAGTATTGCCAAGCGGCATTGGCCGCTGGGGTGGTCTCGGCGCCGCAGTAGTAGCCAATGATATTTAAGCATGTAGTGATTTAAAAGCAAGAGTGGCGTCCCTGAGATACGTGACGGACGACAAGGGGCAAGATAGTGGATACACGCTAAGGTATTGATTAGCTAGCAAACTAGCCTTGTTCAGTCTGAATGCTGCTAACGTGCGTGCGTGGTGTAATAATTCCGCCCCATTTCGCTAGCCGTCGGTCACCAGCCTGAATAAGCCAGCAACCTGTAAGGAACAGTTTGAAAATATAATGCTAAAATACTGATTGGATAAATCGAGATTAATTTGTCATTCGACAGCTCGGCTGAAAAAGCCGAAGCCATCTAATGGCCAAAGGTGGAAACGTGAGGGAAACGGTCCTTAGTGGCAAGTTTTTTTTTCTTGGACATTGATTTTTTTTTTCTGTCAAGCCAATGTAAAATGTTTTAAAATGTGTGGATTCCACGTTCACAAATGACAATCCTGTTGCTTGTTCCCGTAGCTGATTTAAATAATCAGTTTTTGTAATCAGTAGGTAATAATAATTACCATGATGACACATTTATGGTGATTATTATTATTATTATTATTAATATAATAATAACAATATAATATATCATGCCACTGAACAGACGTTTGAGGCACCCTTTTCTTTGTATTGTTGACAGTGTATACTGTGTGCATGGTAAACACTCAACTTGGTTAAAAATTAATGTCTTTCTGCTGGGAAGATTGTTCCCAGCAATAGGACTACAGCATCAGTCTTCTTATGTTTAGTGAGCCATCAGAAAACAGACAGCTCATGAATAAGAATGCTGTCTTTGTCATTGTGAGATGGGTATCACAACACAACAGCTATTTGTGTCCAGAATTTCCATGAACATAAAACTGTACAAACACTAGCATCATTGTGTACTGTTCCTTCAGGTGTTTTAGTGGTGTGAGATGAATCCTTTCACATGTTGCATATGCAATTACACTGGCACACGTCCTTTCATGTAATATGTGATCCTTTGAAACAGGCATGTAAAATATTCAAATATATGCTCACATTAAATGACTTGAAAAACATTATGAGAAATCGATAATATTGGGATGATAAATGACTTTCAATGACCACACAAATTGTCCCTAAACTTGCGTAGCCTACCCTGATATTTCTTATGAAATGTATAATTTGCATGTTAAGAGACAAAGAACCATCAAAAAGGAGTACAATTCAACCAAACTTGGCATGAACCGACAGGATGTAGCTTTTCATTTTGCTCATAAAATATGCAGTCACATGTGGTTTAGCATGCCATAAACACCAGTCTATCATGCATTTCACTGACAAAGCTTGCTTTATTTACATATGATTTTTATTATTATACATCATCATATATTAAATACCTGATTATTGACTAGCTACTGTTTCAAAAATGATTAATGGTTATCTGGAAATCTTAAATAATTACACAATATGAAGGGCCAGGCGCGTTAGCTATGAGACATGATTGATCTTAATTGAAAAGCTTCTGTGGGTCCCAAATTAATGACCTTCCTCTTAATAATACCATTTGATGGCATCATAATTTATAAATATCAGATTTCATTACATGGGATGAGAATTGTGTGCTCGCTCATATTGTCTGATACTCTAGACCTGTCTAGACTGAAATTAACAGACTTGTACTTTAACAGACCCCTGTGAAATTTTCACGCGCACAACATTTGTACATTAAAACTGACCATAACTGCAGCGGTAGGATCATCTGAACTTGTAACAAGGAAGATGGTGCTCCTAATAGATTCAGTTCCTTTACCAAGCACCTAACTCTCAAATTACTCCCACCGTCCTAAATGAATGACGTCCGTTCCCCTGGCTCCTGGTATTTCGGCACTGAGATGCATATGGCACCCCCTTGGAGAAGATGATTGACTCTCTGTGTACGCCAAACAGAGCCACCGAGTGTGCTTGCTCTCACGTCCCAGGATTCCCTGGGTGAGCCCCTTCAGGCAAAACGGACGCAGAGGGATCCCCTCCAAGTCCCTGCTGCAGCTGAACGGAGCAGCTCACCTTTCATTCATCTCACCAGCATTGTGCAGTGAAAGATCAGCTTGTAGAAGGTTGAATGTGATTGTAGCATGAGTGAGACAGCTATATGTTTATATGTGTTGTTTAATTGAAGGGGACCTGCCACAGAAGAATTGATCAATTATGCAAGATGGCAAGCAGGAAAAAATGTGATGTGGTCAGTTCTGATTTTTTGTGAAACATCACCGTTCTAAATTCTCCTTTCTGAATGATTATAACATGAATTAGTGATCTTTCACACCACAAATGTAACAGTAAATTTCCACTCATCCGCTGTCTTTTCAGCTCTATGAACTGTGCTAATTTATGTCATGCATCTTGTTGAAGCTTAGTGCATGGTATGACAAATGATGGATACTGAAAAAAATGCAATAAGGAGGCTATGCAAGCCAAACAAGAAATTGAATAAGAGAGTAGACATGTGCTATGCATTAAAGATGTCTATTGACATTTTGTATTTAAGGGATACAGTGGACAACACTAAGATCTAGAGGAGCAAATGTTAAAAGCCCATCCATCATGTAGTCATGGGCTATGGTTATGAGTTATAGTGCATCTAATATGACAGAACAAATCTTTTTTATTATCTGTTTAGTTCAACTTGATAGATTATAATATTGGTACTTTGTATAACTGATTGAAAAAAAAATTGATGTACAATATTTAACATAAAAATTACGTGAATGGGATTTTTTTTTACATAAAGAGAATTAGAGCTACAAGGTTTCGTATCTTTACAAGGTTTACAGATATAAAAACAACAGACACGACAAGAGATTTAATTAGGCTGTCTTCTTCAGCTTTCTTTTCTCTAGCTATCTGTTTAAACACCTTAATTTTTAAACAGAAACACTTATGACATTCAAAGAAGAATGATAGGGTGAAGACAAAAAATAATAATAACCTACCTTAATGTTACAATATTTAGTATGACAGCTTTTAAAATTCATGCATTCATTGTGTATTAGCATCATTCTCAAGCATGTTTATGAGCCATAAAAACAAAAATCATTTAAGATCACAAGTCAATGCTTTCAGTTTCACTAGGTGTTAAGAAGAGGGTAGTGTGTTCGTATGGTCAGCATTACGACGAGCTGGGCATGTTTAACATCATCAAAGTATTCTGAGGGTGAATTCAGTTTCTGGGGGTGCCTTTAGGCAATTCTTGACTCAATATTGACTGCTGACTTATAATTTTGACTTACAAGCACCTTACAATCGTTGACCAGTTAAATATTTATTTAATGTGAATATGACATTGTTGCAACAACAGAAGAGTGAAACGAAGTGTCACATTTACGACACACCTCCCGTAAAGGTACAATAATACAGTGTATTTATGTGTGGTGAATGTGGGGGTTGGACTTGGTTTCCAAAGCAAAGCAAAAAGAAGTGACTCAAATAATTAAAAAAAAAAAAAACAAGTTGTGACCAGTTTAGCTGGGGAATAAAAGTGACAGAAAAATGGTTTTGTTGTAGGGCATAATGAACACAGCTGGCTATCTTCTCTTCTCATTACAATAAAGGTATCGAGGGCTCCGCTCCGAGATATTGTGTTGGAAACGGATGGCTTGCTGTTTTATTGTGACATGACACGCTGGATGAGCGTCAAAAATAAAAAGGGGCTCACGGATCGTTGTCTTCGCTGAAGTGTAACGTCAAGAATTCAAAAGCGAAAACAAACTCAGGATTCATCGCGAAAGAGAGAGAGAATTCGAAACAAATTACACATCAGGCTTCGGAGGACAGAGAGGCATAAAAGAAAGAAAGAAAAAAAAACACGAACTGCAAGAGAGGAGAAAATCGGTCTCTCAGGCGCCCACACAAGAATGGTTTGTAATCAGAGAGGCGGCAACTGGAACAAGTAGCTAGATTAAAAAAACATACAGGCGTTTGCCTTATCGAAGGAAATGGCATGTGAGCCTCCTTTTGTAACTTAAAGAGAATGCATGTTTAATTGATATTCTGCGACTATAATACCTTCATCACTCCTGCCAGCGCCAGATGGCTCGAATCTCATTTCCATTGCTAAGATAACATGTTTTGGCAGCAATTCTGAGACTATGACAGTCATTATTCTTTACATGGTGAATGCAACAATTAAATGGATATTAAACCAGTGCACAATTTCCATGGCTGCTGTACATATTGCTATTTAAAGTGAAAGCACTATTTAAAAATAGATTACTTTTTGCAAGCATTAGGAGGTCCACTTATTAGATTAGTGGGCTGAAAGTAAAGAGGATCTTGTATAGGTACTAAAATAGGACCGCAAAATAGGAGTAGATTATAATCATGCTAGTCTTGTTGGTGGTGTGGTTATACACATTACGCAGTATCTGTATAAACACGTGCATACATTGTACACCGTGTGACTACAATGTCATTTCCCCTCATTATGTTTTTATAACATGAGAGTGGAAGCACCTGACTCATTGTTTGAATTGCCAACATTGCTCAAGGGGAATATGTAATTATACCTTCTTTATAAGTGCCATGGCTTTGGTCTGAATGTAGGCCTAGTTGAACTGTCACATGTAGCCGTTTTTAATCACTGAACAAAGCAACACGTTTACATTCTTATTAGACAGTACAATCTAAAACTTTCACCAATTAGTACTATGTAATTCTATAGGGGTGTGACACAAGTCTGCCTCTCGGGATGTGATAGCAAACCTTAAGACATAGTTTGTGTCACTAACTAACTGGTCACTAACCCACTTAAACACCAGTGTACCGTCACTGATCAAGCATGAAATGCTTGTCTCCGATAACCTGCAGGTAAGATTGCTTTCTCACTGCTGAAAGATTAAGATCCCCTGCTGAGGTAGCATATGGCCACCACATTTTCACGCCACCGGTCACAATTGTGCACACTCAGATATTCACCACCAGATTTTCAAACACACTCAGATATTCACCACCAGATTTTCAAACAAAGGCGTTTTTTTTCATTCAACCACAGTGCAATGTGTATTATTTTCACTAACAAATTTTAGAAAGTCTTGCTTTTTTTGCCATGTCGCACAAAATTTTCCTTAAATTCAACTACCACCAATCACAGTGAGTTAGGAAACCAAACAAGCAACACTTGCTTCAATGCCACAACAGAAATCTAAGAATAGTGCCTGTTTTGGTTAAGACTGAACACAGGTGTAATTCGTATGAGCCACATACAGCAGAGGGCAGTATAAACTAAACTGTAACATATGGATACAAGCCAAGTTCCAGGTCTACAAACCATGGCATCATAGTTAGAGACTATGTCTATATGCATGTTTCACAGCTAAGCTTTTTTTCACGCTGTCCTCTAAACTGTAAGATACAGAGCTCTAAGAATGGCAAGTTGATACTGCTAATACTGTAGTATTACATATAGTGTTGAACGAATGAATCAATACTCTATTCTAGGGAGAAGACCTACACTTTTTCTGGGTGTATTTTTAGACTGCAGACATTGAGGATGGAGGTCTGTGTATGGGATGAGCAAAGCAAAGACCACCACAGAGATAGATGCTCCTATATCTCCATTTAAGACTGCTCTTTAATAATACTTCCTCAGGCAGCTGTGCTTGAGCTTTTAAATAATGGCTTTCCACTACATTAATTTGTAGATCATTGGTTTGGAAAAAAATGACAAGGTATTTCTGGCCAAATCTTTTCAGTCTTTATTGTATTGAATGATTTCTCATTTCTTTCCACTATAAATATTCAGTTGTCTATGATTGGCCCAGATGCACCATGTGACACATTCAAGGTAGTTAGGGTCTAAATATCCTACATTATTGAATTAATTTTGCTAAAATGTCACCAATTCATGATCAGAAAAAGGAAATTTTGGGCATGTAAAGTCAAAATCTTTGGTCATGGAGACAATTTTCAGGAATAAAGTGAAACACTGAAACCCAGCTCAGCTTTAATGGGAAGAGACTTGTATGAGTTACAGCTACTGCCACAAACACAGCAAACACTAAGTCTTACATCACTCTAAGAGACACTTAATTTAGGTTTCTGTTTGAACTTTCATGGTTCAGTGGTAATACTCATCCAATTAGAAGAGACTGTCACAAACTGGAGCATAAATGGAAAGTTCCTATGTCATATCTTTATGAAGGAGTATCCACTGAAAAATAAAGATGCTGAATGATGTCCTGTTTCTCTGGTTTCCAATAAAATAAAAATAATTCAAGAGTTTTAATCTACTGTGCATCAGATTCGCAAAGTGATGGAAAAGGGACTGCTTTGCTTAGATGCAAACTGATCAATTGTAATGCAACACCCCCACCCCCCCCTCAAAAAATGGGAGCTAGACAATTTAAGATATTTTTGATTCCAATCTTTGTTTTGAACATAACTCTAAAAGGATTGCAAAAGCTTGCCTATTGTCATTTAAGAAACATCCAAGATCGGACCACCATGGACTGCCTTTTAAGTACAAAGGACAGTAATGTATTAGTCACGTACTATGTATTAGTACAATGCAATAATCCAGATTATATTAATACATCACAATTTTCTTAGGTCTTTTTGGCCAAGCACTCTCCCAGTTGTAACTCTCAAAATTCTGCTGCAAAGGTTTCTTACCAGAGCAAATAAAAATAACACATATCAATTCAATTGTCAGCTCATTGCATTGGTTGCTCTTTTAAATATCGCTTCTCACTTTTAATTCCTTCACTGGATTAGCACCCGGTTATCTCACTGTGCTACCCTCTCCCCACAGGCCCTAGTGTACCCTGAGGTGACAGGCCCTTCCTGTGTCCCAGTGATCAGATTAAACAGAAAAGTCGAAATAGCGTTCTCTGCACAGGCCCCTAAACTGTGGAAATCCCTGCCTAAATATATCAGTGCGTCCTCTACTGTGACCAAGTCAAACTAAAAATTTTACAGCTATAAATCTGATTAATAATTTTGCCTGGGTTTCTTACTTGCTGTTCTCGTGTAACCGCTGTAAAACATATGTTGCATAAGCATGTGGCAAAGTAACATACTGTATATGTGGGCATTATTTAAGCAATTGCTTAATTTCCCCTCCCCCTTCATTGCTTCCCCATTTGCCCCTTGTTATTAAATTGTGTTTTAAAGGCAAATCATACACTTGTTTTCATTGCCTTGAGCAATGATGCATGATTACTGCTAAGATTGCTATCCATTATTACAGTTATTATTATTAACAGAACAAGCCTTTTTGAGAGCCACTGCCTAATTACTGACATTACCAAAATTGCATTCTTAATTGATTTGAACGAGGTCAGTCATACTTGAGACAGATAATTTTAGGTAAATGAATGGTGTTAAATAGGAGTTGTCCGTGACCCTCAAGTGGGACAATAGAAAATGGACCGGATATTGAAGAAAGATTGCACATATTCATTTGTAAAGAGGAATACAAACACAATTATCAAAAATAATACATTGAGTAATTGAAGTGACAGCTTAATGGCACCTAAAATAAAACACTATCAGACATGAAGCTCATGAGCTGAAAATACCAACACAACCACAAGATGGCGTATATCCAACTCAAAAGGACAAATGGAGACAGCTTGAGGTTGGTAAAACATGTTTATACGTGCAGGTATGAAAACGGTGGAACATGACATCCTAAGTTGTCCCTCTGATAAAAACACAATTTGGCTTTCATCCAATGAAGTAAATGACACTTCTGGCTAAAAGCATGCTGTGGAAAGCTTATTGACACACTGTCCTCCACACTCAGATACAGAACTCCCACAGTCAGCAATCTGGCAGAGCCTCTGTACTGATAACTTGCCATTTTATTCCACAACTGCTTTTAAGTGTGTTTGAGATACCCAACCTGAACATCAGCCACTTATTTCAAATGAAAGCATCTAATGGAAGTATACAGTGCACTCCACCTATAATAACTGCATCTGTCCAGGACCATTTGATTTTTAAAAGAGCAGCTCAAAATGATTTGGTAAAATGGATTTTCATTTTGAACAATGTTTTCCTCTTAATGGAGGAATGGCCTTTGCTAAGTTCAAATGTGGAACAAAACATATTTAAAGAATTCAGTATTTTTACACAATCTTTTATTAAAAAAAAATACACACGTGACTTGGGTTGATTATTTCAATGTCACCACCAATTGCTGGCACAGTCCAAGCTACAATGCCTCCAAATCACTGTTCTCTGCTAAATGAAGACATGAAATCAGAGTTCAACTCATGTTAATTACTTCTGAGTGTTTCCATGATAACTGGCATTGTTGTGCCTTTCTTTCTGCCATTTTTAATAAATATTTTAAATGTGAACTGCCTTGGTAATTACTATGAGATAAGAGATACAATGCATTCAGACTTTTCATTAATTATGCACCATGTCCCCTTGGTTCTTACAAGGGAAACTTAAAACAGTGTTAGCACAGGAATAATTCAGTCATAGATACTTCCTGTGTCATAATTTCTTGTAAGAGTGTACACTCTTCACAAATACAGTTGTTTCACATCACCTCACATTTATGATGGTAAATGTAGCTTTTCAGGTATGGACAAAATTCAGCTTGGAGGAATGGGAACCGTTTTCAGTTTCCTTGCAGAAAACTTGTGTCAGCCATTTTGTCACAGGCCACAGGCCACATTTATAGTGGCAGAGACAGCTGCTCTCCCTCAGCTTGTGTGAATGTTGCTTTTGACTCTAGTTTGAAACATTCTTTTAGGTTCTGTGTTGCAACAAACAAGAAAACTTTTTGCACCATTCACCTCTTTATCAGTTGTAGGACAACCACTGAGCACTCATGGATAACTGGCACAGACAAAAACAAGTGTGGGAGCTCCAAGTAGCAGCTGGACACAGCTTAATCTGGATGTACACAAGAGATAATTTATGACAGAATTATTTATGGCCATCTACAATCCTTACATTAAATTTATGACAGCATCTGCTTGTAGGAGATTACCAACCTGATATGCAGTACCCAGCCTATTCATGACGGTTGTGTTGTAAAAATTTGTTATGCATTTCTAAAATTCAAACTTCCAGAGGACAGTTCGGCATGTTGGAAAAGAATGGGGGGGGGAAGTGTTTCCTCATGCCTTTTAAAAGCCACCCAGCTAAGTGGCTTTTAAAACTAGGGCTTACTCCATGAAAAAGTGTCTTTGCTGGTGTACATTGTAGCTCAGTGTGTATCTGTGTACGCTAACTGGTGATGCTGTCTGACCCTTGTTACTCACCATAAAGGACACGGTAAGATAAGAGATGCATTAAAGCTCAAGGAAATCACTAAATGCACAGTGCTCATGGACCTACAAACAAACAGGCTGAATGGCAGTTCTAGAGCCTGATATGTTGATGGGTTGTGGGTGTGCAGAAGTATGCAGCAAACAGAGAGGTTGCAAAGCGTCTTGCTCACGATGCCCGATTCCTTAACCTGTGCCTCCTTTCGTTACAGTGGAAATTTGTTTCCTGTGCTGAAAATCATTGCCTCCTCTGTCAACGGCCCTCCAGCAAAGCTACACATGCTAGTCTTCCAGCAGCAGACACTGCCAAAGACAGATCGACGCTTTGAAAAAGGTTTGACCAGGGTGACAATCACCTGACAGGAAGCTACTCATCACTGCAGCTTTAGCCTTGCTGCAAGAGTGTGAGGAATGGAACTTAACAGGACAGCAGCAATTACCCACAAAGCATGTTGTGCATTAGGAATGAAAGAGTAGAATTTAGTTGGTAAAAATGAATAAACATGAACATGAAGACATGGAAACATTGTTCTTGTCTGTTTCAGGGAGGAAGGTTTATTATTTTAATCTTCTGCCACGCATACAGTAACACTATAACTGCTCAACAGAGTGACGCATTGCACACAAGAGACTTTTCTCTTTGCTAAATACAGAACTTCAGGAGAGGACCCAGGAATCACAAAAAAAACTCGCTAGCCAAATGAAAAACCGAAACGAAACAAAAATTAAGTGTCACGCGAAACACAAAAAAAGGGGTACACATCGTTACAGGAGCAGTGCTATTCGTAAGCCGACACCTAGAGGGCAGAGGTTCCGACGAATGGGGTGTGGGTTGGGGGGGGGGGTTCCTCGCGACAGCCTACTGACTTGGACCTTGGATTAATGCGTCTCGTTCCAGCTGCCCTTCCATCTGAAACACAAGCGACCTAGCCTGGGTTGGGTGTGTGGGAGTGTGTGTGCGCGATGGGAACAGGGGCCCTGTGACGCGCCTTCTCCTCAGTTGACCAGGGGGTTCCTGAAGTTTTTGCCAGCAAAGCGCGCCTTGTCTCCCAGCTCCTCCTCAATCCTGTGCAACAATGTCAAAAATTAATTATCAATTAATAATTTTAAAAATCAAGTTAAAGAACACATTCTTCAGTGTGTAGAAAAAACTATGCAAATGGTATGCACATAAGTGGTGTGTATTCAATAGTGCTGGAGTCTGGAAACTTTGGTATAGACAGAGATTCCCCACATTTAGGGAAGGCCTACAGGTAGTCCTGTCTTGGTCTTTATCTTAAAATACTTTAGGTCTTGCTCATATGTTATTTACCACACACATACATATTTGATATCGTTTCAGATCTGGTCTCACTCTAACTGGCTATGCATATATTACGGCTCAATCTCAGAGATCTGTAACACAGCGGTCTAGACCCTAGTGCCACTGTAACACACATCACGCTACACTTCAGCGCTACATGCATGGTATGATGGGAAATAAAGTGGAGAAAACAAGAGCTTGTGTTTCCACCAATGGGGAACGGGGGACAAGAACACTGGCAGCCAATGACTTTTTATAACACTCCTGGGGTGTAGGCTCACCTGAGAAGCTGATTGTACTTGGCCAGACGCTCTGATCGGCAAGGTGCTCCGGTCTTAATCTGGAATGGGGAAGAATGCATAATCATCATTAGTATTATTGCCATTATCATCATTATAATACCCGAGTACTGCACCGTTTTTCAGACGAAATGAGGAACGAATGTAGTCAAGGGGCCCACCAGGGAGGAAAAACGGTTCAGTCAAGCCTCCCTGTCTATTAACTCCCCATTACAATCAAAGATGCATGAATATCATTATGTGCACCGACTGCCCTAAAGCTGCTGCACATTAATGAGCATGGATCAAAGTTTCAAGTAGCCACAAGAAATTGCCTCTCCTTGAATTCTGTGGAAACAGGCCAAAGATGCAAAAGCCAATCAGTTGAGTGGGCTGGAAAGAGACTTGAATCCTAAAAATCACCCATTCCCTCTCAGCTCATTAACCCAAAACGATCAGAGAAAAGGGAGTACACACATAGCTACAAAGCCCAGCTTGGCTCTGGCTGCTTGATTGTATTAGTATCAATGCTGTGCAGCTCCACAGATTCTTACATCACACGGATGGCTCATCCTACTCATTGAGCCCACTATGTCAGAAAATTAGTATGCTATGAGGATTGGTGAATCTACACAGCATTCGAGTAGCACTCAAAAGCAACTCAACCCAGCATTCTCACAACAAAGCTCGTGTCAACAGGATAGCTGTCATTTCAGTCACACAAAGAGCATTTTGGGAGAAGGGAGGATTAGGTACATGAGAGATGAGGTTTCTGTATTGTCCTTCTAAGCTCATGGGAGACTATTAACTCAAGACAGATTTGTCCTGACACCCTTTGTTTAAATGCAGACAGCTCCATAAAAATTTCCAATTTCAGAAACAGTTTCACGTAATGTTCGACAGACATATGTATCTCAGTACCCCACCTATCTGTTTCAAATGCAGCTGCCTTTTACATGAATCAATTACAAAACATACAGGCATTATTTTAAAAGGTGTTTCTAAACACATTCTGCAGGCAATTTGATGTTTTCTGCAGCTGCCACACCTCATTCATCCATTAGACATCAATGAGGTAAAAACAGGGTATCATGGGTAAATCAAAAAAGATTCAAAGATTTTATTAGAACAGACACTGAAGGTGTGATTCCATTTATATTCAGTCATGCAACATCTTATTAACACCTCAATATTAATTCTAATATATTAATACAATAAACTGAATATAAGCAGGTGAGGAGAAACACATAGGACAGGTATCAACACCACCACAGGAGCCCCTGTGCTAACTGTCAGAAACTAAGAAAGCGCCCATTTCTGTGGACTGAAGCCTTTCCAGTAGCAAAACTGAATGATCACTTAACGGTTACCAATAATCTGTATTAAATAGGTATCAACTGGCACTTTTATATCAAAAAAAAAAAAAAAAAAAAACCACCAAATCTGTGACAGTCACGTTTGCAATTCTGCCTTATTGTAATAACCCCCACCCCCCTCACCTGGCCAGTGCAGAGTCCCACGACCAGGTCAGCGATGAAGGTGTCCTCTGTCTCTCCGGAGCGGTGGCTGACCATCACACCCCAGCCGCTGGACTGCGCCATCTTGCAACTGTCAGGGGGCAAAAAGAAAGAGAGAGAGTTCAACTGTGAGCAGGACGAAGCTACCGCATCTTGGTTCAGCTAACCCTGAACTCTGGACATGCTTCATCCTCAGTTAGATTTGCTGAGCAAAAACACTATACCCTCAACCTCTCTCTTGTGGCACTTACCAGAATGCTGTACGTTATGTAGTGTCTCCTGCCATCAGTTGCGACGCTGATGATTTGGTATTGTCTCTCTTCTTAGCCTAACCTTTTTTGTATGCACTTTTGTGATTCCCTCTGGATAAGAGTGTTTGCTACGTGACTGAATGTAGAAGTGAAGGGAGAGGCCGCGGCGCTGGGGAGGGTACGTACGCCTGAAGGGACTCGGTGACAGAGCCGATCTGGTTGACCTTCAGCAGCAGGCAGTTGCAGGCCTTGTCCGACACGGCCTTGGCGATGCGCTTGGGGTTGGTCACCGTCAGGTCGTCGCCCACCACCTGGATGCTGGTGCTGCCGGTGAAGTTGGTCCAGGCCTGCCAGTCATCCTGGTCGAAGGGGTCCTCAATGGACACCACTGCAAAAAGACGGGCGACAGCAGGGGGGGCCGTTTAGGCATGAAGTGGCGCTACAGGGTGCAAGTGAATCCATTATCTGCGTCTTTTAAGCCTCATGTCTGAAACTGCACAGGTTCTGACTTCCTTGCCATTTTAACTACTTTAAGTAGGGCTTACTCGGTAAAACTAAGAATAAATGAAGACATTAACAAAGTGCAGCTAGACATATAAGAAAATAAATAGCTTGTCTGAAGCATAGCGGAGTTTTTTTTTTTTTTTTTTTTGCAGTGAAAGTGACATCATTGGGATCCGCAAGCGGCTCTGAGGTCGCTGGCGTGGCGCACACTCGATATGCAGCAGAGCTAAGACTGGAGAAGCGTGAGGATTCTGATGGGTTAAGGGGGATTAGCCGGGCCTAACTGAGAGGCTTCTCTAGGTTCGCCAACAAAAATAATCCGGATTAAGACTGTACAGGGACAGGTTGGGAGGGGAGAGGGTTGAGGGGGGTGAACAGACCTGGGTAGTCCTTGACGAAGCTCTTGTAGAGGTCGGCCAGCTGGTCGGGGGTGATGTAGCGGCTGGGGTCGTCGGGGGACTTGAAGTCCAGGTCGTACTTTCCGTCCTTGTAGAACTCGGACGCGGCCACATCCATGCCGATCACGATCTGGTCGGTGTAGCCGGCTTTGCTGATGGCGAGCTTCAGCAGCTCCAGGGCTGGGGGACACACAGAGGAGTCGTTAAAGACCATGTGTAGCTATTTTATCCCTCGCTGGAGCATAAATTATAACAACATGATCTGTGTAGTACCTTCAGTGTGGAACAGCTTTGAAATGTGATCTGATTGTTGGCCAGACTAAATGCTCAAGCGGGATCCCCCCCAATCTTCTTAATTAATAACCATCTTGTAAGTGTTGATGTGCAGATTGCAGGCACTTCCAAAGAGCCCTACATCACAAGTCTACCAAAATTCCTAGCCTGGCTGTGATTGGGTTTAGGCCCAACCATCAGCTCAGACTCAATGTGTTAAACTCTGGCCCCAACACACCACCCAGCAGGGTGGGGCTGATCAGGAGAATGTCCCTGAGAGTGCATGGTATAGATGAACCCACCCACAGCGGACAGTAAGTTTTTGTGTCACTGATTCACTTCCTGCTTGTTCCCTTCAAACTCAGTCTTTCGCACACCGACATTTGGCCACGGTTTCCTCTCTTGGAATAAATGTCTGCATGGAGAAGGTCAAGTTTATATAACCTGACACACTCCTAGGTAAACATGTGGAACCACCCTGCACAATTTCGAGATTGAGTTTCAACAGCGGGAAAAATCAGTTCACTCATGTAGGAAAAATGAGTTGAGAAACATTTTCTTTTGCTGCCTACTTAACATGTACATACACGTACAGTACATGCATATAATACCAAAGGTAAACCTAACTAAACCTAGAACTGTATTTTCACTGTATCTTCACTTTAAATTGCTTATGTGAGAACAGACAGTCGTTACTATTAATAAACACCAACAGTGAAAGAAAAACAACAGTCTTCCTTTGGGACAACATGGCCTCCTGGGAGGTCACTGTGGTAAATGTGGACAGCAACAGATAGCAGCACTTCCGGCATACTGGAGGACAGCTGTGTGTTAGACTGATGGCTACAGTGCAGTCACCCACAAGGTTTAAAACAAGTGCTCCGGTCAATATAAGTTTATTTTTGGAAAATACATATGAACTGCACCCATTAAAAGGTAAACCCAACTTGCCTTCAGTTGACTATACAAATCTTGGCAATTTTTGTGAATTGGCTTCAGAGTAGTCACCATATAGTCTTGCATTCCAGAAACTGCAGTTGTTGACAGACAACTAAAGGAGGGAGTTGCTGAGTGGGCTATTACCATTTTAGGACCCAGACCCTGCCCCCCCCCCACAAATGGGTGGGGTCAGAGGTCAGCAGATTCAGTGGCTAGGAGTCAATTCAGTTTACAGTATCAAGTGGAGGCCTTAATTTAGAAACCATCTGCTTCCCCTGAGAAGGCATTCCCTTGGGCCGGGGCCAGCATGGCATGGACTCCTAATGCAAGAGGAGGACAGGCGCTACCCTGCAGGGTTTTGGAGGTCTCTGTCAGGGCTAAACGTTAAGCATGCCAGTGCACACTTATGGGAAAGCTGGCTTCCCCACTTCAAATATGCATTTGTGAGCGGATGTGTGTGAGAAAACATTCACGACCATGTTGTGGCTGCTGTTAACAGTCCAATTAATTGATAGCCCTTTTCAGTTTAGTTGATAGGCATGACTAAAGCTGAAGTTGTTATGCAATTTATCATCAGTTTAATCAGGTAATTTAGTTGGTTGTCATGAGAAGCAAAAATATGTTGCTGTCAGGTTAGTGTTTCATTCACCCAAGACTATCTGTTCATTTCATCAGTTTAATTTGCCAACTGTAGAAGTAACAGTAGTAGTTAATCACTACAGTACAATAGTTTAGTGTAGTGTGGTAGAGTTGTAGTGCATGAGGGGGTAGAGAAGAACTACTTAGAAAAGTACCTTTGTGCAGTGATATGATAAGCATCGTGTGGTATAGGAAAGTGGTACTAGATGACTAAGGTAGAAAAGGCCTACTTTTGCTTTTTCCCGTCAGACACTCAGGGAAGTTTCTTTTCCTCACTAAATGATACTTGTCAAACACTGTTGCTTGTCTAGAATTGACAGCGCACCCGAGTCACCTCTCCCACTCACTCTCACTCTTAGGCCTGAAGCAAATTTACACCTTACTGTGACAAATCATGGGATCTAGATGGCGGCGACAGAAGGTTTTTTTTGTCTGTTGAAACGGAGCTTGTTTCCGTGCCACACACTACGAGCTTGGCAGCCTGCCAGGCAGTTTTGGTAGGTACATTAGCTAAGTTGTGAGTAAAGAGGCTAAATGTGCTGCCAGTGCCAGGGCTTAGTGAATATTAGCCAAGGCAGGAATGCCTGGAAGAATGCTTTCCCTGTACAAACGACGGTCAGAAAAGTCCAACAGCCGATTCAGCTCTCTGGGCATTAACCGTATAAAGAGTGAGTGCAGCCTTCCAGACTTATTTTGACTCAAAGTGATTTTGCACACAAAGCTGTACCAGGCAGCCCTCCACTGATTCTGAATGATAACTAGCATCTGAAATGCCACAAACAGGGCAAAACAGCAGCACGTCGAAAAAAGTAGGTGCAAAGTGTAATTTTAAAGTGGTGATACGCTTAGGCTGCCGTACCCTCTTTGTTCTCCAGGATGTTGGGGGCGAAGCCGCCCTCGTCGCCCACGTTGGTGGCATCCTTGCCGTACTTCTCCTTGATGACGTTCTTCAGGTTGTGGTAGACCTCGGCGCCGATGCGCATGGCCTCCTTGAAGCTGCTGGCGCCCACAGGCAGGATCATGAACTCCTGCATGGCCAGCTTGTTGCCGGCATGGGAGCCGCCGTTGATGACGTTGAACGCCTTGAAACAAGAGAGGCAAAAGTGTAAGTAAAAACAGACTTATGCGGGCTGACATTCATGGAGGGGAATGGGAGCCTCAGGCTTCACGAATTTCACAACAGACTGTGTTTTCCTGCAGAGAGCAAAGACATTTTATTGGTTTATATCAGCCAGTGACTTACAACTCGATGGTTTCGCCCATTAGGCTGTTATTGAAGCCTCACTCTTCCATTGCAAGCCAATAGCATGCATGGACATTCATTTGAAGCTCCAGGATGCAACACACATACTATGAAACCCATGGATGCAAATCTATAATACACTTAATTAACCGTTCCAAATTATACATTTCACTTCATCTGCAAGCAAGACTGCTGCACATACATTGCAGGGTTGTTTTTTCAGCAGATGAACATTTCAAAGCTGTTCGTTTGCGCTACTCTGAGTTTTGAGTTACTCTGAGTGCACATTGGCTGTGCACTCCTGTGCACAGCTAATGTTGGTGTCATTGCATCAAAAGCAGGTATAAATTCAAGCATATTAATGCAAGAGTGGAGTACTAAAGTCCTTTAACAACCGAGTGACAAATCTCAGCCTTACAGGGACAGGGAGGATGACTTCAGGGTTTCCGGCGAGGTCGGCGATGTGGCGGTACAGGGGGACGCCCTTCTCTGCTGCTCCGGCCTTGCACACAGCCAGGGACACGCCCAGGATGGCGTTAGCACCAAACTTGGCTGTGATTGGAAGGAGAAAAAAGCGGTAATAGATGCATCTCTCCAACAACACAAGATTCTGGAAAAACAGATTTTCATGACAGCGGTAGGAAGTGCCAATCTAAAGCCATCTGGAGTGGC
This sequence comes from Megalops cyprinoides, assembly GCF_013368585.1. Lineage (NCBI taxonomy): Eukaryota > Metazoa > Chordata > Actinopteri > Elopiformes > Megalopidae > Megalops > Megalops cyprinoides. Next base: position 7,771,302 of record NC_050588.1, on the reverse strand, counting down.
AATGAGGTGTTGCAGTCAAGCCTGTATACTAGAGGTTGCAGGTTCAACTCTCAGATGGGACACTGCTGCTGTAGGAAAGGTACGTAACCCAAACTGCTTTTGTAAATACCCAGATTTATCACCAGATATGTTAAAAAAGTGAGTTTGGTAAAAAATGTAAAGTCATCCTGAATAAGCATGTCTGAGAAGCAATTATTTTTACAGAAAGAAAATACATTGCTATACTTGTGCCTGTGCAAAACAAAACACTACACTGTAACACTTAAATAATTGAAATTTAAAAAAAAATTTAAAAATGCAACTGAAAGGGCCGCCTTACACTTGTTCTCACTGCCATCCATGTCCAGCATCAGCTTGTCAACCTTCTCCTGCTCCAGGACGGACACGTTCTGAGGGAAAGAACCGCACGAGTCAGAGGGGTGGAGGGACAGGGGCACAAACCCAGCCCGGGGAGGGGGTCAGCGCTGGTCCCTCTATGCTCGAATCTCTCAAGCATTTGATGTTAATGTTAATGTGTTCACTCCACCATGCGGTTAGGTCAGTTTCAGTTAAGTTTTACACACATTTGCAAAGACACCACCATTCCTGTAAGAAACAATGAATTCCTGGACAACCTACGGGTCTAAGATCTACAGTAGAAAACCTACAATACAGGGCTCTGGCACGACACAGACACTGATTATATTTAGCCCATGTAAATGTATTTATTGTTTTTTTATGACTTTTAAAACAAAAAATCTATTCACCTGTGTGTATGATTCACTTGAACCAAGACTGTTAGTTGTATATGGAAAGTCTCACTATCTGAGCACAGTCTTACATCAAATCATTTCAGTCCTTTTACAGAGCACATCCAATTCTCCAAGAGCCCACTAGTCTTCCAAAATACCTATTACACTTTCACACGTATTCAGAGGGTTAGTTGAACAATAAACATTCCTACCTGGCTAACCAGTGCAGGTGCAATAGTTTTATTGATATGCTCAACAGCTTTTGAGACACCTGCAAGGAACAAGCAAATCCATCACTGACTCAAAGAGGAGAGAAACATGCAGAGCAGGCAAAATTAGACGATCACAGAGCAAAAAACATCATCTTCCCCCATCCCGTCCCCCATCAAGGCTGCTCAATCATGGACATACTGGTGCAAACAGGAGAAGGAAATGCAGCGCAAATGTGATTTGACAAACATGTTTTCTTTATCAATAAATGTGGTAGTCAAGTGTGTAAAGATGCAGATCGTCTACAGATGCCTGCTTGAGTTAGTCGTCCAAACCAAAACCGCTCGTCATGCCTCTGCGAATTAGAACTTGAGTCGTTTTATCTTGCTCCTGTTGTTATCCCACACGCACACACAGAATTACCTGATTACACAGGGCCGGAGCCAAGAACTCGTTAACATATTTAACGGCTCTTTTCACTCCTGACAGAAGGGAAGAGAAGGTTGGAGGAGTGTGAAGGTGGAGTTGGAGAAGAGAGAGATGTACAGATGAGAAAACAGAGGGCCCCAAAGCCACCCAACCAGCCCCCTTATGGGATGAGCAGATGCAGGCCTCTTACATATAAATCAATATCTACACCAAGACCACACCAGAATGGCTGATATGCCATTTAGGTGCATCATGGGAGCTGGATCCACTGACTGAGTCACTGATAGCAATCTCCCATTCAAGTGCATAAATTACATTCCATTAGCATCAATTTACTGTCTGAATGGAACTGCAGCTATGTTTGAAGCTCGTGCACATTTTCGGCGAGACAGTTACAAAAACAACAAAGCTGAAGGGAGATACGCACACTCGTTCAGAAAAGCGGCCGTTGAACCCAGCGATGCCTGCTAATTCGATTACTTAATTTGATTCATTGAGACTGTGCACTGCTGTCGAAAGGCAGCTTCGACCGATCGTTAGAGTGCCTCAGCATGTCTATAATCAATTACTTGAGGCCCATGCTCCAGCAGGGTGCTGTGCTGAGTAAGAGCGGGGAAATCCAACATGTGACCAATGAGGTTAAAGGTGGGCTGTGCTAGGGACGTTAACTAAAGGAAATGCACCCATGGCGTCCGTCCAAAATAGAACCCCTTCGCCCATTTAGGCAGGACGGCAGATGGACACATGGGGACCCGGTGGGTGCACAGCGCTGTGTAGCTGGAGCCTATATTTGTAAAGGAATCCTGTTTTCGTCTGTCCATCCACCATTACTGGACGGTTTTCTAATTACATCTAATCACACGTCTTTCACAGATGCCTTATACTACTTAACAATTTTAAGTCAGCTACTTAACGTTTAACTGCATAACATTTTTAAAAAGTCAAAAGGCCACTTTCTGTGAGATATTCAACCGCTGACTATCATACATATCTTTTGTATCCATGCTTGACTTCTAAAAGTTAAATGAGAAATGCTTTTCAAGCAGATTTTTTTCAATAACTAACAACTAAAAGCGTACATTTCCTACTGAATGAAAATAAGAGTTAAAATGTCACAACATGGCACATGTAGATGACTCCGGGGACAGAGACCGCCTTCGCGTACGCACAGCGGTCACCCTGGCGCCAGGCACACACCTTTGCCCAGGTAACGGGTCTTGTCATTGTCACGCAGTTCCAGGGCCTCGTAGATGCCGGTGGAGGCGCCGCTGGGCACCGCTGCCCTGAACAGACCTGAGGGGGAAAAAAAAGGTTATTAACAGTTATGGCCACAGTGGAAGAAAGACGGAAGCTGCAACACAAAACGGGAGGGAACAAACAGGCGTGAACGCACGCGTTCTCGCGCCCCGATAATCCCAGAGGGGAAGCGCAAGTTAATCCGACATTAGCCTACATTAATACTAGTGTGCAAGTGGTTACATAATACATTTGTAAACTACAGGACTTATTCTATTTCAGAAGACTCCTCTATCCCCATTTTCTACCCTGAGGCCCCAGAGGAAATCAGCGTAAGCATTCTTATTGCGGTCTAGCATACAGTGGAAGAGTAGAGAGGATCATGTGGTTAGCTTTTTAGGCGTGTCTCTGCATGGCTCTGCTGAAATGCAAGATTACACAATTCAGCTTCCTGCCCAAACATTTAGGAACTACAGCTACAGGTTTGTTGGGGGTGGGGGTTCCTGACACGTGACATCTGTGGCACTCAAAAAACATCCAATCAGAGCAAGGCTGGGCCTCACACTACACTTCAGCTCCCCATGAGCACAAAAGGTGGACTGCCTGGGGAATGCACTTGGCATGTGAAATGAATACCTGATCTCCTACCCAGGCACGTACGGCCAAGTCCACGGTGAAACACGGGCGGCCTCACAAGCTCGTTTTAGCTCCACCGTGCAAGTGTGTGTGGAACATCCAGGTTCTAGAATTTAGCTCCTTACTGTAACCCCCAATGTCACACTCTGCAGGCTAAGTGACAGAAGAGCTTACCCACAAGTCAAGGTTTAATAAGATTTCCGCAATGAAAACCTTGTGTTTCTGAATCTCATCTAAGGAGAGGACACGGCTCTGAAGGCTTTATATGGTCATATTACATAAATTTGAACACTTCCTGACATCTGCCTTAAATATCAGTTTCACTGTAGAACGGTCTTCAAACTAAACATATAAGCAATAATGCTTTAGGGTATATATCTATACAGCATAAAATTTAGGAGATGGTGCGTTTTGATTTTAATCTAATTTTGTATACAATGTATTTTATACTTCAGAAATTAAATTATGTCTGAGGGTATAACACAGTTAATCAATTGATATCAAAATTATTTAACAAAAAAACTTATGGAAGCTGATAAAGAATTAAAAACCCACTGTTCGGTGGGTATGTGGTGAATAATTCTGAGCAGATTAAATCTAAACATTCCACTGTGAAAGTTCATGTAGCAGCACAGTGGCAAACCTAGAAAGCAGAGTATTATCCTCAAAGACTGGCAGTTGATTTTTGGCAAGAACCACTGTAAACTCTGATACAGATCTGTAATGGAAAATTACCAGCCCCTGAGTAGTGCATCAGTTTTCTGTGGAAACTATCGACTGTTTACCCCAACTATCCGCCCCTCTGACAAGGGTTTGAAATCACAATGCATCGATTTATCACAGGCTTACGCAGAGGTCAAATTAGCATTTTCATCAAAACCTTAGACAGGGAAAGGTACTGTCATTTCTTAACCACAGAGACGGGCCAGAATGTACTGAAGATAAATGGACACTTTAGCAGCGATATAAAGCACTGATATCATTAAGGCCTGACGCACAGCACCTCATTCCACTAATCTACCGGCAAATGAATTGAAATTGCATTTCGAATCTGATTTGGGGTTTAGCACGGCCTTTCGAGCAAGAACCCGCCATAGAACAATTACACAAATGGCGAGGGATATAGGGCCACGCGCTTTTGGGCAACGTCCTTTAGGAGTGCATTAGCGAACGCTGGCCAGGTTATGTAATAACGGTTAGAAACCTATTATATCTGGGTGGCTTGCCTCTTTATGCTCCAACAATTTGCTTCTCTCTTTGCAGCTGCGGACGACGCCAAAAGAAACTTGGCAGACGGAGAGAGGTGAGGGTAGGTGCAATCAGTCTGTTATAATAGGAGGGCCGAGGCCAGCCTGCCACTTCCAGTGTCTGGAGACTGCTTCTGAAGCCGTGGAAAAAAAATCCTATTGAGGGGTGCAGCTTTATTCTAATGACTGTGCCACATTTTAAGGGACATTTCCACCGGTTATCTGGCCACATCAATTATGCATCTGTCCTCATTAATAGTCTAGTCATTTCTAAAGACCTTAGAGGGGCTTTGTTTTAGCCAATAGAGCATGACCGCACACAAAGGCGGGTTTCCATGACAGGAAAATGCACTAATCAGACGGAATCTAGCCTGGCGCTGTTCAGCGTCTGTAGATTAGGGCTGTCCCATTTTGAAATTTTTACAATAGTCATAAACTGCTACTGGAAAAATAAGGTCCTAAGTAAACACTGAGTGCAATTTCATATCATCTTTCCCCAAGGGTCAAACACTGTGGATTTTATCAATTTATAAATTATTCAACTTTGATACAGACCTCTTGCTGTTTTACAAGAAAGTCATTAGTAAAACCCAGCAGTTCTTTCTCTGCATCTGAAACCAGCCTGCCATTAATGCTCTAACCCCTGTTTTGGTTGTTTGTGCTGGTATTTTGCAGAGTAATAAAATGGTAGACCTCACATAGATTTAAATTCTCATTCTTGAAACGTCTCCATTCTATTTAAGTTTTTTGTAGTGCTATAAGCACTATTACCATGATTATTTTTTAGGTTCTTCACTATATTTGTGTTCCATTACATTAAATCACACCAGCAGTTTCTAAGCATTTCTAACATGTGGAAACACAGTGACAGGTAATTGATTCAAACAAACAGATCTCAGATACAGGACCTAAAGAAGAGACTTGTATCTGGGCAGTCTGTCTTTTTAGAAGTGTGCATCTGCAATGACTAATTAATGGGCTTCAAAGCCATCTTCTGTCAATGGAGAAATCATCGGAGAAACTGGCTGGTGTCTGGGGTGTGTAACGTTACATGGGGCTATTTTTATTTGGCCCATTACTTGATCTCCTTTTTCCAGTCTACTGTACATCTAAAGGGGCTCAGAACAGGGGCAGCCAATGACACCCGGCCTTTGAAAGTAATAAAACCACAATCAATTGTTCTATGGACCATGTGCTCTGTCAGAGATCAGGCACAGACAGGCTGGAATATCAATCGTTTCACTTCCAGCTGGCCTCAGGTTACTCTGACCATCACAAAATTGCAACCTCCTTTCTGTCCAAGGGAACGACAGTTTCCTCTCGACGCCCTATGAAAAGTGTGACCTGAATTATTTAATCGCTTGAACAGGGCGTCCGTTCTGTGCGACCTCTTGACGGTGACAGGAGCCTGAAGTCGCGGCCTTGGCGGTCGGCGCCCACTTGACCGTACCTTTCTTGGTGTAGAGGTCCACCTCCACCGTGGGGTTCCCACGGGAGTCAAAGATCTCACGGGCGTGTATCTTCAGGATGGACATGATGCCGGTTCTGTGCAGGAGAGACAAGGGGTTCAGCTTTTAGGCTTCAACAGAAAGCAGCTACAGGACAGGATGCTTCATTACTTAAAGAGCCGTCTTTCAGCTCACACTCAGATTTATTCCCTGTCTGCCATAAACATATCTAATTTTAATATGGGATACAGGGTGGGGCAAATGGACCTTGAAGCTCCATGTGGTTTTGGAAGCACAAAAGACAATTGATGCCAGCTGCATTACACCCAGGCTAAATGGAGTTCCTGTTTTCTGGAGTTTAAACATTGTGCAGCCTGCAAAACAAAACAAATTAAGATGGGGGAATAGCAGCAAGCACCTCTCCACTCCCCCTGACCCAGGGGATTTAAGTCTTTGCAGTTTACATATATTTTAATACTAAAAAAAAAACAGACTTGATATAGGAGCCGTTACACCAGCAGCAGGTCTCATTAGTATAAGCCTGGGCTGAGAGGGCGTGCCCAACGTGGCGATTTGCCCTTCCATACAAGTAGGAGTGGTTTGTTTTCCACGAATTGTCGGCACCATGGCAACAGTGAAACCACTACCGTGACAAAGGGAAAAAAAATGACCTCATGCGCTCACACGTTATTCCAGAGCCCTTGCGAACGCGAACGGAATCCACCACAGGACTGAGCGGCAAAATTTACTAAGCTATTTGACGAATCGTCTTATTTTACACTGCAGCAATGCGCCACGCCCACTGCACATCCTCTGGCCGTTTTTAGTCTGGTGCGTCCACAAATCATGCCAGTTCCTTAATTCAGTGACGATGTCGTTAACACCAACAGGTGGCCACTCTCCTATTTCCAGTACCGCCGCATCTGAGATGGAGCCGGAGTCCCATAAATATCTCATGAGGCTTACATCAGACGCCTTCCACATAGCGCTTTACAGGAAGTAAAAATGTAATTGTGCAGCAGCGAATATTAGTTAAATCACACTGTGAAAATGGGATTTGGACCGCGGGTTGTCCTTTATTTGTTATGCTTTATCAGGTCTCATCTCAGTGTCGTCATTCCAGTTGCAGTGATACCCTGGCCCCTCCAGGCGCCGCACAAAGCAGTCCTGACAGTTCGAACGAATCGAATGGAAAATCCCACGGCCTTCAATGCCCTTATGGCAAATTGGCTCTGCGCGCAGGACAGGACCAAAGTCAGACAAACAGGCAGCCCCGCGTGACCCTGCTTTATCTACTCCACCTTGCACGGAACAGAGGGCGAGACTGCCGTTTAAATTGGATGCATCAAGCCACTCATTAGGCCTACTCTCAGTTAAATGAGCATACGAAAACGCAGCCGCCTGCGTTTTGGAAACGATTTTACAAATGTATGTCTGTAATGCCGGCTTTACTTTTATTTATTTATTTTTTTTGCGTCGATCTCAATCCCAAAGCACAAAAAAACCATCAAAAATGAAACTGCACCGGGTCATCCGTCATTGTACCTCAAATCTCTCTTCGTTTAACACATTTCCCGAGATGACGTCATTGGCAATGTTCTTAAAGAACAAATCAGCATAGCACCCACAAATAAGTTTGGTAATATTATTAGCGACTGGGCTCTTCCGGGATCAAGCAGCCCGCCGTGAGCATGAGTACTGTAGCTCGCTACTTAGTACCCGTTTGAAAAAGTATCTGGTTTGACAGGGGAATACTAGTCACGGTCTTGCTAATAAATAAGGAAGTAGATTGTGAACGATCACCTCTCCAGCCAGGTAGCTGGCTAATTTTAGCCATGCTATGTTACTCGAGACAATCAGAGGTAACAATGAATCTTTATTCGGTGTAGAATTAAGACGACACTTGTAGTACAAATTCCTGCGAATGAATGAACGGAATGATTTCCGTTGATTCATTTCAGGAAACGGGCGTTTCTTGCGCTTGATTTCCCCACCCACGGCACATCTTCCCCTGATCCGCCGTAGCGGTATTACATAATCCTCACGTGGACCAGAGGACCACTGCGGTCTGTAAACCTCTTTGCCCGGACCAGCTTCCCCGCAGGAGATTTTCATTTATTTGTCTGTGTGCAATTCGCTTGCTAGCATTGGCGTTGGCTACTTTGAACTAATACGTCCTCAGCATTAGCCATCTGGCTAAATAGAAGCTATATATAAAATATTTAACTAAGCAGCCATATACTAACACGGTCTCAACTATAATAAAATTCACACCGCCTGTTTTAGCACAGAGCCTTCAAAAAAGGCTTCCAGTTTGCAACTATGCCATGAACACAAGATTACTGCAGTCGGCGTCGACTCGTAACTTTCGAGAAATTCTATTCTGATGATGTCGTGGTGGAGATCTGAGACCTGTAGCATCGGTTTTGAGTTCGCTTCCCGGCACGTGGTGGCAACGTTGCATCCTCTTCCTGGCAAGGAAGTACCTGCGCCCATGGCCTTGAACTTGATTACAATCGACGCTACAATGGAAACTGGAAGATTAATCTTTAGTAAATTTTAATACCGTTTACCCAATTTATACAGTTCGATGATCCTTAGTCTGCATTTTTTTTCTCGGATTTCTCTTATTTTAACAACATTACGGATACTCGAAGGCTAATCTTGCTGCTACATTAGACCACTAGCCACATCCTTTTATACCCCGTGCAAGAGTATCCTTTGAAAGCCTATAGCTGAAGTTTCAGATGCTTCCTGTGAGCGGTCAAACATACAATGCTAAAGCATAGTATTAAATATAAATATAAATATATAAATATAGTATAAGCATAGTAAAGGCAATGCATTAATCTGATCATTATGTTTGGAAAACAAGATTCTGCTCTTAGAGTTTGCTGTGTTTAAGAATAGGCCTATTTCAATTGATCTGGTAAAAAACACGTTTCAAATTTCACAAACACAAATTTCCTTTGCTGTCGAATTATATTTTTTTCCTCAAATTTAACATGCTTATGAATAAATATGGGTTGCTAGCCTAATGTTAGATCAAAGAGGCCTCTAGATCTTGCTAACTATCGATAACCGTTCTTGATTAGCTGACGCTAGTTAGCTAGCTGAAAAAAACCACATGTTGAAAGCTAGGTAGAGTACCCGAAACCTCCTCGTGAGGCATGACTACCTGCTCAGAGTTGACACCCCTTCAATCACTGTAACGTTACCCACAAAACTATCCAGTCTACATGCGATGTTAAAAATACACCGAAGTGTCATACATTACGACCGTGAAGATCATTTGCAAACTAACATTAGCGATCGATCCTGCTAGGTAGCCAGGTCCAGCCAGCCAATATTTGAGACATTACCGCAATAAGATATTTAACCTTACAAGACCTGTTACTTGATAGTTACCAATAAACGTGTATGGTAAAACTCCGCTAGGTAAGGCCACTGAACCTATAGGTATCAGTTTACATTAATGCATGCAGTCTAGCGTCCGAAGTGAAACTGGTCATTTAAAAAATGTACGCATCTTTCCTCAAAAATTGGTAAGATATCTTACTCAAATATCTTGCTTCTTCAAAGCGCTTACCTTATCTAACTGTGTGCAAAGGTGAAGGAGAGCGGAAGGGCAGAGCCGTCCTAGACTGGAGCAGAGAGACTGTCAGAACTGAGCGAGTTGGCGTAGTGCAATAAAATAGGGAAAAAGGAACTCGGCACGCCATTCGCGCAATCTGATTGGTTCTGTAGCTCGCTGACGACACGCCCACCGAAGGCTGGGCCCTCGGATGCGGAGGCTGAAATTACCGCCTTCGCTACTCAGCAAAATCTCAGACTTAATGGGCATTAAACTATTGCACATGCTATCCAGTGAAATGGAAACAGCGCACATTGTTTCATGTATTTAGGATTCGATGCAGATGTATTCGAGCATTTAACATCCCAAATCCCCGTGCAAATACAACAGTTGTCAGCCGCCGGCAGCAACCAATGGCAGCTGAGCAGGGAGGACGTGACGAGATGCTGAGAAGAACCACAGTAGCCAGTTTGTACGTGCTGGGAGTCACAAACTTTGCAAAGACGAGCGGCTGCGTAATAGGATTTAGTCATAGTGAATGGCAGTAGGCATTATTTCCGCATTTTGCGGTTAGTAATTTTCCTTAGGACTGACTAAAGCGAGTCCCCATACACGGTTTCCACCAACCCCACATTCTCTCATCTGACAGTGTTAGACATAAAATGATTAATAGGCTGACTGATATAAGTAACGAGAAGCAACTGCCGCTATGGCATCTTCTGTGGACACAGAACCCCTGCTTTATTCTGTGGTGATAATTATAAAAGCTTTTACAATTGCAAGGGCACGGGAGGTGAGTCCTTGTGTACACCGTGACGTTCTCGGTCTAGTTAATTTATTATTTAAAGACCGGGCTCTCTCGCGACCTTGGCATCTTCACTTCTTCACTCGGGTCCTAATTAGTGTGCACACCGGAAAATCCCAACCGTTCCTCTACCTTACGGTTTCCATTGACACGTTGATTATGGTGCCCTTTCAGAAACTGCAATAGCCACATACAACGGGTTTCGGATAGCCTCGTGGTGTGACACTTAGTTAATTTGGTAGGCTAATAAAACTTACTTCTAATGTTTCTAGGCGCTGAATTTAAGCAGATGAGGCAAGCACATTTTTCTTTTGCAGAAAATATGTCTTCAAAAAGACTACTCGAGCTACTGAGATTTTAGACTTCAAACATTTTGTACATACTGTATATCAAATCCCATATCCGTCTTGATGCTTTGGCTGGATTATTTGATACCATTTGTTGTTACCAACCTCCTAAGAAAACAAAAATCACGCGGAACTTAGTGGTGAGCTGGAAAATGAATGAGGGTACTGTCGTACGGTGGAATACACATGGCTGCAAATTACTGGAAAATGCTGGTAAACGTTTCATAAAGATGGGTATAGTGTGAATGTGGTTCAACTTGCAAAAATACATGGCTTCAGGACAGTATTCCTGCCATGCATCGAAGAAAACCTATAATTTGACATGTCCACACCTAAGTTAAATCAAAGAGAGCATGAGGGTAGGGACCTGCAGGTTTGAAATTAAAAGAAGACATAATTAACAGATTAATGGCTGCGTAAGTGCTGTTTAAGTGCTGTTAAATTAAAAAGAAGAAAAAAGCAGAGCATGAGGAAGAAAGTGAAGATTGTCCAAGTTAGTGAATTTATTGTATGGCCTCATGAGATTGTATCCAGATTCTGTAGGTTTAAATGAGGTTAGATGGTGCTGTATAGGTATAGGGTATGGCCCATCAGTCCAATACTGAGTGGATGGCATAACTGCTATCCCATTATTTATTGTTACCATTACATATTAAATAGGTTTTTCAGACATTCCTGTTTCAGCTAAAACTTTAATCCTTATTACTGAATAAACACCAGTAAGTGTAAAGGAGTATTATGGCTGCTTGCCTGGGCTCTAGAGTCCTGCATATAGGGTCATGACAGGAGTGTCTGCCCCATTCAAGATGTTGTAATTGTAGGGATCCAGAGTGGATCACCCATTATAGACTCAGGTTCAATCCCAACCATATCATTAGCCATGGAACAAACATAATTAACAGATTTATGGCTGCGTAAGTGCTGTTTAATGAACTACTCTTAATTGTAAGACAGAGGCACGCTTTAAACAGGATGCCAAGCTTAGTGGCTGTAGTATATAGTAATATGGAGTGATACTGCATGCAAATGAGCACTGAAATCAGGATAAGGGCTTTGGTCTCTTAAGGGCAATATGAGTTTGTGACATGGTTTCTCCCTTTTTCACTCTGACATTACAACTGGCAGTGACCAGTCTAAGCTGGATTCCCCACTACCAGACCCCATACGCCTGGAGCGAGGAGCAAGCACTTCTCCCATACACTCTCCCACAGGCTAATGGCTGCATTTCACGCTACCACCTACGGAGAATACTATAGAAGAAATGGAACTGAGAGAAACAGCGCTACTCTCACTGGCAACAACCCAGTAAGAGACTGAAGCTGCAACGTTTATGGCTTTCACTCTTTTTCACGTTTTCTACTCTGTGGGACGTTTGCAGAGCAAAATTTATTCTAGATAGTGTGCTACCGTTTTACAATAAAGAGTAGTTCATTAAGCAGCATTTATTTAATCATAAATCTTTGTACAATGTCTTATTATAATGATGTAAGCTTCTAGCTTCATGTACTGTTTTATTTACTTTAGGTGCAGACTTGTCAAATTATAGGTTTTGTTGAATGCATCACTGGAATACTTTCCTCAAGCCATCAATTTGTGCAAATTAAACCACATCCACACTGTGCTCATTTTCTATGAAACTCCAGTCTTTCCAGTAATTTACAGGTATTTATTTCATTTTATGACAGTACTCACATTACTTTTCTTGCTGGATAACTTAATTGCCAATGCTCTAGTCTCCTTTTTATGCTTCTCTGGTTTTGCCTTATACTCAGCCAATAGCCACATCTGCTCGTTGAAGCAAAATGCAAGTCACTGATCTCGGCAGAAAATAGATGACTGCCATCTTTGTTGTGTATCAAAACTAGCTTGCTGGATAACTAACCCCAGGATCAAAAGATTAAAGGACAACCTTGACAGACAGCAAAAACAGTTCTAAAATACATTCCCAATCATTTCTGATTTCACAACAACATGAAATGTATGTTGTATGTTATCTCATGGCAGGTTGCAAGGTTAAATTAAAAAGAAGAAAAAAGCAGAGCATGAGGAAGAAAGTGAAGATTGTCCAAGTTAGTGAATTTATTGTATGGCCTCATGACATTGTATCCAGATTCTGTAGGTTTAAATGAGGTTAGATGGTGTTGTATAGGTATAGGGTATGGCCCATCAGTCCAATACTGAGTGGATGGCATAACTGCTATCCCATTATTTATTGTTATCATTTATATATTAAATAGGTTTTTCAGACATTCCTGTTTCAGCTAAAACCTTAATCCTTATTACTGAATAAACACCAGTAAGTGTAAAGGAGTATTATGGCTGCTTGCCTGGGCTCTAGAGTCCTGCATATAGGGTCATGACAGGAGTGTCTGCCCCATTCAAGATGTTGTACTTGTAGGGATCCAGAGTGGATCACCCATTATGGCACTTGTCTCAAATGCAGGCTGAGCACAAAGGCTCAGGTTCAATCCCAAACATATCGTTAGCCATGGAACAAATTGGCATTGTTCCACTGGGGTTGGGGGTTGGTATCAAGGCATTCCTCATCTCAAGCATGCTGCAATTTTCTCCAATGACAGCAGAGAAGCACCTATCGTCCAACTGGTGTCCACTGCACTGTGGTGCAGTGCGTAGCGGTCGGGTGGCTTGTAGTAGTGTGTCCAGGAAGGTAGGTGCAGTTTTGTTGGTTGTTCTGAAAGCAAGCATCGAGGCCTTGAACTTGATGCGGGCAGCTACAGGGAGCCACTGGAGCGAGACAAATAGAGATGTAACGTGGGCCCTCTTCTGTTGATTAAAAACCAGACGCACAGCCGCAACTGCAGAGGCTTAATGGTGCAGTCCAGTCTTGAGATGACAAGAGCCTGGACAAGTAGCTGCGCTGCATATTCAGATAGATGGGGCCTGATTTTCCAGATGTTGTACAGTGCAAACCTGCATGATCAGTCATTGAAATTTGTCTCACGTCAGCAGTCCTGCATGACTGCAGATGCAATGATACAAGCATAATGTGTAAATGGGAATTCCAAAAGGGTTTGCATAAAAGGGTAAAATAATTTTTAAAATATGTTGTGTATTTGCAATCTGCAAAGGGTTACTCCTCCAAAGTGTGTTGTCAGATCAGTCCAGTTGTGTTAAGCATCAACCCAAAGAGATCAGTCCCCAGAGGGACCTACAACCCAACCAGCCAAGCCTTTTGGCTCATCCTATTACACTACTTTGAGATCTTTCTCGAACTTTCTGATCAAGCCTTTCCAACCAGTCAAGTCTTTCTAACCAGTCAACCTCTCATGTCTTTTTTGAATACCAAAGCACATTTCCTTTTTTCTCTCCAAAGAGGTGGACATTGCATCAGACTGACCTCAGACGTGACCATCTCTACAGCAACCATTGATCTTATCTTGACTAATATATTGAATATCTTATCTCTGTAGGTGGGCTCATGGGTATGATTTTGGACTAATAAGCAAATATGTGCTCCCAGAATTCTCTCTGTGGAAGGGAATTCAAGGCTACTCTGCCAAGAGCTTAACCGTTGCAAATTCCTTCTGTTACAGATAACACAGGCAAGAATAAGTGCAAGTAAACAGCTTCCCATTCTAACGGGAGTGGTTAAATTATATCCAATGCCCTTCATATTTATTCATACCTGTAAATATAAAAGGAAAATCTACTCATTGTATCAATTTCTCTGCTTAAACAATTTAAAAATGTGATACTTTAATTGTGATTACATTTCACAGACTAAATTCAGATTGTTCACACAAAATGTATTTTGCTCCAAAAGAACAATAATTGCATTTTTGTATCCCTCTTATTCATCTTTTGAATAAAACTTAACAAAAATGTGTACAGCAGTATGTTGTAATTTCAATAGTATCTTCATGAACCATCTAAAGGCTTCCAAAGGGTTTCATGTTACTGTGGTGTTTAAAAACACACACAATAAATTCAGCAGGAGAATGCACCATCAATGTTAAGGTCAGAGTGTTCTCCAGAGACTTCAGAGAAATGGCCATCACTTCCACAAGTTGTACTTGTGAGATGGCCACAAAACAATTCAGTGGTTTGGGGGCGCAACCATAAATCTAAAGGCAACAGCGGGAGGTCTCCAAATTGTGAACTGGTATGTTCAGGACAGATAAGTGTCAAAAACTACCATCTGACATTTCCTGCATGTTATAACACTCATGGCTGGGTTGTAAGGGAGAAGGCCTTTTTGGAAGGCAGACCATAAACCACAGGCATTCCCTCTCTTCCCAGAACTCATGCTTGTCCAAAAATGGACATTCCAGCACAGCAAGAGTCCAAACCATTCACCCAAATACAGATTATGTGTGTAAAGAAATCTACAAAGAGTTGGTTAACTGAGCACAAAATAAATGTTTTCTGCCGGTCATCCCAATCTCCTGAGCTTTGAATTAACTGTGTGGTTTCAGCTCGAGAAAGGTCAAACTCAGTTTGCAAAACAAAAGAAAAACATGATCTAAAGAGCCCAGATTTAAAGAGCCCTCCCCAGAAGTGCTAACAGGGGTGTGAATAAAAAATGTAACCCTCATGTCATCTGGAATAAATAATTACTTGTGAACAATACAATTTAGGACTATGGGATGCTATTAAGACATTAGAAAAATTCAAGCAGAAAAATATAAAATATGTATTTCTTTCTGCTGTATTTTTCTGTGCTTGTTTAATCGGGGGCAGAGAGAGCTGTAAATACAGGACACTGTGTCTTTACCTTGCATATAACCTCATCACACACGATCACACACGTGCTTCTGTCCTCCCTCTTTCTCTTACTAGCATGTATGCGCGCACACACGCACGCACGCACACACACACACACACACACATGCATGCACACACACAACAAACAAATACACTCACACACAGACTACTTGAACTCTGAAACTCAGATACATATATGCATATCTTACACATACACAAAGGCATAATACACACATTCACGTAGACAAAATATATAATACATAATACATAAA
Source organism: Megalops cyprinoides (assembly GCF_013368585.1). Taxonomy (NCBI): domain Eukaryota; kingdom Metazoa; phylum Chordata; class Actinopteri; order Elopiformes; family Megalopidae; genus Megalops; species Megalops cyprinoides. Next base: position 7,755,642 of record NC_050588.1, on the reverse strand, counting down.
TAATTCTGATAGATAAGGCCATGAACTCTTGCACCTGCACTCACTGATATTAAAACACAATTTGTCAGACACATAACCTCATGTCAATTATGATCAATAAATCACAAATGCCCTGGTATTAACATAGATGCTCCAGGGGAGACTAGAGTCCTGGTCTTCTTTGTCCTTAAGCCAGGACTAGGCATCTCTTTCTAAGTTTGAAAGGCCATACAGAGCTTCATGTTGCAGCTTGCATCAACGGTCCAACAGCTGATCATAAGTGGTAACCTCAAACAATGTATTACTGAAAAAGTTAATTAATTAACCGGAAGGCCAAATTGTCACAATGAGTAACCTAAAAAATGTGACATTAGGGACATAGAATAATAAGTGACAGAATTATAACCTCAATGTACCTTCATGTATGATGGAGGTGGAAGTAATACATTTTGTCTTTTTCTATGATCATTTTTGTTGTTCAACACCCTGTGACCCACTGCTGTGTAAATATGACAATACTACACATTTTTGAGATTTGAGTTTATTAAACATTTTTGAGATTTCAGTAATTTTGCAAACTATCGATTGTGACACACATCACCAAAAACAGTCATCTGTATATGCTGATATAAACCAATATGCAAAATTTCCAGTACTAGAAATCAGTATTTTAATTAATAAATTTAAATGATATGATGTTATGATTAAATGTACTGGCAGTACACTAAAAATGTATGTCTCATCCAGTTTGTGAATTTAATATTCTACCAAGCATATGCGTCTACTGTACACTGTATAGTTTGGGGGATTATCAAAATGTGCTTTGAAATTCCTGTTCGGTAATATTGAGCATGTGAGTAGTTTAACTCACCAAGTACATATAAATACCCTGAATACAAATCAGTGTTTGACAAAGCCCTGTTAGTGTTAGTTTACCCATCTTGAAGCTTTTAGAGGGTCAGTGCTGGTATCTGCTACTGACTCATTTGTGTGCATCATGGACAACACTGGAAAAATTGTATGGATCAACACAGAGGTGATGAGCCAGTCTGATTTGTTCAGTGTTGTGTTAATACGCATCAGGCCCGGGTCAGTTACTATGTGTACTGGTAAAGTGCTGAAAGAGTTAATTCTTTTACAAAATTTCATTCCTCGGATTATGAATCACATGCAATGGCAACACCTCCTGTGCACAGCACTTGTGGGCAAAGGATGTCCCTCTGTGACTCAGATTTCAGTCTGATGTGTGAGGGATTAGTCACGCCTAGAGAGGTGCAGAACACAGCATCCGCAATGGCTGCTCATTACAATTACGTGAATGTGCGCCACCTGGTGGTCTCTTGGAGAACCTGCACTTTTGAGAGATTAGCGATTGAAGTGGTTTGATACCTCTGGTTACAATGTCGGTAGCTCTAATAGAAGTGATATAGGCCCAGCGCTATGGGGGTGCTTAGGAGTGCATTGCACCCCCAGACGGACGTCAATGCACCCCCAGGTGTCATCTTATATCCCGATGTCTGCATAGTATTTGTGACTTTTTGTGGACCCCCGCGAATTGCGACTGTATTTTCTCCTGGCGCCGAGCCTGGAAATAAATAACATATTTGAACGTTCTGCCTGCATAAAACCTTATTTGTCATTTTTAACGTACAGCAATTAAGGAAGCTTGTCTTTGAGTACCTTGGCTGAAGGTCCCTCTTTCATCTTTAGCACTACTCTGACCTCTGCTGGCAAGGGAAGCACTAGCCTACTATTACTACCACGAGTACAAAAAATTATTACTATAAAATTAATAAATCCACTGTAAAACCCAATTCAATAATTCATCTAAGTATGTGTATTATCAACAGACTGTGAACTACATATGGAAAGCATATGTATAAGAGCATCTATTTCTCTTCTTCCTCTTCCTCTTCCTTTTCCTCTTCTTCCTCCTCCACATCATCACCTTTATTTATGTAAACAGTGAGCAGGCTGTAGGTTTGGATAAAAGAAATTTGGTATCTTTTTCAAAAATGTTATGTGTATGTCATTATGATATTACAGAAAACAACTGCTAACATCACAGTTATTTCCCACTCTTGACCACATGCTGAAATGTTATGTGAAGGAACATGAAACCTGACCTTTCTCTCGCTGCTTTTAGTAGGGGCAAGTTGATGCACTTGTAAAATGCACTTACATTTCATGCAAATGCCATGAAAGCATATCATGTCTATAAAATGTCAGCCCTTCCCATAGAATATCTTATTGGAGCATATATGGGCCAGTAATATTAAGCTGCTATCTATCATCTGCACGTCACCGAGTGTTGTATTCTGTATATCGTATAATGTATATTGTATATTGTATACCACTATTGTACCCAAGATTTCTAATTTTGTTACATTTATCAACAGGGTAACAGATATGTCATTGGAAAAAATCATGATATGAGCATGAAACATACCAATAATTAGGGGCAGCAGTATTAAGCAGCATTTAGCTCAGGGCTTAAAGCCTTGACTGAACATTGCAGCTGAACCTAAGCTGAATCTGTTCCAGTGAAAAATGAGGCTGGTTCCTAGGAATGGTTAAAATGTCAACCTTTATGAGCACGTCCCATTAGAAATGACGAATTAAGAAAAAGATTTACATACCACATTGTCTGAGATAAACCATAAAAGCTTTTGAATGCAATGTATTCTAGTTATTTTCACTGAGCTGCACACACACACCCAGCACATCTTGGCCTGCAATCAATGGCTCTCCTAAACTACCTCCGAAAATCAATATGCATTTGTGAAGAAGGCACCTACATGACAAGCTGATACCACCCCCTACCTCGAAAATCAATCAGGCAGAACTGTTAAAAAATGTACTTGAACCTGGGCAGAAAAGCAGCTGCAACCCCGGATTATGGGTTATTATGGCAAGCCTACTGTTAGGGAGTTGACGGGATTTGATGACTTTGCGATCGTAGGCCATGCACAATACTGAAACGCTGAATGTCTTGCACATGCACAAAATGCCAGGTTCCCATCACTGCTTTAATCTTGCAACTGAACTTCCTGTGAAAGAGCTGCTGAGCTCCAGGGAATAACCCTCGAAAAGTAACTCTCTGAACAAGAGCAGCACAACAGGTATTATGCAGGGATGATAATGGGAGTCCCGGCCATTTTTGTTGTTATTGACATCATTCGTTCCCTCGAGATGAACAAAAATGGGTTTCATATTGACTCTTTAGGCAGGCAAATGCGAATGTTTACTGCCTTCCTAATTAGTGCTATCTACCTATCGATTGCTATCTGCAGGCATGTCACATAATCAATCTCTTTGGCATAACATTTATTTTTTGCATAAGTCAATCAGCTGTGGAGCGCTCCATTCAAATTTATCTGGGTAAGAGTAATCCATGTGGTTAGTGCGCTGAGTGAGTGGGAATTATGGTAAATGCTATTGACTGTGGTGTATAAGTAGGCTGCTATGGACATCTGACATTTAACCACACTTGACACCGAGGGCAAGGGATGCTGTAATCCTTCATGATCTTATGGAGCCCATGCAAGCCTTGCTACTGCTTCAGGTTCAGTGTACTCAGTATGGTCATTATGATTCAGCGTCACAAAGTACCGAGTGATGGACAGATAAAGGAGATCACATATGGCGGTTATTATTATCATAATCATAATCTGTTCTGTTTGCCTTGAGAAGGGTCAGATGAGGCTGGTTCTTGAATCCCACTGAGTCATCATTTTGATTAATGCTAAGCCGCTAAATAAACACAGCTGGACTGCTTTCTTTGTTAAGGAATGAACAGCATTTCAAATGCATCTGTATTTTGTGTATTTTGTTATTTGCCATTTGGAAAAGCTATTTGCAATTGGTACACTGTCATTAGACCATGAATGTATGTTAAAGGAGACAAGGAACTGACCAAGGCATCCAAACAGTTAAAATTGGATCTGCTCAACTGAGCGCCCACATGAAATGGATGTGTAGAGTCAAAAACAGGGTTAAACTTCAAATGATTGTTGTCATGATCAAATGAGACATGATCTTGTGGTGCTAATGGGACTCAGGTTTATTAAACTGTTTTAGAAAATTTGGCTAACAATAGAACAATGAGTTGAATATGCATTTCTGATTAAGTCAGCTACTCAGTTCACCTTGTGCTCTACATACTAGTACCCTTTTATCTTAAAACCTACACACTACAGTCACTGCATTTTGGAATGAATGGAAAACAAAACACTAAGCTATTCCACTCAATAAGCCTCTCACTGCACACCCCCAAGCCTGTATTATTAGGAGGCTCTTACCTCAGTTGGAAACACAAACAGACACACACACATCAACACAAAACAGGTAAAAGAAAGGAACAAAAGAAAGGCTGAAACATGGTCATGCTTTGCTTCTAATATCGTTGACTCCTTTTTGCTTGTGTTATACTCTGCCTCACTTGTAAGTCGCTTTACATAAAAGCGTCTTTCAAATAAATACATGTAAACGTAAAGTCGAGACCCTGGCAGACAACAGCCTGTACCACCTCCCCTTCCTTACAACAGCGGTCCTTCTTCTAAAGATGAAGACTAAGTTCACAGCCATGTACCATGGCGGCTCTTTGTCTTCAGTTCTTGTTACAGGCCACGACTGGTCCATCTCTGCACCTGTCATGCCACACCTCTGCCTTTTCAGAGTGCAGCAATCTTCATGTATGCTGGCAACGATAACACACACACACACACACACACACACACACACACTTTACTCACAGTTGTGTTATTCATGGCTGCTGGCTGTGAGAAGGGGGTGGGAACCTTCCACAGTTTAGTTTCTCACTGTTTTCCCAGCCCACAGTGGCAGCGTCACTCGCTCCTTTGTGCCATCACCCCCTTCGTAACCTTCCTGTTCCATCCCACTTCCTGTTCCATCCCACTTCCTGTTCCACCGGATAGTCACAAGGCCTTCGTTACTGTGTCCAGCATCTTCGGCTAACTGCAGCGCTGCACAACTTGCTCTTCCCTACTCTCACTCTGTGCTTCCTCTGCAGCTTTAAGTGCAGTTTCCAGTGAATTCACAGGCATTAGCTGTCGCGCACACATTCTCACAGTAAAGAGACATCAGTATGAGCCTCCAATTCACAAATCCTCTTGATTTCACAGGTTTCAACACCCCCGGGCATGAACCATGATGCTTTCTCTGTGGTTTTAGTCATTTGATGCTTTGTAGAGCCCACCCACCTACATCTCAAAAACAGTCATAACCATCATTTAGTAGTTGGCACCCCCCGGTTTTCACAGAGAAAGGCAGGTTATAGGTACCACTGTTAGGTGATAGTAGCTCAAAAATTTGTGTGTCCCTAAAGATATATGTGGCCCTTAGGTCTGATTTCACTTTGAAAAGAGCATGAACAATCCCCCCACCCACTGGCTTACACTGGACCAGTATAAGCTCCTTTTCAGAGAATATTTTCTTATTTGTGACGCCTGCACCCCAAAGCACTCACTCCCACAGCTCCTTCATTTATGCATCTAGCAATAGTTTCTGCAGCATCTGTGTGTGGTTTGTAGGTCCCTGACATGTCAGTGAAGGGTCTCCTCTTGCAGCTGTAGATAGTTTCTTGTCTACTCTGGTCATTCATAGTTGGCAGTGACCTCTGGTGGCAGTGACCCCCCTTACATTCTACCACTTCCCTCAGGTGTGAACCGTGCAGCTGCCATTCTGTCCAGCAAGACTCCAGTACTAATACCTCTCTGTCTTTGAACTTCCCAGGTGTACCTGTTCCTCTGGAAATGATCTCAAAAGGATATCTGCATTTATGTGGAAAAAAGTCCTTGGCTCATACTTAACTGCTTATTAGCTAATTAGGCCATTCAGTGCTGTTCAGTGGTGACCCACTCGGTCATCGCTAGATGCATTAAGGGGTCATTAACTGTGAGCACAGTAGTGTTATCTTTCCACAAAGAGTTCCTTCACCTCACCTTCACCCCTCACTTCAGAGCCAAATGATCTTCTTTTAAAGAGCTATACATCTGGTTGTTCCAGAGGTTACAGGTTCTGACTAGCATGGGTGTTTCCTGGCTCACTCCCACCTTGTGCGTGTGCGGACATGATGAACCCCCCAGTGCCTCCGGGCTGGTGTCCATAGACAGACAGAACGGCTCCATGGAATCCATGCAGGGTAGGCTTTCCGCAATCAACAGCGCTTCCTTCAACTAGCCGAGCGCTACACGACACTCTGGTATCCAGTCAACTGGGCAATTTTTTTTTTCCTCTGGGTTGTGGTTGTGGTTCAAAGGCTGTACAAAACGGGCAGTGGTCCTGGAAAAAGGCAGGATGAAGGGATGGAATACCCTTCAAATCCCGTTTCACTGACCCTGGAGGCCCATCCCCACAGCCGGTCATTTCTCCAGCCCCACCGCTCCCTCCTCTCGCCTTGCAACATGCCCCATATATTTCTGGATTCGCTGGATTATCTTGCATTTCCAGCGCTATAGCTTCAGACCATGCCTCCATACTGAAACACAATGTTTTCAATGGCCAGAGAATACAAGGTGACATCAACTAACTTGTTATCAAGTATGGCTTGTTTCCATGACACCCAAAGCAGCACAGCTTCAGCCTCTGGAACATTATTGGTGTGTTACATTACATTGCATTACATTACATGCATTTAGCAGACGCTATCATAAAACATGTAGAACATAAGTGTATCCATTCAATTTAACGAGCAACAGTGTCAGACCAGGCTAACAACACTCCCAGACCAGTGAGTGTGAGCATAACACTACTCAAGCCCAACCACAAGCTAACTTGTGCAATCTGACGGAAGCCAAGTGTACTAGCAAACACCAGTCCCTAGAACACAGAATCCAAAACGCATCAATATGCGTCAATACTACATGTAAAATAAGTATCAAATGTTAGAAGTAGCAGGTGTTACGAGGGTGGCGATTGAAGTGGAAGAGAGATACAGTCTAAAGAGCTGAGTCTTCAGTCTGCGTCGGAAGATGGCCAGTGATTCTGCCATCCTAACCTCCGAGGGGGAGTTCATTCCACCACTGAGAAACCCGTGCAGACAGGGATCACGTCTGAGAAGATTGACCCCCTTGGATCAGGACAGTCAGTTGCACTGTAGATGCAGAGCGCGGTGATCTTGAGGGAACACAGGGTCTGAACAGCAGCTGTAGGTATGAGGGGGCTGTCCCATTCACTGTCCTGTGTGCCAGTAAGGTTTTGAACCTGATGCGAGGGATAACAGGAAGCCAATGAAGTTATGAAGAATGTTACAGAGCCCAAACAGCACCACAAAATTTATGTATACCAAAGGTGCTCTGGATAAAATTTTACCTGCCAGTAGCCATGTGCTACCCTATGCTAAGTCATATGCTAAGTCCAGCAGTTCTTTCAAGTCCAGTTTTCACACCTTGAATTACCATAAAATTGTGTAGCTGTGTCTTGGGTAACAAGGAGCATTGATGATCATCAGTAGTTTCAGATATTTTCTGTATACATGTATATATTTACCATGGGCCCTTCCTTGCAGTCTGTTTTAAATCTCAGGCTCATTTTTGTTGATGTTACAGTAGCTTACTAGAATTGTAGGCTGTTCAGTTGTAATGAGTTAAGATGTTAACTCATTACAAATGAACTGATTCTAGAGCTATTCTGTTGCATCACACCAGTAAAATGAAAAACATTTTACTTGTTTGAACAACCATTAAATGATGCTATAGTGAGCTGTTGTGCACATCAAGCTCCAGCAAGCATTGACAATCATCACTGAACACAAAGAAACAACTAGAACTTCAGTTTCGGATATTTACCACAAGTCTGCGTTTGTACTGATCTAATCTAGCAGACAGTTTTAATTGTAACCCTCAGTTTTTTGCTGTGACTTGGAAACATGGAAGTAGAATGCTGGTGCATGTGTATTGACTCCTCTGTACAATGTATTGCAGTTACTGTGCACAGGCCAATGTGATGGCTTTGTTTGTTTGCATTGAAGACTACATATTTTTATTGTAAGCTTCTTAGGTGCTATCTATTATTTAGAGGAAATACATCTCATACATTTTTATAATAAGCTGAATAAATACTGAGGAGAGAGAGAACAGAAATTCATGACATTGCTCCATTATTCATGACAATAACCACACTGCTGATGACTGGGGAAACTGTCACAGATGGTATTATATTAGCTTCCACACAGTGATTTGTAGCTGTATTTAGCTCATATGCATTGCTCTGAATACACCTGAAGCTGAGACCCTGCAGGCTCTGGCTCCTGGAGACTGAGTTTTGGTGTCAAACTGACCATTGTGTGCTTTTTACTTGAAAGTCGTCCTCCTGTGATACTGTGAGCTAGATCAAAAGCAGGTTCAGGGCAGCTGTTGGTTTAAAGGTAAATTCTCTGAAGATGAATCAACTCTTTATGGGGGACCCTTACCCTTGCTTTTGATTCAGTCTCTTGACCAACAGGCTGCCAGTAGGGGTAAGGATCCCAAAAGTTGGGATCCTAACCCAAATTACCCACGATTAAGTTGATTCATTTTCACTTAATTATATCTGATGTTGTAGTATTACGGTACCTTTTTGCACATCAGATTGAATCATTTCAAAGATAACAAAGAGATTTTGTTAAATAGTTTATATATAGAGAGATTTTAAATAGAGAGACTGGAGGTGTTTTTCAGTCAATTAAAACTTTTCCGCAAGTTGTAGAAAGGTAAAAAGTACAAAGGTAGTAACAGATACGATCAACGAAAAGGGAAACAGCTACAACTGGGTGATTCTTGTTTAAACAGCATGCTGTCTGATTGCATTGCGGCATGAAAAACAGGTTCAGGACAGTGGGTTCTCTGCCCCCTCCACAGGCTCCACTGCTGTGATGATTTGCAGAATACAGCTCTGGGTAAGCAGTTCTGCCTCCTCAGTGCAAATTCCACTGAAGTACTTGCATGTAGGTGAGTAAAGGAATCATCTGGTGTGCATGTTGTGCATGCAGTTAATGGTCTGGGAGTGTTTTTAACCCAGTCTGTCACTGTTGCTCATATAACGTGCATGCATACGCTTCTGTTCTTTTGATCTGGAAGTCGGTCCGGATAAGAGCATCTGCTAAATGCATGTAATGTCACGTAAATGTGACATAATCTCACATCAGGGATGGTAAAAAACGGTCCAATCCTGAGGATGTAAAAAAAAAGATCTCGAGGTTCCCCAGCTCCCCCTCTGGCAAACTGAGCCCTGCGGTTTGAGCTCCCATTCCTCTCCTTTCACTCTGGGGCTGTTCTCTCTGTCAGTACAGGCTGTTCTGGATGCCCCGTGTCTCGAAATCCCTCCCCAACTGCATGCCCTGCAGTGGCAGATTTTTACCTGCTTCTATCGGGGAGACCTCCCGCTTTGCCACACCCTCCAGGGCCGTGCTGACGAAGCCCACCTGTCACTCTTCTGTCATCTGGCATGCCTGCAGCACAGACTTCACCTGAGCCTGCAACTCGCTGAGGGGCGTAACATGACCCCCCCAGAGGCCGCAGGAACCCAAGGAGTGCTCAGCAACCAGGGCACAGTCATAAACCTGGCGTTAACAGACTGGACCTGTGTGCGTGAGGTTCAAATGTGACTCTGAGGTGCTCCGAGTTCCATCTGATGGAGTGTTGGTGTTTTCTCAATCATAGCAGACTCCAGAACATCTGCTGCAGTTTAGCTCTTCTGGTACTGCCAACACGTGCCTTAGTGTGATCACTTGTAAACAAATTAGCGAGATTGCTCAACAAATTACCGTTAACTGCTCGGTTACAAAAGAAGAAGAAATCTTGGTGCTTGTCTTTTTGGTATTGCTGTTTTGGAGAGATCAGGAAAGACACACATTCTCACTATGCTGTGTATGGATATTTGCCATACAGGCCTCTGTTAAAACATTAAGTTTCAATATTTGTTTATTGTGTCCTATTGGTAATATTAAAACTGGATTATGACAACAAGCTAGGAGAAAGTGTTGGAAAAATTCCCTTAGGCTATGGCATTTTACACAGGCTAAAACATGCTTGCCTCTCCTAGGCTCTAGGCCAATGTACTATTGTATTTACAGTTGACCAACTCACTGTGCCAGCATCAATTTACTTTGGAAATGCCCCTAATTTGCTTCAGGTGTAGGTGACCTACAGCTAAGGCGGTTCAGTGGAAGTATGCCTGAGCTTGTCTCCACTTGGAGAACCACCCCCGCTATTTCCTCTCCATTCGTGTAACCCTGTGTGATACGATGCAAATCTATCCACCTGCGCTGGGTTTAGCCAAGTGTCACTCTTGCAGAACCTGGTCAGTGTGGACATGCAATCTAGCATGCAAGGAGCAAAGACACCAATAGGAGAGCTTTTGTCACACACGCAAACAGATAAGCGCAGCTATCGAGACATGTGTCTAAGGCACATATATACATGTGCACGGCAAAGGTCTCATTAAAGGCCCGATTCCACAATAAGGACTGGGAGCCTTCTTAGAACCTTCTAGAATTGCTCCACGGCTCCTTCTCTCTTCCCCCTACCAAAGTGACAGTGTCACTATGCTGGATGTGGAAAGCACCCTGGTGGTTATCAGCTTCCTGTTCTGCCATAGTTCCTGTTCCAGCTTTTGTGGCAATCTGCTCCTGCTGTCTCACCCAGCTTCATCTCAGGTCTGTGCAACACAGCAAGCTCTCACCAGCCAGCTCTCCTCTCTTTCTGCATTTCAGCATGAGGAAAACTGCATACATTGTCACAGGTACGTTAGACAGGTGCATCACCTGCTCACTGATCCTCTTGTTAACATGTTAAAAGCCTGTACTGTTCACCTACTCCACTCTCAGTACCTTCGCAAACTAACCTGCGCTTAATTCACTTGGCAATGCTTAATTTCATTTGCAGTGCCCTCAAAACAAGGGAACCGCTGAACATAAGAGGTCTGCCGAACAATACTAGAGCTAAATAGCCTAATTTTGATGTAGGCTGAGGAGCAACAAAAAATTAAACTGGCCTGTTTGAAGTGAGCAGCACATATACAGAACAACCACAGTTAACACTGAAGAGGAGGCAGGGCAGATCACTTCAGTGGAAAAAGTGGGTTACAATTCAAATGCAGCCACGTAAAATTACCCATTCTCTTCTCACCTTGGTATTGAGAGCCCACAGTCTCGTAATAAATTAGGTAAGAAAGTGAGCTTTGCAATAGTACATCATGCTGAGATGGTCAGATGGTTCACTCTTGACTCCGTACCTTCTGTGTTTCAGGTATACCTCCATGCACTATGTAAATGCTGCAAGAGGAAGACACACCATGGACACTGGCCTCAACTGAATTTGGCTTTGGTTGTGTTTTGTGCATGTGAATAATTTCAAAGGTGTGGATCACACCTAAGCGCTATCTCTGGGCTCGAGGGCGACTTTGAGCTGTTTATGCAAACACACCCTCCACATGATGTATATGCAACTGAGAAATGATCAATAAGCCCTGAGGACAGAACTCAGTGTGGTTTCACAATTTCAAATCCTGCGTGTTGTGTCAACCTCAACTCCACCTATTCTTCAGCAGGCCTTTTGTAATGTGGGCAAGATTCACTCACAGTTTGCTTGCTTGCAGTCATGAAGAATCATAAGTCGTTCACTAGGGATAACTGTTTATGTAGTCAGCCAATCCATTCCCACAGTTGCTCTGGATCAAAGAACTGTTGACATGAAGTTAATGAGAGAGATTCATTATTCACATCAATTTCAAACTCAGTGGGATTCTTTGCTTTTCATTTTGTGTTCCAAGAGCCTTTGCTTGGCTCCAATCTGTCTACAATCTGTCAGTGAATCAAAGTCCCCAGTGCAGTGAAGGGGGACACTGTGTCTTGGGAGGTGCCTTTCAGACGATCCATTTAACCGACAGCCAGATTCAAGGAGGTCATTGGAGGTTGTGTACACTTATTGAGTAAGTAGGCATTCAAGGGCATGCTGCATTAGTAGTTGGTTAATTACAGTCTCTCAACATTCAGTGGGACATGTCCCCCCCATCCCCTCCTAAACCTATGCCTATGAGGGCTGTTCCGTTTAAATGCCCAAACTGGCTATTTGCATCCCACCACCCAATCAGCTCACTCAGTTGATTGGGTATGCCATCTCTTGCATTCCCTATCACCTTGTTCCCACAGGTTGTCACTGCAGAGGTGAAACCAGCTGCTGGCGGACCATCCCAGTAAAATAAAGGCTGAATAAAGTAAATAAACAAGGCTGTGCTTTGTCATTGTTCCCTCCTCTTGCCACTCTTTCTGGCTTGTTCTATCCTGTTTTCAGGGCATGGCATTAGGGTTGAAAGTGAGATCGGAAGTCACACCAGTTGCATGGGTGTGTAGCGTGAAAAGAGAAAGCAGTAGAACACAAAAGCACTATCTTCAGTGTAGCTGTGTAGATTTGACAGCTTTCTCTCTGAGGTTTTTGAAGGAACGCTGATGACACCAGCAGTTGCTTCATGCGACACATCCGTTGAGATTTCGCGAGCTGCCTTATGAAAAAAAAAAGAGGGACCTCTCCTCTCTGTGTGGGAACCAGTTGCTGAAATACCAGGAAATCGATATCAGGGTGGTTTTGGTGTAAAAAAAAGCACCGAGCAGCAGCGGACTGACTAGCCCAAGGGCCTGTGGAGTGGGAGTGTACAGAGCTGTGTTCCATCACACCGCGGAGGAAGCAGCGCCCCTTTAAACGCCCGAAGCTCGGCTCGCTCCCGCTGAGAACACCGTCTGCAGCAATGGAGTACCTCTGCCTTCTGCTCATACACGCTCTCCTGGTGGGCTTCACCTTCGCAGGTGACAAAGGAATTCACTGGACTTACCAAGGTAAAGCTTTCCTTCTTACCTGTCCTCCTGCAGGTATCTCACCTGTTGAAACTTTTTGACTTCTCACACCTCTAAGGTAGTATTCCCACGGTAGTGTGTTTGAACAGCACTTCTTGAATCTCTGGCTTCCTAATTAACTGAAACCTCCCCCGTGTAATGTATATTCAGAGACAGGCTGATTGTTTTTTTTTTTAATTTCTCTCAAGTTATTTCTGTAGTTTGACAATCTGTACTGCACTTTTTTTATGTATTCATGCCTCCATGAATACTGGTGTGTTATAACATTGAATAAATTACATGTGATACTCTGTTCATGTTTTGTCATGTAATCCTTATTAGGTGCTTCACACAGCCACTGTGTTTTGATGGTGAAATGACATTATGTTTTCACCATCACATTTTACATCTAGGGAAACGTAAATACGCTACAATTAGACACCGTCTAATTTGTCTACATTTTCAAAGCTGACAGAAAAAAGCCGTTAGTCTTATCTTTGTTGTTAAGTCTTACTACATAATCGTATAATTTATAAGCGAGTAATCATAAATGATAAAAAAATAATAATTGGTTTTGTCCCTGACTAAAGCTAACAGGGAGAACAGTTGTATGCGCACTTAGACTCCTGTCATATTGCTGCATATACCGTAGACGCATTCTGATCCACTAGCGCACTATCCAAAACACGGAGAATGTTAAATACGTTTGTACACGCAGATAACAAAACAAAGTAGCAAAGTTTCCTCTTGAAGTCTTACTTTTTAATTAGTCTCGGTCTTTGTCTTTTCGGGACACTTAGAGGGGGCCCTAGACCAGATGCACTGGGCGGACACATACCCAGAGTGCGGCGGGCGGAGACAGTCCCCTATCGACATCCAACGGAGAAACGTGCGCCACAACCCCGACATGCCAATGCTGGAGCTCACTGGCTACGACAATATGAGAGGAAACTTCCTCATGACCAACAACGGACACTCGGGTACCGCCGGATGCACCACGTTTGCCTCCGACATAAAATTCTGCTCTTTAAGACAATCCCACTTTAAACGCATTTACGGTCACTGGTGTTGTACTGTATTTTGGAGTCATCTTAGTTAATCGAATAGTATGTAGATCTCACTCGTAAACAATAGCCAGTCAGTTTCATTGATATTTGCTGCCCTCTAGTGCGCATATATGGGAAGTTCGAGGGGAACGCTCAATCTACCCACACTGACCTTGTCCGTATCTATGAATTATCAAGTTGTTAAATAACATCTAAACATCACAATTAATAATATAATATTAATATGCATGAAAAAACACACATGCAACACACGTAGATTGATGAAATGATTAGAAAAGAGGTGATAAGGTCATGGATGAGTTTCCTGTTGGATGAGTTACCTTTCTCATTGCTCTCGACAGTCCAGATCGACCTGCCACCGAGCATGGTGATCACCGCGGGACTCCCTGGACGTTACACGGCCGTCCAGATGCACCTGCACTGGGGTGGATGGGACCTTGAGGCTAGCGGGGCTGAACACACCCTGGACGGCATCCGCTACATGGCCGAGGTGTGCGGGGAAACTCATTTTTATTGACAATACACATATTACAAATCGAACACATTCCTGCAAGTCAGTTTATGTACCATTTTAAGTTTTATTCCATTTAGACACACTTGAAAACATTGTACACTGTCTGAAATTCGTTTGGCACGGCATTGCTTCTTTTTTACTGCCCGTAAGCAGTGAAATAGGCTACACTGATACCGTAGTGTTGGTGGAGATACAAAACGCTACCGTCTTGTTTTTCCGTTCCACCGATCTCTTCTCGACATCGCACAGGTTGCGCAAGTGTGAAGTTTTATTACACTGGCAATAAATCTGGTATGTCGCGTATGACAACGTATAGCGCGGCCCTACAAAACAACCACACCTTTTAGCCTACTTCAGACGTGGCGAGCACATGTTTGCAATCGCGCCCTACGGTTTGACTCGTCAAGAGCTGGTATTAACAGCGACCCTTTGCCCGAATTTTCTTCATAATCGGAATTATACTCTGTCCTAGCAGACCTTGTGGAAGGGACGACGTTAAATTAATGTTTTTTTTTTTTTTTTTTTTTTTTGCGGTGACCCCAATTTATAATCACATTTAGCTTCTGTCTCTCCTCTTTCATGTAATGACACTCAAGGAGTAAATAGTGTATCTGTTTCTCTTTGTCTCTCCGCCTCTATCTGCGGTTCTCTTAAATTGGGTTGTGGAAAGCAGCCATGGGGCTGATCTGATATAGAAAGCAGTCTACAAATCTACAAGTCCCTGCCTGAAGCTACCTGCTTATAGCAGCTTTGGAAATAAAACCTCAACTGGGGGTAAATTAAAGTGTTGCATAACTTAAAGCAAAGAGCCCTAAATTACACCACTTCACAAATTACTGAAAACTGATTACATTTAAAGGGTGCAAAAAAAAGGTAACGTGTTCATTGGCCTGCTAATGGAGTATTTCCCATTTGAGCTGATTAATCAGGATGCATTTACAAACTAGATGACAGTGCTCTTTTTGTCAAAAGCATCTCCTCTCTTCCCATGCTGTGAAATCCATGTAGAGATGGTGCTAAGGCCACTCATGAATCTGCTCGAAATCTCGTTCCATGAAACAGCAAAGCCCCAAAATCTCGGATCTCAAGCAGCACGTAAAACAGTGAACGCTCTGCCATGTCACAGAAATCATCCACTCGCTTTTCCTTTTTTCTCCGTCCATCCCCCTGCTGCAGCTGCATGTCGTCCATTACAACTCTGACAAGTACAAGAGCTTCACCGAGGCCAGGGATAAGCCGGACGGCCTGGCGGTGCTGGCGTTTTTCTATGAGGTGAGATCACCGTTTGAGGCCTGTGGAGTGTGTGCTCTCACCCTCTCTCAGCACAGGAACATGCAGAGAGCTTTGCTCTGTGACATACATACACGTGCTGTGATTGTGATCAAGCTTTTTTTACATTACACACAAACATACACACACACACACACACACACACACACACACACACACAAATAGTGTACTGTGACTGAAACATCGTTCCCTCTAGATATTTTTGGCTTGGTTTAAAAGCCAATTTGTACCTAGTCCCCAGAAATACTTAAGACCAAATTGTGCATAAAGATTCAGCTGCCTTAGATCAAACAAAGCTTCAGATCGTTGGAGGTGACGGTAGGTGAACGTTGCCTTGGCAGTAAGAGGTGAGTAATTGTCAGAAAACCACATTACTTTAGCAATATATGATTAGCCTTTCCATAAATAAAGAGGCCAAGCACAAACCAGCTGACCCTGCGCCCTCCATAAATCTGAAAGGCAGTGGAGTTAGTCAGTGCTGCCAGCGCTGGTCAGCTGATTGTGGGCCAGCACTCAGTGTGACAGGGGGCTCCTGCAGGAATGTCTGGGTCTTTGACAGCAGCCCCCGGTCGGAGCCACGGATTAGCAGGAGGTAATCACTGCAGTCGTGCTGCCATACCTCTTCTCGCTCGCGCTCCGGCTCTGTGTCAGGCCTGGCTCGTCAAGCCTCCCTTCATACAAGTCTGGTGACAGCTGTCTGCTTGAGTGAGATAAGTATGCATGGATAGCCTGTAACCCCAGGTTATTGCTGTTGCTCGTTAGCGTTAGGTAAAGAAACACCCGCTATGTGTTCGCTGAGCGGGTGAATCACCCGCCGCTTTTGATTTCTCAGCCTTAGCGCATACATTATCTCAGTTTCAAGGTTTTTACCAGACATGTTGTCAGGCCTGACAGATTGCTGGTAAGTAATGCCATTTCGCTGCAGGAAAGGCCTGGTTAAGTGAGACAGCTGCACGACCAGGGTGCTGCGATGTCAAACAGGCTTTTGTGACAGACTCACATGTTCCTCTGCGAAATACTTGTACAGTGATATAAATCAGATGGATTATTCATCTGGCTTCTGTTTGGTGTGACAGTACAATGCTGTGGTTACAGAGCTGAGCCTGTTAGCCAGAGGAGGCAGGTTTAATTCCCAAGCAGGTCACTGCTATTAAACGCCCTTAATTATGGTACTTCACTTGAATGAGCCAGAGGTATAAATGGGTTGAAAAGGAAGAATGGAGGACAGCAAGCTAATTCACGCTGGATAAGCATGTCGGCTAAGACAAAAAACAAAAACTATGTATAGAAATGATTAAATGTCTGTAATGGATAAACCATTCAAATGATGACTTGGGCAGGAGGGGTAGTGGGTGGATCTACATA
The DNA here is from genome assembly GCF_013368585.1 of Megalops cyprinoides. Lineage (NCBI taxonomy): Eukaryota > Metazoa > Chordata > Actinopteri > Elopiformes > Megalopidae > Megalops > Megalops cyprinoides. The sequence continues at coordinate 7,738,601 of NC_050588.1, read as the reverse complement.
AAAAACACCATGCTACTTTATTCTCACAGCTCACCCAGCTGCAATCTCTGTGTAAATGTTAAATGAACACCCACCTACTGGGTTGTGCTTGATAAATATTCACTCTCCGTCTGATTTGTTTCCATTTTCCAGGACGGGCATTTTGAGAACACCTACTACAGTGATTTCATCTCCAACCTGGCCAAGGTGAAGTACGCAGGTGATACACCGATGATCATGTCAACAGTCTCATAGGCTTAGACCTCTCAAGCCCCTCCCCCTGGCCCCCTTTCCCTCCCCTGAAATCCTGCCTCCGTCCATGTCCCCGCTCTCTCTTTTCAGGGCAGTCCATGAACATCTCCTCGGTGAACGTGCGCTCCATGCTGCCGGAGAACCTGAACCATTTCTTCAGGTACCAGGGGTCGCTGACCACGCCACCCTGCTTTGAAAGCATCTTGTGGACTGTGTTCGACACACCCATCACGCTGTCCCACAACCAGGTAAGCCCTGGGAGCCTGGAAGCAGCGCCCCTTTCGTATGCAGGAAATTCCTCCTCATAGAGAACGCTGTAGGTTCTATGTGAAAGTTGGAGTGGAGTCGGCTCAGGTTTAACCTGCTGAGAACAGGCCACACTCTTCCCTCATGTGAATGTACATGGAAACCAGATTATTCCAGTGGGGCCGTGTCCAGCTACGTACTCGCTATTCCTTTTGAAAATGCAAAAATTCCACTCACTGAGCACTGATCGTTGATGTGAACATTATCTGAAGCTCTTGACCCGTATCTGCATGATTTTATGCATTGCACTGCTGCCACACAATTGGCTGATTAGATAATTGTATGAATAAGTAGGTGTACAGGTGTTCCTAATAAAGTGCTCAGTGAGTTTATGTATTATGTAAAAAACCACAACTGTTAACATTTACTGGAACAGACAGAGGCAAGAGTCAGGTCTCAAAAGATCAAGCCATTCATGTTGACCCTCAGAAAGAGAAATAATGAACTGAATATTATATATGAATATGTATATAAATATAAATGTATGTAAATATGAAGTGGTTATAAGATCATTGTCTCCTTTGTTTATTCAGATTAGGAAGCTAGAGAGCACCCTAATGGACCACGAGAATAAAACCCTGTGGAATGACTACCGCATGGCGCAACCACTCAACGACCGCGTGGTGGAGTCCTCTTTCCTGCCCCGGCTAAGCCAAGGCAGTAAGTATCTCGGACAAAAGTTTCACCAATAACCGTATGAAACCTGTTTCTAACACGATCCTCGTCACGCACACTTTTTCTGCAGCGTTTTGCCGGCAAGAGGAAATCGAGTCAAGGTTACTGAAGATAGAGGACATGATCACAAACATCGGAAAGCGCATTCCCTCAAGTATGTTATCGTTCTATGTTCAACATAATTTCAAACAATAACCATTTGTTCTAGCAGTGTCTAAAAAGGGGTGGCATTGACCCCGGGGAAAAATGAGCAATAGCCATTTCCTGTTTGCCTCAATATTATGGCTGTGCTCAGTGTTCAGTTTTGTGTCACCTCTTCACTCCCTGCATGTCCTCTCAGGTTCTGCTGATGAGTCACTATCGCCCCCGGATGGTAAGCGCCTCCTTTAGGTGGTGGTTGCTGGGCAGTGATCTGTGGACGGGGGTTTCGTGTTCTCATTATATTTATTGCTGTTATATGTACAGTGTCCTCCATATTATAGCCATACCCTTCTTTATCTGTAATAAAGTTCACTGTTAGCGAACAGTAGAAGATTGCTCTGTGCGTTTCTCTTTGGATTTACGCATAACATTTGTAAATGTTTTTCACTAGAAAAACAGTATCCGAAACAAGTATATGCTGTATCATGTTTTGTGTGCCTACTTAATCAATGGTGTATATATGCATATGGAGGGCACGATACATACACAATATACAGAGGTTCTGAAACTGTGGTCTCTGGACACCCCCCTGGTGGTCTAAGGGAAAATGACTATCTTAAAAATAACTTGGCATTCATTTTTTGTTGGATAACTTACTTTTACTTTTGTATTTTTATTCACAATTTTTTGAAGTACTTTATTTTTCCATGATTTTTATTTTATTGCTTTTTTTCTTATCTTCTCATGCCCCAAGGCCCCCACTGTGGAAAAAAGTTTGAGAGCCACTGATATATGATATTATTGCAACTGTAAGGGTGATTGGGATGGGCAATCTGAAGTCTTTTCCATATTCCAAAGTGAATCTGAAACCCTGTGTGCTGCATCGCTTAACAGTAAATGATATCGACCATGTAAAGTGAATCTTTGGTGTAGTGTTGAATCTCTTCTTCCTTCTCGTCCCCTATGGCTCAGGGCCGCGAACCTTCAGCCCGCTGGTGCTGCACCTCCCTGAGGGGAGGCCTGAGAGCTATGTGGGGGTGGCCCCCGTCCGCGATATGGGCCTCCAGGCCTTCACAGTGTGTGCACACCTGCGGGCGCTCCCGGGCGGCGTGCACACCATCCTGTCCTACTCCAGCGCCGCTAACGACAACGAGCTCACCCTGACCACAGGCTACGAGGTGGGCCTGTGGGTCGGCAACGAGTTTGTCAACTTCGCCCACAGCTTCCACACGCAGGACTGGGGCTCCTACTGCGTGACCTGGGCGTCCGCGAGCGGCCGGGCGGCGCTATGGGCGAACGGCGAGCCACAGGGCCAGCAGGACCTGCAGCGGGGCTACGAGCTGCACCGCGGGGGCGCCCTCATCCTGGGGAAGGACCAGGACGGCCTGCTGGGCATCTCCGAGGTGGACGGCTTCGTGGGCTACCTGACGGACGTCAACGTGTGGGACCGCGTGCTCAGCGAGGCCGAGGTGCAGCAGCAGGCGGCCTGTGGGAACGCCGGCCCCAAGGGCAATGTCCTCTCCTGGGGGATCGGCCAGCTCAGCCTGTACGGCGGGGTGGAGCTTGCCAACAATTACAGGTGTCCCTGAGCTGGGGGGCCATGCCTCCCTCCCACACCCTCAGTTTCTCAAACTTGGCGCCACTGTGTTAGGAGGATTGTGGAAGTCCAAGGGAAAAAAATCGTATTCTGAATAGAACAAAATGACTGATTTGGTTTGGAATTTTTGATAAGGAGCAGAGAAATATTTTTTACGATACAAAGAATATCAAATAAATATCTACAATGTAATCTGAAATGTCGTGTATATGGTTTAATGAGTGTATGCGTGTGTTTTATGCAGGTGTTAATGTGTGTGTCGGTGTGTGTGTGATTTTAAAACCAGGAAATTTAATATACAGATATAATTTACACAATGATGCTGCTCAGTAGAAAAAGTAAACAGAGGCAATCTTGTAACTGTCAGTGGAGATACTCAAGTCTGCAACTCAATATAAAGAGCAGCCACACCAGAAGCAAGCCCCGATAGCACAACTTGACTTTGCTGTAAAAAGAACATTCAGCTGACATCCACTTTTCTTGCACAGCATCGGTAAAATCAAAAAATGGACAGGCTAGGCTATTTTGAAGTTGTCAATGGAGTTGATACTGAGAGCACTGATTTCATGGCATTATAATCAATGAAACGCACTGATACATCTGGTTGATTAATCAACAATTATCACAAAGTGGGGAATTGATTACCCAGAATGCACACTTGATACATCTGCTCTAGGAGTCACTTTAAACTCCAATCCCCACCGATCATTAAATGACAGGAGCTAATAATTTCCTTCACACCATGTATGTAAAAACTTGGAATTCCTGCTTATCAGATTTGCACTGCGAGGATATAAATAACAGACTCCCCCTGTTCTTGTTTTCCCTCTGATTTGTAAAACCAAATGAATGTGCTCAAGGAGAAGTCCTTTCAAATGCAGATGAATAGGTACGATTGCTAACGACCACTGAGCGCCGTTCTCTCAAGGTGCAGTATAATGTTACGATCTTGACATTTGAATGGCATCAGCAGCCAGCTACTATAACCCTGCAGCCTCGATCATATAAGCCACTGACGTCAAGCAGTTATGCTTTTTTTCCATCATGTAATGAGGTACTTAGTGGAAAGCTTTTATGCCTCCCCCCTCTCCCCTCACAAAAATAAAAACAGGCAAGCATGCTTCTGATATTTCATGATTATCAAATTGAAGAAATGGCTGATCTCATTCAGACTACACACACTGTGCAGTTTTATCATGTGCACATATTGACTGTATTGATTTCCATTTTAATACCAGGGGTGTAAACCTCTCTCTTAACAATGATATAATGCAATATTTCCACCCAAGCAATAATAAGATATATCGGAATATATCTAAGGATTCACTCGATGTGATTCGATACAATACATTGATGAAATCGGATTGAACATAACCTTAAAATCATTCTGTGCTTTTGAAGAAATGTATAGTATCTAAGCATTAGTTTATAATATGCCAATGGAATAACTTAATTATAAAGTGTAAGATTGTCTCAAGCACTTATTTCACCCAAACTGTTGATATGAGTAAATAGAAATGAAAAAACAATGGCATGGATCGATTCCCATGTGCAATGCCGATGAGCCGATGAACCACTACGCTTCTAAATGATACTGCCTGATGTACTCTCAATGGCTGGCGTGCAGTGGCTGCAGTTTTGTTCTGTGTCAGACGTGACCCCCTCGTCCTCCTTGCCCACTCGTGTGGTCATGGCCCTTCCTTTGCAGGTCTTTAATATTCAAGTCTTCCGTCTCCACGGAGATGGTGGCGCCGTTCCTGTGAGCAAACAGCCGGCTGATCCACAGGGGGGGTGCAGTTGTTGTTGTTATTGTTCCTGCCTCGTTGCCCAGATGTGTGCAGGATGTGGATGAAAGGGAGGACTCAGGACACCATGTAGGCGTTCCGCTGACACCCTGGGCGGAAGCACAAGGGATAAAGCAAGCAACAGCACAGTCGGACACCGGAAGGGGGTTTAGATGATCTTAAATTATGTAACGGTGGCTGTTTTCAAGCGTTCATATGATGGTTAGGTGGACATTAGGGAGTTTGTGAAGCATTGAGAATGGGGCTTACAGAGACGGCTTCCTCAAAAACTGGCGGCACGCTACAGCCCGGGTTCGAACCCGACCGTGTCACTAGCCGACAGTGACCGGGAGCTCACAGGCGGAACACACTGGCTTCATTCCGCCCGGGATAGGGGTGGGTATATCGGCAGGGGCTTCCGTCCCATCAGCAACAGCGACCCCTGCTGGTTGATCGGGCACCTGTGGTCCACGTGCCAAAGCTGCATACGAAATGTCTTCCTCCAACTCATCTCTGTGCAAACTTAGCTTGTGGACGGGGGGGGTTGTGCAATGGGACCGAACATCGATGATAAATTGGACATTCCAGAATTTGGGGAATTGGCCATTCCAAATTGGGGAGAAAATGATAAAAATGAAAAAGAAAAAAAAAACAGGCAGCTAACAGGAACTTGGCATTGGTGGCATGGTGGTCATAGAGCAGGACTTCAAGGTTGTGGGTTTGACTCCTAGATGGGCCTCTGCTGTTCCTCCAGCAAGGTGTTTAAGCTGAAATAAACTAGTATCCAGATGCTCAACTGGGTAATATGTAAAAATATAGGTTGTTTTTGTCAGTCATCCTTGCATAAGGCCGTCTGCCAAGCCAACATATGATGTAAGATCCATTGTGTTGCAGTCTTGAGAGAGGAGGTGGACACATGCAGTGCTTTCACAGGCAAAGGGAAAGTGTACCTACAGTCAGATATATCACAGTATAAACCTCAGGTGGTGCTGAGCACAAGGGTTTGGGCCTAGTGGGTTTCAGCAGGTATCTTAAGAGGCCTGATTTACAACAACATACCCTCACCCTTAATGCCATATTACCTCAAGAGTTACCAGTGTGAGCAGCGTCCTTTGAAGGCCTGGTCCCAGCAGTCATTTGGGGTGGTTGTTTGGCTCATTGATGCAGTTTCTGGAGGGGGAGGTGAAACAACAGACCCCTGTCAGAGGCCTAAATAATGTGTAACTTCCAACAAGTGTAAAATTATTCCAAAAGAGCATCTGAAAGAGTTTTAATCTGGCCAATTTTGGGCAAAAGGGACAAAGCATCAAGTCGAATTACAAAGGAATTTCAAGCACAATTGCTGTGTTAGTAGCTCACAGATTATATCAGTGTGACATATTTTCTAGGCGAATCTGGCAGTGCCCAGCTGTGCCCACAGATCTAAAAATGGGCCAGTGTCTGGAACACACACAATGCCAGAAAAGAGCATCATTAAAGACTATGCAAGTCTGTGACCTGCAAAGAACTGCAAAGAACTAGACCACCGAACAAAGTCTCATTATACTCGCCTTCCAAGTGCCCTTTGACTGAATCACACCCATTAATAAATACACACAGCCCTCCCTTGTTGTAGATGAAAGTATTGTTTACTGTCAGATATGAGAATGTCAGAAGTATTAAAATGCCTAAGAATACTGGGCAAAGTTATTGGGGATAACAACATGCTGAAACAATATACCGTCAAACCCATTGGTCAATGAAGGTGAGCGCAACTGACCATTAAAACCAATAACTTGAATCACTTAATCATTTACTCAGTTTTAATCATTGCTGCAAATGATATCATCCCACATCGTGCAAGTGCACTTCTTTCTTTTCTAATGTAAAACCTGCTAGCCAATTCTTTTTGCGTTAGCTAGCTACAGCAGATTGCTAATCTGACAAGCTCTAGGAGAAATGTGAGGTTTTAATAAAGGTCAGTAGGAAGCAACATTATAACCTAGTCTTTAAAAACATACCTCCAACATACAATATAAGAGTTGTGTAGATAATGCTAGACTGTATTAGCAAAGCAACTCACTCAGATGTTTACAATGCTGCATCTGCTCAGAGCATTACTTGCAATGGCTTTAGGAGAGAAAAGGAAGCTAGATGATGACATCTGGGCCTTACTGCACACTTCTGCAGGTGTAAAAAAAGATATGGTGTTGCCAAAAACCCGGAGTATGATTCCATCCTTCAATAATCACCGGACAGAAACAAGTTTTGCAAAGTTGTTACTGAAATTCTCACAGCATAGACCTCAGCTTTGCCTGGGAACCTAAGCACCAGTTCCTCAATTAAATACAAACCATAAAGCACAAATTCTACCCGTCTGCTTTTGTAAGTTGAAATACAAAGTTAGAGAATAAGTATCATGGCTGTCTTTCATGACCCAATTACTTTCATCAAATGCTGATCAGCCATAAATCTATATCACTAACATTAACCGTGAGCAACAATAAAAGCAGTCTGAATTACTACTACTAGAGTACTACTACTACGCTTTTTATAAACAACTGCAGCTTAAAGTGCCTGACAAATAAAAAGAAATACAAGATGTAGACAGAACAGAATACAGAGGGAAAATATATGTATACATAATAAAATGCCAAAGCAAAAAATCAAAACATGATAAAATAATTGAAAGATACTTAAAATAAAATGATGGATAAAGGAAGGATAAAATTAAAAATAAAAAACAGTCTAATAAAAAAATAAAGTCTAATAAAAATGTCTTTAGCTGCTCAGAGCCATACTGTCTGATATCTTGAGGCAATGTGTTCCATTCTTTCAGTGCATAAGCAGAGAGCTGCCTCACCACTTTTTTATGCATGACTTTTGGGATATTGAGCAGGGCGGCATCTGTCAATGTGAGGGCACATATGAACATAGGAACATATTAACACAGGTGTTCTAAAACATATGCAGGGGTAATGTGCTTTCTGGTTCTGGACAATATCCTGGCAGCAGCATTCTGAACAAACTCTGTCAATAGCCTTCTCTGGAAACTCAGCTAGAAATGCATTAGAGTAATTTACAGGACTAAAAACAAAGGCATTTATCTCTCTTTATTGTGCAGCATGGGGAATGATCTACCTCTTGAAATGTTCCAGAGATGAAAAAAGGTGTTCCTAGTTACACGATCAACATGAGACATTGCACTGATACATCTGGTTGATGGTTGAGAGTCAAGAACAATGCCCAGATTCCTTTTCATGCCATTTAAAAGAACCTCTGTCTTGTCCTCATTTAACTTGAGAAAATTACCAGGCATCCAGTTTGTTATGCTAGACAAACATCTGATTGAAGGATTAAGAGCACTGGAACTGTCAGGCACTACAGAAATGTGTAACTGTGTATCTTCTGTATAACTATGGAAGTGCTTCAGAAATTTTACCCATTGGAAGCATTGTACAATGAAAAAAGAACAGGATAAAGAACAGATCTTGGTGGAATACCACAAGTCATGTCTGTTATCTTTGATACATAGTCACTTGTGCTGACTGTTACAATGGTATAAAATATGTTTAGAACAATGCAAGAGAGATTTTTCTAAGTGATTAATTAACCAAGCAGTTGAGATGGTTTTTCTTTTGCTTTTTAATTTTCTTTTTTTAAGGGTTTCACAATTTTAAGGGTGTTTGGGAAAGTGTCTGTTACTCCAAGAGTAGTTTACTAAATCAAGCATTTAAATCAAGCAATTTCCATCTTACTGCCAAAAAAGTTTTTAAAAAAGGGAACTACAACGGTTTTATTTGTGCGTACACGTTCCCCACCCTTGGACAGGTATTGCAGCAAAACCAGCAGTGTGGTATGGTGTCTACAAGCGAGTTTCTCAGCCTCGGCTGTCACAATGTCACACAAAGACACTGCATGGCTCAGGCGCGGATGAGCCCGGTTGTCCCCTCGGCGGGAACTGGCGGGCGGCATCGAGGCCAAACAATGACAGCCGTTTCTCAGCGTTTGAAGTCTTGACAGCCGCTGGCCCGCTCGTTCAAGGTCGTTACGGACACCAGCTGCTACGCGGGGAACTGGAAAGAGAAGTCAGGCTGCCCGCCCGTCCCCCACTCACCCCCTCCCCCGCCTCCTCACCCCACTCTGGTTCTTCCTTTAGAGTCTCCTGCAGCTCTCAGGCCACTTCCTGTTCACCGCACGGTTTCTGCAGAGCTGAGACAGCAAGACTGGAGACAGGCGGCTCCAGGGGGAGCGCCTCCTCAAGTTCACCTTCCTCTTCAAAAAGATTCTGTACTCTGCCTCTCCCCACAGGGACGGGACCTCCTCGGCGTCAGCCTGGCCTCCTCTCCGCTCTGCTCCCTCTCTCGTTCTTTTGTTTTCCTTTGTCTCTCCAGGGACCTCTCGGATGGTTTCTATCCTCTCTCGTCTTCTGGAGTTCCTTCTCTCCCATTATTTCCTGTTTATATTTGTGCTGTCTTTCTCCACTGCCCTTTCTTTCGCAAGCTGAGAGACCTGCTGCGTATGTTCTTTTTGAGAGGGACTTTCGGGTGAGAAGTGTTTTGAAATGAACATGAGACAAGATGTACTGCTGGGTGTAAATAACTGTGCCACCATACAGTACAATAAGGAAAGGCCACAATCTGTCCTCTCCCCAACTTCCAGAAACTCCAATTCCAAAATCATATGCAACCAGATTACTTATGGGTAACTACACAAACAAGAATGAGCAATGTGGATAACATTCTGGGACTTGAGTGGCCAGGTTCTCTCCAGGTTCAGGGCCTGCAATATGAACAGGACAGAGCGTTTCCATTTCTTCTGATCTGAGTTGTGAAATATAGTGTACACTTGCATCATCCTAACGCTACCGAGTGCACACCCTGGCAAAGAGCGTCTGCCAAATGATTGAAGGTAAATGTAAACAATACTATATGGTTTGGGGCTTATATTCTCATGGGTTCCTCAACATCTTCACTCTTCTCCTGGTCTCCACAAAATCTTTATGAGAAATGAAAGAAAGAAAACACAGGACATGGATGAGGATTTTTTTTTTAAAAAAAGGGGAATCATAATTATTGCCTGTCAAGTAAAGGCATGTCCACAGTAGGTTTCTAGGTTATGCATTTTCAAAGCTCAGAGGGTGGTCTTTACACTGCTGCCATGTCACATTTTTGCTTGCTTACATTATTTGCTTAGCAGACTTACATTGCTTACATTTTACATGTTGTCTCAGGTTACATTATTTGCCAGGCATGTTTCCGTGTCCAGAACAACTTACTCAAGTTACATGTGATGCATTTCTACAGCAGGGAATTTGCTAAAGCTATGCAAGTTGAAGTATTTTGTACAAGGGTACAACAAAGGCCCCCACCTGAACTGGCACCCTTTGGGTCATAAGAACTGCTCATTTCCACTATACCACACTTCGGTCCAGCCAACCTTAATGACAACCGGCTCAACCAAGAACTTCAAAAGGGAAGTATGGATGTACCTTGTATGGATGTACCCTGGCGGAGCCTGTCAGGAGAGGACAGCAGTGACACAAGAGAGGCGAACCTTATTGCTTCCGCTACAGGACAGATGGACATTGAGCAGTGGGCAACACACTCGCTCGGGACGAGGGATTAGGCCGCGGACAAGGTGCAGTCCCTCACACGCGACAACAGCAGCATCCCCTCACAGCCACCTCTCCTGCAGTTCTGTATGAGCGAGCCGCCTGTTCCATTTCCAGCACGGATATCACAGCATCGCGTTGTAATTTATATAGTGGAGAAGAGAGACAATTCATGAAAGTGACACATTTAGCTAAAAAAAACGTCAAAAGATTGAGTAAATGTCACAAACGGTCCACATTTCCCGAAATATGTTTCTGTCACATCTCGATGGAAATTGATTCTGTGTGCACATTTTGCAAGTTTACTAATTGGCAAGAAGGACCGTGTAGCTCACATCCAATCAGCTTGCTCGGTGGAAATAAATGAGTGTCCATCTCCGGGTCTAGGAGTTCGGATTCACTGAACAGATATTGGAAATGTGTCCCTGCTTTTCAGAGACACAACAGAGGAATTGATTTTAAAGAAACTCTGCCGACGGCATGATGTTCACAAAAATAAATAAATGATAACCAGTTGTTGTCACATTGTAATTCAGCTAGTAAGCTCATTATTACACTGCACAAGTGAGATAACATCTGGGCTGTTTAAGAAACTGTCAGAGTGGATAGCGTATTGACGTGAATCCTCACCAGGATTACCGTCACCCTGACTAAAAGAGGGTGCCTTCTCAGAGACTGCGGTAGGAGCAATCGATTGTGTCCTTCGATGCCGAGGCAATTTTCAGGGTCACGGTGTTGGAAAACCTTTTGTGTAAGATGAGCCCATGGGGTTACAGCTGAGGGATGCTGACATTGAGCCGAGATGGCAATAGATCAATGAGATATTTAAACACGTCTGCCCATGTCTATGTGAACAGGGAGCTGGTGGTCAGGGAGTATGTGCATTAAAGAAAGAAGGTCAGGCAATCCGTCATATTTTCAGGCATGTCCAAGCAAAGAGTCACACAAATAAGGCACAACAGACAACTAGCTTGTCATATTGCATTTGGGAAAATGTGCATGGATTGATCTAAAAGTGATCTATACTGCCTATACCCCTTATGTCATACATACATTGAGACCAAAGCTCATAAACCTGTCCCTGTACATAACTGTAAGAAGTTGAACACTCTTTTCCATCCCCCCAAAAATGGTAGATTTTGGGAGCAACAGAGGTGTCACATTTTTTGTTCTTCAACATTCTAGATTTAAGAGCAGATTTGTAGAGTAGATTTTGATTTAATTAGTAGATTTGGTGTAGTATCAATGTGCATCTAATTAAATATGAAATATAATGAAACAAAAAAAATGACGCAAATGCAAATGATGACTGTGGCTGTCAATCAAAAATCTGGACAAAGGACTGTAGGAAAGCTGCTGAAGAACATGTTAGGGTTTATTAGTGGGGCACCATCAGTGTTGAGCAAAACTTGTCCTTCCCGGTTTGGACAAGGAGCTGATATTAAAAAACAGTAAACCAAGCTAGCTGGGTAAGGTTTTTTAAAATCTCAGAGTGGAAATTTTTAGGATGTTCCTCCTGGTTACTTTTTATTCACTTAGTGAATAGATTAGTGTCAAACGCCTGGAATGGGTTGATGTGTTGGAGGAGAACACAGGGGGCTCGCGGCTATGCCTGCGTGTGCTCGTCTTCTGTGGAAGATTTTCCGATTCCTCCTGACCAGGACACTGAGTTCTTCTCACTGTTGGCAGCTGCACCTCCACCAATGAGCCCACAGTTATCATATGGGAAAGACGGCGAGAAAAGCCCACGGGCGTTTTAAAATTCCTGCCACGTTCAGTCTTATCACAGCCTCCTTCATGTGTGTAAATCAGGCCTATAAATAACCGAAATATTTGACCCTCATCTGAGATGTATGTGATGCCGAGTGCACTGAGTGTGTGTCTGTGGGAGTGTGTGCATGTATGTGATACTGAGAGCAGGAGTCGTGTGTGTGTGTGTGTGTGTGTGTGCGTGTGTGTGTGCGTGTGTGATAGGGAGTGGGAGATACACTGAGTGTTTCTGCACCCCAGTGTGCTAACAGAAAAGTATGTTCTTCTCAAGACTGCCCACACTTGTTCAAACCCAAAGTCCCTGCTGTAAAAATGTCCAGAGAAACTTCACTGCAGGAGTGCGAGTATTTGCCTCTGCACACGATCCTGGGTATAAGCAAAGCTGACGGGTGTGACAAAGGGGGTGGGGTAATGAGGGAGAAGGTGTTATAACTCAAGGACTCAAACACCCATAAGCCTGTCAGTCAGAGGACACAGGCAGAAAAATGAACACAAAAACACAACCAATCACAGATGACGATGCAGGCAGAGCTGCCAACTCGCATAGAGATGTGTAGGGGATTTGGAGCCCTGGGTCCAGTATTCACAGCGTCATTTCCCCGCCCCGCCTCATGCATCCCCTGCCCCGCCTCATGGCGCACTCCTCTGTTCATTTCTATCAGAGGCCTCATTTTTAATCACTTCTTTATTTTTGTCCAGACTTTGGGTGCCCCTGATGTAGAGTTCACTATTAAATGGCATCACTGCATAATGAAAACCATGCATTATTGAGATTAACGCAGATGCAGATTCTCTCACCCCGTATTAGGGGAGAAGCTGAGATGCACAGAGGCAAACCTGTTTCACACAGAGCATGGCCCTCTGCGATCAGCGAGAAACAATGACCCTGTGACCCTGCCAGAGCTCTCTCTCACCCTGGCTCCACTCAACTAGGGTTTCTCTGAACCTCTGCCATCACTCTAACTGGAGAACAAAGATCCTTTCTCAATTGGGTCAGTCGACTTTCACTGTATTACAATGTTCAGCTACAATGAGGTTGACCACCACCAGCACAGAACAAAATATAATGCCGCCTCCTCAAGGAGGAGACCAGCCTGTTTCCATGACAACTGCTTGGGATGCCTGATAAGTGCATGCCTTGACAAGCACTTCATGTCAATAGCATCTTCTATTTGCACCGTTGAAAGTGAAGCGTTTGAATTGTTTTGTGCAGAGCACACCTCTGATGTGAAAATGACTTTGAGGGGTGGTTAAATTGTTGCAAACTTTTGCAAACACAGTTGCAGTGAAGATCTCCATTCCTTCCCTGTGCCGCAAACAAATTAAATAGAAAAGGCAGGAGTCGGATATCTAGCTGTTATCAGAATATCTGTGCAGAGTAATCAAACATGGTTTGCAGTTGCAAAAGCTTTGGGCGCCACCATGTGGGCATATATATACAAAGAGCCGTTTTGTTGTGCCATAATGTGTAGAAAAATCTACATCTGCCCATCCAATTAATGGTGAATAAAACATTTGTCAAAGGAAATATATCAAGGATTAAATAGACAATTATTCACTAGGAGTTTTGCCAGCATGAATAAAATGAATTTGCTTTTTAAGATGCAACAGACTGCAGGACTACACGTATTTCTCGCTGCTCTAGTCAAATAATTTTTAAAAAATGATTTTAAAAATGCATAAACAGCACAATGAACCAGGAAGGCATATGGGTTGTAAATATATGGATAGCTCTAATTTAAATATTATTTCCAAGTGCAAACTCATTGTAGAAAATGGGCAGCAGTATGGTGCTGAGAAAGCAGGTAACTCAAAGGCTGCTGGGTCCACTCCCTGATGAGCCACTGGTGTGCGTTTGGACATGGTATTTCACCCAGACTGCCTCAGTAAATATTCAGTTGTATAAATGGATAAGGTAAAAAATGTAAGCTACGCAAGTCACTCTGTGTAAAAGTGTATGCTAAGCAACTGTAATGCTGAAAACTCCACTGCAGGGTTATTCTTATACTGTGCTGGGAAAGTGAGCATTGGCGCCACCTATTGGCTGTGGATGCTCTTAGTGTCTGATCTGGCTAGAAGCAGGTTCAGATAGCTCTTGTGGTCAGCAAGAGGGAAATATATTTAAATCCAAGCAGCCATAAATTGTAATGCAGCTGTAGTGACAATGCTGTTGGAATACTATTAAACATGGTTGCTAGCTTCATGATGGTTTTAGTGGACACACACACACATCCTCACAAAGCCATCACATTCCTTTCACCTAATTTGAGCTGAATGGATGTCTGACTAATACAGCAATGATACATTTCACAAATCCATAAAGCAGCAGTGCATTTTAATTAAAAAAAAATGTAGCTTTTACTATATTCACTTACCTAGTACTATAACCACTCCTTGAATCTCCCTTCACAGCTTTTGTAATGGAATATGAAGAACAACACAGCACAGCACAGCTATCAAATTAATTCCCATTCAATAAGAGAAGAGTGGACACAAGTGGTGTTTTGCAGATAACCTTGTCAGCTTCTGCCATTGGATGAAATCACTGAAATGCAGCATTTAGCCACTGACTCACATCTAGTTTTCGTCAAGCCGCATTACAGGCTTCCCTGGATTGTGGATGAGAAAACGCCACGATGGAGAAACACTGGCCAAGCACTACCTGAAACAGACACTTGATCCTGGATTAGAATCAAAATCTCACACTAAAATGTTGGGGTTAGGACTGGAGGTGGGCAAGACGATCCTAGATCTACTGTTACAGACAAAAAATACCTAGAACTAGCATGGTGCGTTGAAGTATGCCAGAAAACAGTGGCTGAAAGTAAAGAGAGAGCTGAGGGAAGCAATACTTTCTCCAGAGCGAAGCTGAGGGAAATACTACCTCCTCAAAGAGTGCAGAGGTTTAATAAGTCTGACAAATGCAAGGTACTGTTGAAACATGCCTTCAAACTGATGGAGCCTAGTAAACCCTATTAACCACGCACTTTTCTGTTAAACCAAAATCAATCAAGTGAAGTCGCTGGATTAAAAACTGGACACCGTACAAGGAATGCGCCATTGCCTTGACAGATTGTGAATCAGATGGCTGCCATACAGTACTGATGACAGACTGGCGGTTTGAATAAACTGCACTGCTTTCATCCTCCAATCTGCCGCTTCGCCTCCGCGCCACCCGCTTGCAGGGACGAAAGCACAACCTGTAAATGCGCGCACTTTTAATTCAGACCTACATTGATTACTCATTAGCTAATCACTAACCACCAAAGTGGGGTCAAAAAATCTGTGGACATTTCCACCAACAGCTATTAATTCCACAGAGCCCAACTACGTCACTCCTAGTCGATTAAGTGGCTTGAAAAGATTCAGAGCCTCTATTTTCTGTTAAAGGACAAAATATATTACACACTGGCGTCTGCTCAAAGAACTATCGTTGTGGCTTTGCCACAGTAATGGGCGACCTCTTTTAAGATAAAGAGTGTAACATCGCCATTGTGGGTGAATGGCAGCAGCAATTCCCCTCACTCTGCAGTAAGTGAATTAGGTGGGAAGATTGCCCGTAACAGAAGAAAAAGAACAGGCCCTATGTGTGTGCGTGCGCGTTTTATTACAAAACGAAACACTTTCGCCTTTTCAATTAACCCCCAAACCGACACACGCGCTCTACACAAAGGATTAACTCTCGCCACTGAGGTAATGCATTAGTGGCATTGCGCAATCCCCTGACCCGCCTGACACTGCGTAGTGCCTGAAGGGCTCCATTGTGTTTGCGTTATTTTCGCCGCGTCAGCACGTTGACCCCAGGGGCCCCCTCTCCCCCATCGGGCTGAGAACTTCAGTGGTCCACCAGCCCGGGCCTTTCAACTCAAGTTTAATCCTGAGCCACACACAGCCTTGCCTCCAGCTCCCACCCGCTCACGTCGTGAGCATAACTTCAGAATTTAGACACAAACGACACAATCGTGACCATTTGTGAAGTTTGACCTTCACAAAACACCCTATGACAAACTCAGTGATCACTTAAAATCAGTAAAAGAAGTGCTTTTTTGAAACAGAAATGCTTATTAAAGTTAAGGATAAATTTTGATCGAATACGGGTCTTCATAGTACTTGATAAGATCATATTAAAACGAGACAAATCATTTGTTTGTGGATCAGCAATGACAGCATTACTTCTAGTAATGGCAATCGGTAGTGTGTTTTGGTTTGTATAGCTTTGTCTTTTACAATAAACAAGCAGTACAACATTCAATGCAATTTTACAAAAGGACACATTTGGGACAATCAATCTTTTCCTTTTGAAACACAAAGGCATATAATATGGCAGAAATACTAGACTCTCGTCTATTGATCATATTTTTCCAGCCACAAACACACAGTCCTCTACTTCCATCTTCCACACTGAAACCTGTGGGGTCATAGCAATGTATGACCACTAGGGGGCCTCATGTAACCAGACACAATCCCTTCCCTGCGGCAAACCCACTGCGGGACCGCTTTCATCCTTTCTAAAACAGCCCATCAGTCTTATTGATTAAGCGAAGACAGAGGCACTAAGAGTTTAATTTCAGCAGGTGATGGAACTAACATTAACTTTAATGATGTTCCTCCAGGAATTGCAAATAGAAAAATGAGCTGGACCGAATCGCAGCGAGCTGAGAGGACCCCAGAGCCTGCTTCCCTGAAATGGCTTGAGCGCCGGCGGCCCGGCGCATGAGCGGACCACTCTGGCATGTAGCCTCATTCCCCGGACTTGTGTCATGCCTGGCTAACTCCTCCAGCCTTACTTGTGTGCGGCGACAGCCGTGCATTTACCTGAGATGAGTCTGTATGCACCTCCTCTGACTGCAGGGACAAGCGTTGCCTTGTTACCGTTTGTCCCTTGTGTAATGAGGAACAGCCACTGCACACTGATTAAGCAGGTGAATCAGCCTCTGTTTTTGACTGCAGGTTGCAGCTGATGTATTGTGTATTGTGTATTCAGTATCTCACTCATGAACACGGTTGTCTAGTGATCTGTCGTTGGGCCAGGCATGCGGCTGTGAAGCCAAGCCAGCTGTCCTCTGTCCACACTCTCTGTCCAACGCTGAGGGACCCACACAGGCGCTGGGACCTACTTTAACTGGCCTGGGAGATGCAGGGCAGGCAGGCGGTAAAAAGACAGCTCGGTGGGGGGGCCTCAGCCAACAGCTGACTGTCACAGGGGCACCCTGAGCCAGGATAGGGTTGTGTCAGGGCTAGGGTTTCACTGGGAGAACATTGCATTCCCAGTGTCCTCCAAGGCCCCCTGATCCAGCCCGCACTGTCGAGTCAGAGAACTCTGTGTCATTGTGACATCACACGCCAATGGCGTAACAGTAGAGGAGAGAGTGCCCCGCGCTGAATCACACAGCACATTACCCATACCACCTTCCTCAAATGACTTCTCCTATACTTTCCTACTCTACTCTCCGTGAGAGCTAGCAGCTAACAGTTTATACAGAGACACGGGTGCTTAGAAATAAAACTCTACAACCAGCATTTAGATTTGGATTTGGATATTATGGTCAACACCTCATTGAATTAGCAATATGGTTTAAGGATTTAGGTGTTAAATACATGATTATCTTAGCTCAAGGCCAGCCTTAACTCAGAAGCCAAGGCGAAAGGAAGAAAGCTGTGAAATGCTGCTGTGCTGTGACGTGCTAGGAGTTCTAATCTAAAAATAGCATCACATCAGTGACCGAATAGGACAGAAAACGTACCATGGGCTTCTGAAGCGGAACTGGAATAGAAGAAGTAGCGCTATTGGGTCAAAGCGGGATCCAATTCCTACACCAGCGATAAAGGGAATCAATAGGAGGCATGAGCTGCATGTGAAGGGATCGATGAAAGGGGGGTCTGTGCAGTCAGCCCTCACTGGTGGGGTGGCTTCTCTGCACGGAATAATCTGCCGGAGTGACGGCTCCTCCTGCTTCCGATTCTCCTTCGATTTGCACACAGATGCAAATCCACACTCGCCGCAATAACCCGAACCCACCTCAATGACGCGGCTCGGTAAAGCGGAACCTTGGTCGCCCGGGTAAAGAGTATCAGTGGAGGGGGGGAGGCAGCGTTGCGCGTGGTGGGAAATCTTGATTGCTTCTCACGAACAGGTGAGGCTTCTGTAAGAAGAGAGTGTTGTCCCAGAGTGTTGTCCCCTCTAGCACTCTGTCATCCCAGGGACATAGACTGTGTGTGCAAATAGCTCTGTAAAGACAGGCCTTGTGTGCTTTTCCCCTGTAGTGTTGTGACCCGTGATCGCTTCAGTCCAGCCCCCTTGCAGAACCACTGACATTTCACAAATTAGCCTGTGGGCTAACGCCCAGCCCACTGCCTTTGGGTGCTTTCACCTCATGGTTGTGCCCAGCTATGTCTCTGCCAGTGAACACAACCTACAGTATGCTAATATTAGCCTTGAGGCTATCGCCTCCAGCAAGGAACACTGTAGAGGAAGGACATCATTAGGCCAGTACTGTATAATACGACAAACCAACTTGGCACGTAGTAGCAAGGAGCTCCTTGACAAAGAGGGAGGATGACTGGAACTGTTAAAATGTCGAATATGCACATCCTCAAACTGCACTGGTAAGCAGCATTTGCACAACATAAAGGAGAGGCAGAACACACTGTCTTGCCCTGCCAGTGGCATTATTCTGTTTAGGGAGGCATCAGCGGTTTTTACCGTTGTGGTCATAGTCAGGTGGTTACACTCACCGTAGTGGACTCACCTTACCCCCAGCTGCTGATCCCTGATCAGTTTTGATTTCACTTTTTAAATAGAGGGAAGGGGGCCCCAGCAAAAACTGTACCTAGGGCACCAAAAATGCTCTGGTCAGCCCTGTGAGCACCCCAGTGCTGACAGTGTCAGTTTCTGATGCCTCCTGTCCTCTCTGAGATGAACGGCAGCCTTCCAACACGACCCATGTGAACCCATGAATAGGTGACACTTGAATGTAGAATACGTCACTACCATGCGCGCAAACAAATGAGCACTATGGGAAATTTTGGCAGAGCCAGTGGGCCAGTGCAATATTCCTTTCAGGGACCCAGCGAAGTGAAAAACAGGCATGTGAACGGAATGAACACCACATTAGGTGGGTATGAGTCATGGCATCACAAGGTTATACAGCTAAGAGTAGTAATCATATCAGCATCAGAATGTATTGATGCAGTTCTATTGTTACAAAGCTCCAAGAAGTGCTGGACCCCAGACCGTCAAGTTATGCTACTACTAACGACCGAGCAGCCTGTAGTGGTGATATTGCAGGGAAAGAAGAGAACCACTACGTAATTTGAGAGAAAGAGAGTTTTTGTTCCATTCTAGCTCTTAATCAAGCTGTTCAAGGTGCTCAGCATTTCGCCACTGAGACCGAATCACCTGTGCTAATTTAACACAGCTGCTGATCCAGACGAAACAGTGAAAAGCCACAAGGGCAAATTCCCCCCAGAAACGTCTCTATCGCCACGTGGTGGCACAAGTGTGTGTGCCTCTCGGCCTGCAAGCAATCAAAGCAAACAACAGTTGTTTCAAAGCTGTGGCAAAGCGAGGCTTTATGGTGGAAAACACAGGGTGGGAGGAAAAACTTGCCACTAGCGCATTCCTTTTGAATGAATCAATGCTTTATGATTCCCGTATGGATTGTTATTCTCGTCGCATCACATGCAGGCATTACATGCGACGAAAATAAAAAATACAATAAACACACCCAAAGGGCAACATACAGAACAACATCACTTCTATGTGTTAGCGAACCAAGGCTTCAAGCCCCAAGAATGAGAATGAGCGTGTATAATGTTATGTATAGGAGTGTTCAATGTAGATTAAAAACAGCAATAATATTATGCAGAGAAAACGGCTGTCGTTTGGGTAAATGTTCAGTATTTAAAAAATGCCTGTGACTCTTGCTATCATTTCCCTCCCCATCAAAGTTTAGATGTTGTTTAAAATAACAGAGCTACTGGGATACATGCTTTCCCTCCTTTCAATCCTGGTTCCTAGGGTGTGCTAGCATGTTCCCCACAGATGGGGTTCAGATGTTCCCCGTACGGTTCCTCCTTTATCTTAAAGTATTTTGTGGGCTTCCTGGGGCACTCTATCGATTTCTGACAGACATGCCTGCTTAACTTGAGTAATCCTGTTTACAGTATTGAAAAGGTGTCTGTAAAAACATTTGTTGATTAATTTCAATACAGTTGTTTTAGAAATAAATTATTTAAATAAAGGTTACCTTCGGCAAAAGCCTGTTTTGTATGATGATGACCACCTGTTTTGCCGGATGCAGAACTGACTTTTCCTGGCAACTTAAAATGCATGCAGTGCTAATTGAAATGAACATGTTTGTAATGAAAAAAAAAAATGAAACAATGACCTGTCACTCAAGGACTTCAAATTGCATGTTCACATATTGGTGCCTGTAAAAATGATGGAAAGGCTACTGTACAGAATACTTTCCTGTGCAGCTCCAGCAGGACTACTTCAAAGCACTGCCGACATTTATGGCATGCCACTCACTGCACAGGGAGGTTTTTTTTACCGTTCTACAAGACCATTGTTCCAATGTACACCAATCAAATCATGCCATGGGGCTTGTTTATCTCCCTGGAGGTAACAGCACTTGTGCACATGCTGTCTGCAGCCATTGTTCCCTTTGTCTCTCTTCTTTCCCTGCAGCGAATGTATGGGGCATCATCACCTGACGTCACCTTTCAGGCGTGAGAGAGAACGAGGACAATAACAAAGCACTTTTACTGTCTGTATAGCCGTACTACCGAAATGCCAAGCTCAAGCGCAAATGGAGAACCCATTTGAGAATCCATGTTCGGCTGTTGTACTTAACCTGCCGCATTTGCTACAGGGTCCGGTAGGAGTGAAGCCACAGTGCAACACCCTGAGGGGTAAAAAAAAAAGAGATATTTTGCGCCAAAATCCCCAGTGGGTGAGTGAGACATGGTCCCACAAATCTCCCAGCATGCACTGGGAGCGTTTTACCCGTAAATCCAGACGGGAGTGTCTTGGACCAGACAGGACAGGGATGAAAATTCCAGAGCTGCTAAAACTGAGAAAGGGGTATGAAACCAGAGGCCCCTTTCCCCAACTAAGTCAGCTTACCTTAAGTTATTTTTACAGGGACACCAAATGACAGGGAATAGAGGAAGGTCAGAGAGGTCCAAACGCTGACCACTGATCTAGGAACGTAACTGAACCCCTTGTGATATCAAGGGCAGAGACGGAAATGCGGAGTATACAAGTCAGCTCACCTGAAAGGCCAGGTACGAAGAGAGCGCCAATGAAGCGTGAGATCTGAGAAGTGGCAGCACAGCCCTCGGTCACCTCCTAAAAACACTCAGAATGGTGACTCAGCATGTGCGGTGCAGCAGCTGTGGCTTATAGAAGAGTTTCATCCATCTGTGTGAATGCTCCACAGAGGCATACTCTGGGGTAGGCAGCCATATTCCTGGAGCACTGCAATATTAACTAACTGAATTATGTAATCAAGGACCCAAATGAAACAGCACACAGGAATACATCTGGTCCTCCAGCTCTGGGGTTAGCTATTCTCACTATACTTAACAGTTTTGGGAATTTGTGCCTGTCATAGATAAAGCTACTTTTCTACAAAATCACTGACTCTTTACAAGCAGCAGCAGGGTCCATTAACAGCACTAGCAGCGACTCTGGAGAGTTGATATGGAAAAACAAGGTGAACGGCAACAGGCATAGACTGCGTCAAAGTGGGAGTGTGTCAGCTACCTACATACCAGTTTCTAAGAGAAGAGTCACTTCATGAATGCATATTTACACGCTTTTATATGCTGTTATCGCGAGTTCTAACACTGGATGTTTGCATGACACACACTATTTTTTGGCACAACATTCAAACAGAGTCTGATGCAGTATTGATATACCTTTCACGGCTTACACATTCTGAACTTCTGCTCCTGGAAGGTGCAATGTTGCAATATCCCCCAAACCCTTAAAAGGACAGAATGTGTGAGAAAGCTCCGTGGAGGCTGTCACTCCTTATCCTAAAATACTTTTTGCTCGGCCTGCTGCCATTTCATTCACGTCGAGCTGGCTGTTCACTCACGGTCATTGCACAGAGGAGGCAGTGCCGCAACCTCAAGAAACCCACCTTTTCGCCAAAAAAAATTTCCAATCAATGCACTGAAGTTTGATGCCGGGTTATTCTGTACCATTTTCCGACTCCTCACACCTTTCTGAATGAGAGCAAAACTGGATTTGAACGCGGGCACAACAATCACACAGTCTTACAGAGTCGACACATAGTCTGAATGCAGCCACCTTATTTTGAGGGGGAAAAAAAACACAAACTGTCACCATTGATTCATAATGCATTCTGTATTATTTTTCATACAACGCAGCAAATGGATTTGCTTCCAGTAAACTTAGAAAAAAACAAGCGCTACAAAAGGAGCACATCATTACAAACGAATTGGTGAAAATACAACACTCAGAAGGAAATTAGGTAAACATCATCAATGTTGTGTGCAGGCACCCCCCCCCCCACCCCACTTCCACCCTCTCCTTTGAACAAGGAGTATGAACAGAGACCTGTGTGTACAAACCATGGCATCACTATATCTGGAGTTTCTTTGGTTTCAGTTTGGAACTTTAACTCTTTTCATTTTCCCCACAGTCCAGAAATCGTGATTCATAAATGTGAAGGTCACCTCTGACACAGTGATTCCGTAGGCACTTTGTGACTATCTCACAGGATAAAGGATTAAAACAAAGCAACACTTATTAACATGACAAACGTACAGTACTATTTCTCAAAGGCCTCAAAAATCAATTCAAGCTAAAAAATTACTCTTCTACCCATGCTACTAAAACAGTACCAGAAACTGTGAAAATATCTATTACAAAACCATCTATAAAGATACAAAACATAATAGCAATATATAATGGAATATTCACATTCAAGGAATATGAAACATTACTGCCCTGAAGGTTGTCTTATACTCATTCATAAAAAAGACAGTGATTGCCTATAGAAAAAGATTGTACAATTAATCTAAACGATAATGCCAAGACACTCTACCATGTTACAGAATAGCATGCCATGAATAAATGACAATTCATGATCTGCTCATAACAGTAAAGAAACTACTAATTGTGACTTCAGACCTCCATAACTACGTTCCTTCCTATCGATATCTGTCTAAGTCTGTCCATACTACTTTCCTATAGTACCTAAAGATGTAGACAAATGACGAGGGAAGGACAGATAGACAAATAGATTCTCTGTCACTCTGTCACTCGATTTTCTGGAGATAAAGGCAGTTCCATTCACCTTTACAGAAGATAACGCAAACCAACACCTATGACATAAAGTGATGACAGACCTGCAAGACAAAAAGTAGTTTGTTCCATGCCAACTGCAAAGAAAAGAAAAAAGAAAGAAACTTTATACATACCAAGAACAATATGAAAGGAAATGACGGCCCTTCTGAACAATCTCTAAAAGTGCATTGTCATCACCGTTTGCATTTGAGTTACATGTGAGGTTATTGTGCGTGCCATGTGCAGGCAGTGTTTTTCCATCGAACCTGAAGGCACTTCCCACACAAAAGGGGCTGTGATCTCAAGTCCCGCTCCCCATCCCCACACTGTACAGCAAGGGGGCTGCGGTCTCAGTGGCTGGTGGTGCTGGTACCCACTGCGAGCCCCGCCCCCTCGGTGTCCGTCAGTCTTCCCCCCACACGCGGTGGCTGACGTCCTCTCTCCGCAGGGGGCCGTTGCTGCTGGCTGGGTCCTGGATGGACGCGTCCGAGTCCCTGTGCGCGGTGTGGCGGCAGCAGCAGCAGCAGACCGCTGCCGCCAGTCGCGTGCGCACCGGCTTCGTGAACAGCACGAACATGATGCAGTTGGCCGCTCCCTGGAAGGTGTTCCCAATGCCCTGATTGGGACGAGACACAAAATTAGGTGCAACAACCACACCACCTTGCTAATCAAATGGTTGCACTAGCTGCTGATGAACTTATAACAAGAATGAGCCACGGCTTTTGTTTCAAATTAATCCAAGGTCTTGCAGCGCTCAATCAAGGGTGTTAAGTGCTTGACAGATACTGTGGCTACCATAGAATACTGATGACCTATCGCATGGAAGGATGGCTACAAGTACCATAGAATGCTGATGACCTAACGCATGGAAAAATGGTTACAGGTACCAAAGAATGCTGATGACATAAGGCATGGAGGAGTGGCTAAAGCTACCATAGAATGTTGGTGCCCTAACTCATGGAGGAGTAGCTGCAGCTACCATAGAATTCTGGTGACTCAGCTACCATAGAATGTTGGTGCTCTAACTTATGGAGGAGTACCACAGAATTCTAGTGCCACATGAACCCTAATGACTTCACACAGTAGACTGGATAATGGCTCCTTGAGACATGGGAGGGTTAATGGAGTATGGCACTTATTGATGGGATGCTGTTAGCTGTAGCATTAATCAAAGGGCAGTGCAAAACAGAGGTAATACAATACTCCCCCTGCCTATGAATATTCCAATAGCTGGTAACCCTGAGCCACACTCATGAACAGGGAATGAGCATTATGAGAAAGGCTCACAAGATGGTACATGACACAAGTATACAAACAATAACAATTGAATAATACCACGTTATAATTTAAGCAATGCTAATATCTGGTAAATAAGTTAAATATCAGCCCCATACTGAAAGTAGGCTACACATAATTTACCAAGTGAGATGTTGTTGTAACATTTTGCCAAGTGATATCAGGAAGCTGGCAGCACTTACGTGCAGGGTGACCAGCAGGGGGCTCTGTCGGGCGGGAGAGTCGAGCAGCATGAGCAGGAAGCGCAGGGTGCTCCATATGCGCAGGGCAATGAAGATGACTGGGATGAGGGTCATCTTCCTGTCAGCCATGGAGGACCGTGACTGGGACACAGCACTGCTGGCCAGAATGGGTCGGTACTCTGAGAGAGCTGCGTGCTGGAGTGAAGGATGAAAGAAGGAGAGGGTTTTACTTGCATGTGCATGTGTCTGCATGATGTGTATGCATGTTTGATTATGTTCAAGCTGAAAACGTGCTACGTAAAAGCAAGTACAATTAAATTCCTTTAATTTCACATTGGATAACTGCATACTCT
The DNA here is from genome assembly GCF_013368585.1 of Megalops cyprinoides. Classification (NCBI taxonomy): domain Eukaryota; kingdom Metazoa; phylum Chordata; class Actinopteri; order Elopiformes; family Megalopidae; genus Megalops; species Megalops cyprinoides. Next base: position 7,713,347 of record NC_050588.1, on the reverse strand, counting down.
TGTTTTGCATGGTACTCTCTGCAGCCAGTCACTTTCCCATTGGCCTTATTTTATGTTAAATACATATTGTTACAACAGTCCCAACAGTCTCTGAGGTCAGTCCACATGCAACTCACGGAGTCTGCTGCATCCATTACAGGTTTGACCATTATAACAATTATAATTTTGCTCAAGACGCTGTGCTACTGTGCTATATACCTAACTGATTTTTATCATAACAAAAACAAGAGGTCAACAGGAGGTAAACAAGAGGTAAACAAAATTCCACTTCTATACATGAGTGAGACTCCGCACATCTCCAAAGGTCCCCTTCAGTACTGTAAACAAGATGTTTAATAAACTCTAGCTGGATAAGCAGTACTTGACATTGTAAATTACATCATGGCCACCATTATTGAGACTCTTTAACTTATATTAAATAATTAACCACTTCTTTCATTTTATATAATAAACGCATCTGAGGCAAGTAGTGTTCCCTTGTGTGTACAAGTATGGCCAACTGATATTGTGTTAGTAAGATTTCATGATTCAGATTCCAGCTGACATTGTGTTAGTGAAATCTAAAACACAGAGCACAGTGTCCCCAGCTCATTACATTTATCCCATGCGGTCAATGTTCATGTTAAATTAGGGGTTACGCAGGATTCGAGACACTGTTCCAACTCATTCAGTTCAAGAGAAGGGGAAAGGCTGGAGAAAGGAGGCCCTCACCGCTCTGTGGATGTGCTTCTTGATGAGGATGTAGAGGATGGGCAGGGTGAGGTAGGCCAAGAACTCCCAGATCTTTCCCGTCAGCAGCATCCACAGCACGTGGTCGGGAGCCTGGATGCTGACCCAGCACCAGCCCACGGACACTTCCGAGGCATCATAGCCGATCTTCTGCAGGCAGACAGCTGCCACAGTGATGCCCAGGGGGATACCCCAGCTGCGGCACACACAGGGGGAGGGGTATGGGGACAGGTGAGGGGGACGGGGACAGAGGATGGGGGAGAGGGACAGGTCAGGGGAACGGGGGTGGGATGGAAATGAAATGGAAGGACAGGATTAACTTCTTTTTATGCTTCTTCAATGGCCCTGGTGTGCGTTTCATACAAAAGCGATAGAGCCAAGTGGAGTGATCATGTGAGCGACTGCCACAGAATGTCAATGTCCATACTGGCAGAATGAGAGTACTGTATGACTTGTTCCCTGGGGTGGAGACCCTGGTCTTTAGCTCTGCAAGTAAATTGTACTTTTATAAGGGGCTGTAGTTTGAAAATCTCTGTGGACCTATCTCAGTGGCACAGGAACCCATCCCCACAGTCACCAAGACAAAGATGTCAACAATGAGACGACATATATCAGTCCAGCACCGGTCAGGCTGTTGGGTCCAAGATTCTGCCCTGATACTCAAGGCCTTTGTTGGTGAGATGTTTTCATATCAAAAGAAACAAAAGCTGAATGCTGAACTCCCACTTCAGAGAGAGGGCTTGATCCCATGATGCATACCTGCTGCATAAGGAAGTGTCTACAGTCTGCTTTACGACCCCTTTCAAACATGAACAGATACAACACAAACAGCAAGGAGATGTGATCCTCTAATGTTTCTTTGCCATTTTTTAATATCCCAGCTGCAAATGTTTGTGAGAAAAATAGCCACTGGAATAGACTGTGCAGGCATTAGTAGCTGCCCTATTTTCCTCTATCCAACTATCTGGTCTGTCCAAGCACCAATCAACTCAACTCAACAAGTGATTGTTTCAGGACATCAAATCAACTTAAACCTCTTTTGAACTAAATCTTTCTGACCAATCACTTTAACATGATTATATTAAAAACTATCATTGGGTAGTTGTAGAAGGAAGAAAAGGTGTCTGATCACGATAAGATGTTAATTGACTCAGGGGGACAATGGGTGTCTCTCGACAGGTTTGTGTATTGTACGGGCAAAGGTGAGAATACACCGCGAGGCTGTATTGGTTTGTAACCGCAAGATTACTCGCACTTGATTAAGTTTTACATGTTCCAGTTCTTCCCACCACAGCAACATGACACGAAAACCCAGGAGGAACAATGAACAAAAGCGTTACTGTGCCAACGCAGGCTGCTTCCCACCTTGCAAAAAAAAAAAAAAAAAAATTCCCCTCACACAGTGAGTGACTTTACTGGCTCCACTATCTCCTTCATATTCAGCTCTGCTGGCTCGAGTGGAAAAAGAAAGGCGACTGGAGCAGCCCTGCATTCCGCCACGCGCATGTGTGCAGCCGGATGGACCGGCGCGTACAACCACCGCAACTTCAGACGGCCGCCGGGGCGGCAGTAGCCCCAGGTTACAGTAATGCCAGGGGAAAGGCGTACCAAGCCACGACCCTGTATCTCACAGGCAACGAGTGCGAACGCATTCATTTACTAAACACAGGACCTGTGAAGCTTCACAAAACAATCAGAATGGCAACTTTATTCCCGCACGTGTAAGAGAACCTAAAACCACTGCCACGTCTGAGTACACGTATCCCCCTCCCTGACCTTCAAATTGACAATTTTACCGCCTGATCGATTCACCACCAAACTCTGCACTAATAGGAGGTGCTTGCTCAGGAAATGCGTATGCGCTGCTCACACATGACACTAGCCATTCTTTTTCACTCTGCAGGAGTGTAACACAAGAGTATTAGTGCAAATTGGAGGATGGCCAAATCTTTCACTGAGGACAATCTTCTATCTGTAAGGACAACTGACTTATGGATACTTGAGGAGTTGCTGGGAATCACCAATGGCACAGTGACCCCAGGAGCCCTGGCTGACAGAAGCCAGCCCCAACCTGCTGAAGCCAACTATGTCTCGCTCCTGTAAACTCCTAGTGATTCAACCAACAATACAGCCAATGTTTAGGATACAGAGAATGGCCTGGGCAACATAAAAGAACTCTATTGTTATTCCTATAAGAAATTCCTCTTGTGGTGGGTGCAGAAACATTATTTTTGACTCTAAACTCCTTTGAATCATTTGATACATTTACTGGTGTCCGGCGATATCCTGCTATGTGCCTACCACCAGAGCTTTCTCCTCATCCAAGGTTTTGCTTTGAAAAAACAACAAACAATAAGAAGCAGGTTATGATATTACAAGCACTGCCTTCCAGCACAGTGGTGGAGGGGGGAGTGTGGGGGAAAAGAAACCGCCGTGATTAAGCAACGAGCATGCCCTTTCTCTGAATGAGAAGCGAAACTCCGCGTCGAACAGCCGCGTCGGCACTTCCTGCAGGTGCACTGGGCCAATTACCTGAGACCTCTCCGCAGCCCCGAGGCAGGCTCAGAGCCGGCACAGTGGGCTCTGGCCTCTCTCTCTCTCTGTGTTAAATGGAGCACAGAGTGAGGCCCGATGGTTGGAGAGGGCGTGTCCTGTAAGAACTTAAAATGCCTGCTGGTGCCTGCGTCTCATGAGGTAAGAAATGTCACGCCAACTAATGAACAAACAAAAATTGCAACCACCATAGTGGGAACCTAAATGTACATTACAGCAGTCAGTACATATCAAATTTTTCAACAACCCCTGGACCTGGTGAAGTCTTCAGATTTTTTTCTTCAAATCATTATTATTGACCTAAATCCAAGACTGAAATGATTATTATGGAATTTGGGCCACAGTTAAGGTTAGATTGGGGTACACATGATATTGTGGGTAAAGTCACATTCTACTGCTACAATGGGTTAAAGCTGCAGCAATCCATGCCAAAGGCTGCAGAAAGAGGCAGGAGTAAGCAATCTTCCCTTCAGCATCCATATCTTTATTTGCTAAATATTTGCAATGAGAAGAGCAACACGATTCTTAAGCTATGGATAGGGACTGAATGTGGGCCCTTAGCGTGTTTGCTCTGGTGTAAACATTTTAAAATTATGTGACAAGTGACCCATGAGCATTTGCACTTGCACTTGCACTTGCACTTGCACTTACATGACAGTACAACTCTACCATTATGTTCTGAACTGGTGTACAAACTCATTCTGTTGCCTCTCCTAGAAAGATGTATGTATGCATCTTTTACGATCATAATGAGGAGGCTTTTGTGTAAATCAGAATGAACCTCAACAAACAAGTGCTACTGGTAATAAGGTATGCTTTATCTGTAGGCAATTCCTAGTTGTAAACATAACAGGGAAAATAGTGTTAGGAATATCATATTGCAACGGTTTCTAAAATGAACTTTTGGTTGCATGATTATCCAGGAGAGGTCATTGTTGAGCACTGTGTCTGTTAAGTTTAATAAGGATCATTACAAAAAAGGTTACACTCCATGCATTTACCCGAATGAATCGTACTTAATGTAGTAAAGAAATAGCCTGTAATGAAATGTCACACGGTCCTTTCATGCATTTCAGGTCCGTGTTATGTTAGCACTCAATGTTTATTGCGAGCGTGTGGTTACTTTCAGTGGCCCAGTTGTCTAAATTGCACTTACCTTGCCCTAACACAACCCTCTACGTTGTGAGCACGCATTCTTTGAATGTGTTTGATCACGTGATTTAAGCAGATGCACATGCAGCCACAAGTCTTTTCCAAGGTCTTGAGAAGACTGACAAATGTAACAGCTTGTCAAAACGGTTGCTGCACGTTCTAAATCAGAGAAATATTTTAATCTCGCAAGAAATATGTTAATCATGATTAACATAGCGCGGATGATTTGGATTTTAAGTGTTATAAACCTTTGATTCCGACGTTTTAAAACACTACAATCGCTGCCAATCCAGGTCGTGCTACTACCACTACTACTACTACTACTACCGCCGGGTCGATCCTAGGCAACAACTGGATCGACAATAGCATTGTTTTCGATTGTTCTTGTTTATCTGATTGTTCCCAAAATATAGCACACCGTAAAATGTAACAGTTGAAACATAACCGATCACTATCAGACAATATGTTACGTAACTAGAAGAATTCGCCTAACATTTTCCATTTCGCAACCTAAAAGCTTCCACAGTAACTTTGCATGGCACTCATCCAGGCAAAGACTGACTCCCGCAGAAATGGTAAGCTTAGAAAACAGCATTGGAAACACGTTTTCATATTCACATACAAGTTATTATGATGGTGTTATTATTTCTGGAACATGGAAATATTCCATACTATGCAGAACTGCAAGGCTTGGATTTTAGTACCGGATGTGCGGTGGATATATCTTCGTATCTAAGGGTCGGGAAGTTCAACCACGACTTACCTGATAATGTGGAACCACAGCACCAGACTGTCAGCAAGTCTTTGATTGGACGACACGATAAAAATGTACAGGTAAATTGCTATAGCCACTGTCCAGAAAAATGAGCTGGTGTTAGCGAACGTGGATATCGCTCCTTGCAGAACGCAGTCCCACGAATTCGACTCGAAAACCCTCCAAACTCCGTAGGAGTAAGAAATCGCGGACAGCAAATCGGCTACTGATAAGTACGTGAGGAGTTTCCTTGGCTTGGTTCTTAAATCAGTCCAAACGACATAGGTGCATATGATCAGGATGGATCCAAAAAATGACAGCACACACGAAATCAAAATGACAACCTGTTCATAAACATACACCTCCGTCTCGTCTGCAACGGCCATTATCTCTTAAAGTAGGTTACTTCCCAATTTACACCAAGAGCCAAAGGAACCTTGAATGTGTGGAGTTACATTTGTTCACGGTGTCTTTGATTTCATTGTGTTTTCAACCTGTAGTGGTTTTCAAAAATCCACTTGCGTTCTTCTATCTTGAGGACAGTCCGGTATTAAAGACCTTCAAACTCCAAGGTGTTTACGCCCAAGGAGGGAGCGCACGGTGACGAGTTGAGGTAGTTAAGAGATATAAACTGTGTTCGACTGTAATCCAAATCATACCAGGCCCGTAAACCAAGTAGAATACGAAAGAAAAACAAAAAATGCTGCTTCAGCAAACTTCTGGAATTTCACCATCTGATCGCCAAAAACCTCCAACAGCTCGTATCCCTTGTCTTTCCCCTTCACAGTTTAACCCGGAACCCAAAGTCCCGACTAAATCTGGCTCAGCATTTTTTAGATTTGTTCACCCAAGCCTGAAAACATGATCATGTGAACCCCGAGTAGTCGCCTCTTATCCCTTGTTGTTGGTGTGTTGTAGGTCAGCAGGTTGCTAACTTCTCTTCAAGGCGCTGGGCTCGTCTCTGAAACACAGCCAACGTGAGCCGTTCTGCCCCCTTGCGACTGCTCATGGAGAGCTTTGATGCGTGAAATATTTCAGGAAGTATTTACAACAACAATAATTAATGGCCAATGGTATAATGCAAAGTCTAAAGCAATTTGTAGTACCGTATTGGCCAGAATTTCATTAACAGCATTATTTACTCTCAGTTTTTCTTTTTCTTTTTTGTTAAAATACGTTACAAGCTTCACGGGTAAGATATCAAATGTCATTAATAGAGATATACAGTATGTTTAGATACGCAGTTTGACCAAGAATAAGACCAAAAGATTGATGTTATCAGGCCACACAGCAGGAGAGTCTCACAAAACCCACTTGTCACGGCTGCCAGTCTTCGGACTGTAAAGTCCTTATTAAATTTACCACAAACCCAACTGCATGCAATTACTAACGCAGGTTAAATGAAATTGCACGCGCTATACTCTAGAAAGAACATGACCAAGTAGTATTATGCACGAGTCAGAGATCTGACGCAAAAACTGCAGGGACAAACATTTTCGTTTACATCAAATTACCACATAAGATATTAAATCACTGCATATGAGTGCGATTTACCAACTTTAATCAATCAGTCCCTGAAATGTCAACCCATCACTACAAATCCATGCAAACGGCCCCCAGATACGCAATTACTTATTTGAAGTAATTTAACGGTCATGTAATGTAGTGGAAACTGACACTTCTTTGTGCGGGTGTTTTTCTGAAATTTCTAAATACGTACAGATATCCCAAGAAGAGACTGAGGATGCCTGTAGCCTATATCACTTATTTACGTCAGGCGATAACTCAGCAAGGACCCTTTGTTTAGTCTATCACAAAGGAACGAATCTCGTAATTAACTGATTTACTCTTTCCCAGTTAATTAATTGATGCTTACAACAACCAACCCCCAGAGGGTGCGATTTGTCAAGTAAACAGCAGAGAAAGGCTCTGCATGAATGAAACGGTGAAAGGACGTAGTTAAAAATGTTCCTTTATTAAACATACAGCAAAGTTGCGGATTTTTGTGGAAATTGGGTTTTACAATGGAAAAACATTTCCACTAAAATCACGGTATATCTTTTGAAGTGACTTCAGTTGCACGAATACCATCCCCCCCTCCCCCAATCACTATAACCATTTTGATGTTCAATGTTCCAATTAATCTTGTATTGCTTTTTAGTGATCTGCTTCAATTAAAACAGCACGCTCTTCAATATCTCAAAGTATGAAAGCTCACTTTAGTCGGGGCAAGAAACTAACCTGCCCGTGGAACCTGGTAACACGGAACACAAACTTTAAAGATATAAATAAACTTCACAAGTTTGCACGTCTGCTGAACCTAATTTTGCATTGGATTATTGATAACTTTTTAAATTTATATTTATTACTTTTTTATTTCTAGATATCAATTCTTGTCAGTTAAACGGACCGATAGAACTTTCATGGGTGGAAACCAAATCAAAACACTTATTCAATCTGTGACTGCTGACAGTTTGAAAGGAATGCCAGCTGCTTCCCTCTAAACAGAATTTAAACTCAGTGCGGCGCTGGCCTGAATGGAAAGCCAGCGTTCCCAATATGTATGCAAATTGCTCCATGCGTAGTGTAGTGGTGTAGTGTTAAGGAGCAGGGTTCATAACCTAAAGGTTACTAGTTTCATTTCCCCGGTGGGCCACTGCTGTTGTACCCTTGGGAAAGGTACTTAACTTCAAATACCTCAACTGTATAAATGAATTTAAACTTAATTAACCAACTAGAAATTATAAGTTATGTATGGAGAAGAAAACCTTTCGGGTTCCAGCAGCTGAGTAGGTATTTAGGAGCTAGTTAGTGACGCAATGTCTAATTGTGAATGTGTGTGAAAATACGACAAAATGAAACAAATTTCACTTGTCTCTTCTTGACTCAAAATAGTATCTTGATTATGATACCCGACTGACTACCGCTTTAGTGGAAAAAAAACAACATATTTTACATATTTTTGGTAGTGGAATCGTGTGAATGATTTTAGTTTAAACTTATGTTAATATTTTTCCATTTTGGTGACATTAAGAAAAGAATATAAAGACAATATAAAATCACTAGATTCAGTTTATAAAATATAACTATTCCTATCAAAATACAGAATGCAATAAAATGTGCTATATTTAACGTGCTTATCTGAAAATCTGTGTAAGTAGTTCGTTTTTCAGAAAACAAATGGAAAGAAAGATTTTTATGGATAGCAATGGTTTTGCATGTTATTCACATGTGAATGAATAAAGAGTACAAATAAATGAGATGAAACGAGGTCATTTGATATAAAGACATCTCTAGACTTTTCACATCCAGACAGACTGTAATAATAGAGCAAGTCGCCTGTCTTTTTCGCTTCACAGACCATTTTTGCCACAGTATTGTTTTGTAACCACCAAAGTAAAGTGCTTTCAACATTTCAGTCATTATTCATATATTTGTGTGTTGAAATGTTACGTTATACAGCTCCAGGCCAGCAGGGTTGCTGGTGATTCATGCACTGTAGCGTGCTCATGAGGGAAGCCCGGTCTTTATGTAGAAGGGCGATGCTAGAGGTGATTTCACATTGCCACATCACATATGAACTACACCATATACTATACATGCTATTGTGATATAACTGAGGTTTGAGGGGAACACACTGTCCACGCCGAGGCTAATTCAGTCAGCAAACCACCAGAAAAGCGTGAGCCACACGGTATTAAGCACTCCAGCCAAATCCATTAGAAGCAGATGAAACACGGCCCGCGACGTATTAAAAACGCTTTGAAAAATATAAGACTTATTAAACAGAGGAAAGAAATGTGGCATGAAAGACAGAACGAGGGCTTACATCTCTCCGCCCGAGAGCTCCTTGCTGTTCGTGGATTAGTGCCAACATCGTTTTAAAGCGAATGGCTCCAGCGGGTACGCGCTGCATCGTTAATTGGAAAGGCTTTCGCCTATTGTGAGAGTGGACAGAGGTTAGTGAAACTGGACCAGACGGACACAGCAGATGTCTCCCCGGCCGCGGCTGGGCTATAGCGCAGCCGGGGCCTGAAAGCTGTCCCTACACAGCAGCGTAGCCGCTCGCTGCCATAAATAGGAGGAAACAAACACGCTTCCCCCAGAGTGCCACCAACCAGGCCAGGATCTCACTGTTCCCGTTTTGCTGATATTGTAAAATCTAACTCCCCCTCCCATTTTTTTTGCCAGCAACGCTGCGCCGAGTTTTTTTTTTTTTTTTTAAAGCTGCAGTATTCAATCTTCCCTCGCACTGCAGTGAATGTGTAAGCTGCGGCACGGACATAAAAAGGTTATTGATACGTTTCCCCCACTTCATCGACCTGCCTTACTCATGAACAGAATACCTCTGGCTGTGCATCTTCTTCTGCGGTCAGGTGGACAGGAACCAGTCAGCTGTCGTTTTTCTCAGCCTGCGGTGACCAGAGCTCTTGTGCTGGAGCACTATGTCGGCCAGTTAATCTGCACCGTACTTCACGTGCTTTATTTATTCGTTTTTCTTTGCGGTGAACGGGTGTGCCCCAGTGCCTGAACTCTGCTGCATAAAACGGATAATAACAAGTGTATCACGTCATTTCAGTTGATAGTTTGATAGCTATTGAGTGCACTACAGCGGAGGCGTTGTATAGTATATAGAAGCGGCTGCCTTCTGATCATTTGACGTATAACATAGACCCCAAGCGATGCAGTGATGAAAGGAACAATGTCTAACAGGGTATGGAAGCAGCTGTGAATTGTAATTAAACCGAGACTGATAGCAAGCTTAAACGACTGCTCATCCAAAATAATCATAAACATCATTTCTAACACTGACCGTGCTATGTCAGCAACTGCTCATCTTTATCACACACATTTTAATGAGGGAAAGCAGTGAGCTTCTTTAAAGCATATGGCCAAAACAGATAATGATTAGTCTTTTCAGTGGTTACCTTCACTCGTTAGATAAAATATCCATTTAGCGGAAATTGAATTAGATGGGAATTAATGCCCATGGTGGAATATGTGATACTTCATTTGATTGCAGTCAATTTTGTGAGTTTATGGGCACCAAGATTCTTAAATATCACTCCTTCTTTCATCTCCTGCCTGATACTCATATGAAACATCCATAATTTGGACCAGGACATCACCAGCCTGAGGTTTTCTTTTACACCTGAGTGACCTTTGAGTTGGGACTGGTGTGAGAATAATTGACCAGCTAGTGTTGGACAATAGTATTTGGATGTGTTTATATGTGCATGCAATTCTGTAGGTAGGTAGGCAGCAAATTCTGGAAATGTTTAAGAGGAAAGCCTTTCAAAGTCTTTTTTTGAAAAACCTCAAGACTTTAAATTGTACAGTCAAAAGTCTTTATTTCCCTTGAAATGATCTAGACTCTGCTAAAACATTGTCTCTGTAGTTTATCTTCTTAAATTAAAACACTGAAAGGCAACTGTTTGTGTCATCTCTCAAGGGGACATGCCACTTCAGTAAATCATGCCTGACGAATGGAGAGCTCTGGTAAAAATCTGCACTTTGGTGGGAGTAAATTACCTTGGCCTGCCATTATCGAGTGCCCCGCTGCCTGTATTCTCTTCAGATACTCAGTTTCCAATGGCAAGTTCATTATTTGAACATTTACATGCAGAACATGGTTTCAGAATTTAGATAACGTAAACATTTAAATTACATAAGTTGCCTTAGGGTACAGAAGCTCTCACAAATGACTAAAGGATAAACATCACACATCTGGCAGAACTACAGTACCGCTGACTTTATTTTCCAGTCTAACAAGATATTGCATGTACTGTGATGCTAAAACCCCAGTGTATGATATACAGTAACAACTCTTCGCTACACCACTCTTTCTATAAAGGCCCTTCAGTACAAAAGAGATCCAACTGATGCAAAATGTGTCTGCAAATAAAAAGCATTCTTTAGGGATAATCCACTCCAGGGTTTGAGATGGGATTCTGATCACCTCTTGTTCAGAGCGTATTTCACAATATTGTAGTGGGATGGGCTGAAGGTGTCCTATGTGCAAAAACTCCACAGTACAAAGGAAAGGCTCCCCAGCATTACTCTTCTGAGGTTTCATTCACAATTCCATTTTTTCATTATCTCAGGAGCTAGGATCATACAGATACGTTTTGGCAGTAACACTAATATTTAACTTCCTCATTGGAATAGCTTAATGTGGTTTTGCGATCATGAATGATACAGTTTGGGCCCCAAGTCCTCTTGATACTAGGAGTCCTTTGCCATGGACCTTCCTAAAGCACTGAATATGTGATGTAGGTGCTCTGATTGCACTCTGGCTTGTGGCTAATGTGTGTGCTCTGTGACAAGATGCTAGCAGATTTTTCCTGGTCGTCCGAGGATTTTTGGCATCAGCAGAGTCCTACACCGGCTGAGTTCTGACTGCTGTCAAAAACTGAGACCAAAAGTGAGGCCAGGACCAAGAGCTTCTGAGTTCACAACCAGCACGAGACCGAAAACATCATGTCCAATGCGACCAACTACCCAGCATCACAAGACAAAAGACGGACCACGTGTTTCGAAACCAAGACAAATCCGATTTTCCAGAAACAAAGACCGGAACCAAGATGGGAATTGACAGCCTCAATGCCTACACCAGGGCTGTTCTGTGCTGCAGCATTAGGGGAGGGGACTCTTCCAACCGCCCCTGCCCCCACCCTCATCTCCCAGCAGGAGAGACCAGAGCGGTCATTACTCACACAGTTACAACTCGCCTCCTCTTAGACAGCACAGCTCCCTTACAACTCGGCACAGAAACAGTGTCATTTAAGTTCTGTCCTTAACACAACTGCATATTTCAACACAGAACAAACGAGTCTGTTTTCAGAGCAAGCATGATTAGCTTTATTTGAAGGAATAACATTTATTCAGTGATGAGATGACAACGAACTGCATTTACATTCACAGTGCCTAGGAAAAATATCAAAGTGTCTGGCAGTCTGTGTGTGTGTGTATGTGTGTGTGTGTGTGTGTGTGTGTTGCAGGGGGTGGGTGTATCTGAGTGTTTGCTACTGTTCATCACCAGGGCATAAACTGCAATCATGACACCTGAGCATGTCAGTACCTACCTGGCTCACTGCTGCCTGGGTCTTTATTGGTCACAAGCCCCAGAAGAGGGGAACTGTTTTCTAGGGAGGTGGTGGGGCTTCACAGTGTGAGGAGTTTCTGCGGCAGTATACTTGCTGATTGCTTCTTTCTCGCTCCTCACAACAACCAGCTAAGACACTGCCAAAGAAACGCCCACGGCAGCGCCCGGGTCCTCCTCTCCTCCCTGTCTCCGCTCCTCCTGTGTCCTTGTTGTGCTTGGACCTGCGTGAGGGACCGCGGTAGGAACACATTTGTCGGGCTGCTCCAGGACACGATCGGCCAGGTGAGGTGAGGCAGCAGGCCAGCAGCTTGCTCTATGAATGCCCGGTTCCACAGCTCTGTCATGCTTTCAGTGGAACGTCCACCGTCCTACAGGGCACAAAAGCTGCAGTCATACCTTCTGTACGGACCTGCTGCTGAAAAGAAAAGCCAGGCAGACATATCTGAAATGGAGTGGGTTCTTATGAATGTCGTTACAGTGTAAATTACACTAGCTTGTTTTATTACATTTGCTTAGCAAACACTTTTATCCACAGCGACTTACATAGCTTACAATTTCTATATTATCCCTTTACACAGCTGCATATTTACTAAGTCAATGTGATAAAAGTACCTTGCCCAAGGGTACAACAGCACTGGGGAATAGACCCCACGACCTCTGGGTTATACGCTCTGAGCGTTAGCAATGTACCACACAGCTACCTTGCTAGTTCATAAAAACTATATCTTTCAAGAGAGTGATGCTATTTAACTACGCAAATAAAAACCGGATTAATTAATTCATATGATACTGACAAGATCACAATTGTATCTGGTTTTGGAGTTTTGACCGATACTGTTTGACAATTACTGTTCAGTGAGCAACAGAACTTAACACCAGGTCCTGATGAGAGGCTCCCTTGTCGTGGCAAAACACAGCTGAATATATTTGAAGGTTGACCTTTTTATCCAGTGTCTGTCCATTCTTACAGTACAATTTACCTTTCGTACACTTTTCTTACGTTCAAAAGGTAAGAAAAATAACCAAAACGGGCTTGCCAGACATAAGGTCACCCTGTTCGCTAAGAAGTCAGTAAAGTGAGAACTTACCCCTGTGTCATGGCTGTCACTCAGCGTTTGTCATGGGAGCAGCTTGCTGGATCTGCACAGTGACAGAGTGACGGACGTGTGACGGGTGATGATGGGCGTTCTCTTCCACAGCCTCCCTCCACCTTCACCTCCTGACAGGTGTTCAGAGGCGCTGCCGCATCAGCGTCGGTACGAGAAGCTGAGATGGTGACTTCCTGGTGGGAAGACCAATCAGAGCCTACTGCAGCCAGAAAACCACCATGTGGGGAAAAAAAAACACAAGATATAAAACAAGGTAAGAATCCCTGTGGTGCTAGCGCCCGTTTAGCGGTTCTGCAGAGGCGACGCTGCACCCCGGGCAGGAGTGTAGGAGGCACTCATCCTGATGTCTGTGCGTGGGATACCTGCACACAGGTATTTATAGTGTGGCCTCCAGCTAGGGGAGACAGCCACACCTTGTGCAGAGAGGGCACGCCTCCTTTTTCTGCATCATGCTCGTGCCGTAGACCATGCAGCATTACTCCTCTTGACATAAAAAAGCTAAGTGGTGGGGTATGGTCTTTAAAGTAGATGCTGAGTCCAGTGAGTCCAGGTACAAAAATGGAGCTGGAGGGTGTGTGTGTGTGTGTGTGTGTATGTGTGTATGTGTGTTAATGTATATGTAAATGTGTACATGTGATTGTGAATGTATGTGCGTGTGTGTGTGTGTCTGCATATTTGATTGCATATGAAAGTGTGAACGTGTGTGTGTAATTGAGTCTGTATGTAAATGCGTAACTGTGTGCATATAAGTCACTGTGTATGTAGGTGTGTGAAATGTGTATGTGTACTTGTGTGTGTATGTGTGTGTGCAAGTGAGTGTGTAGGTGATCCTGTCTGTGAGCATGCCTGTGTAAGAGAGTGTGCAAATGATTGTGTAGATGTGTTTGTAAATGTGTGTACGTGTGTGTGTGTGTGTGTGTGTGTGAGAGAGAGAGTGTGCATGTGACTATGTGTATGTGCGTGTGAGCATGTTTTTTCCACAGAGCAGACCACAGAGAGGCAGGACTAGAGCACAGTTTGCCCCGCGGTGACGGGGGCCGGATTCCTGCGCTATCAGCTGGTGTTCCCCACCGCGCCGTTTATTTTTGGAAGGCAGCCTCATTTCTTACGCCCCTGCCAGGGTGGAAACGTGCTGATGGAAGCCTGCAGACACGAGGAAGTCCTCTTCCTACGACCACATGTGCTTCAGAAAGAGGCAGCGAGAGGGGGAGAGAGAGAGAGAGAGAGGGCAGGAGAAGGTGGAGGAGAGGAACAAAGAGAGCAAAGGCGGGAGAGAGGGAGACAGAGACAGAAAGCGAAGGTGGGAGCAAAGGAGAGAAAGAGGAAAGAGAGGGAAAAAGAGGGAGACTGGGAAAAGAGAGGACGGAAAAAAAGAGGGGGGGAGCTGATGGAGATGTTCCTCTGTCAAGTTTCGCTATCCGAACTCACTTCCTCCCCCTTTCTGCCTCCCCTGCACATTGCCGTTATGCCACGTGACCAGGCGACGCCGCTGCCGCTGCCTCCCAGCCGCCATGAAATACAACCGTGTGACCTGAGCCCAAGCCTCACAGCTGACCCCTGTGGCACAAACAGGGTAATAAATTCCCTCCGCTTCAGCGGAGCGCCCTGACCAGGGGCCCGGGGCTGGGGCTGCTGCACAAAGCCCTGTCAGAAGCACTGCCAGCTTAGACACAACGCAGGCCGCACATATGTCCACACACATGCCGCCTTCTCCTCAAGCGCATTACAACGGCCACAGCATCCGTTCTAACGCAGAGGGACGGCGAGACACACAACGCGCCACCTCTCACCTTTCAGCTCTCACCTGCTTTTGCCCGTCATGGACAGGGGGACAAGTTCACTCAAGGGTCTTCACTCAGGTGACAGAACAGGCAGTGTAATCCTCATTTCCGTGGCCCTAACTCTTCTGCAGGGTGAAATAAGGCCCGGGAGAGAGCGATTTCAGCACCAGCCGCTGCTGCCACTTGTGTCCTCGCAGGCCAAGAGGATGAAAACGCTGGGGCTAACTTTGCAATTCCACCAAACTGCAGGCCAAACTGCAGGCGGAAGGCTGGGAGTGCCGTTAAAACGGAACCCCTGGTGAAGCAAGAGGAGCGCAGGAAGCCTTTAAAAGAAAGCGCTGATTTAAAAATCCACCCACGCTCCAGAAAATATTCCGCTGATGTTTTGAGTCACGAGAAGCAGGCGGCGTTAAAAGTTGCGACCGCAGATACGGCACGTTGCTCGGATAAATGAATGACTGAGCGTGCCCTGAAACGCTGTCATTTAGCAGCACTGTCGCCGACTGGTTTTAAGGATTTCTCTGAAAGTTCTGTTTCAAATTCAGCCTGGAAGCATTTGTTGAGTGTCGTGCCTGTTAAAATAGCTGCAGATCAGGCAGTGCATTTCCCTCAAACACATGTTTTAAATAACTCACGACTACCATTCATGGTAATAGCATTGAAAAAGCATTCTTTTAAAACATTGGCTAAACAAGTCAGCTGCAAAAGCATGAATTATCTATTTGCTCAGTTTCAATTCCAGTAGTTTTACTCTGGCAATACTTGACACTTGGCACTTGGCACCACACTCCACACAAATAATCAACAGAGTTTAAGATGAGATGAAGAAAACATTACTGACACTATCAGAGCACAGTGCTAATTAATGACACACAATCTACTCACCGTCCAGTACATAGTTTGAGAGAGTCCACACTCCCGTTCTTGTCCTACCTTGGGTTTTCAGACCTGCCCCAGAAAGGGCAGCCTGACAGCTGTCAGGGTGTTATGAATTGGAGAGGGGGTCCCGTCCATTTTGACGAGCTGAAAGGTCAGGGAAATCTTCCATACTGTAAACACATGACCACAGACACATATGAGCATGAGTGGAGCCCCATGCTGGATGGGATAGAGCTGGGTTCATACAAAAGAGACTCTGTGATCAGTAGGCTGTCCCTAAAGTCACCACACTTTTTGCCAACCCGCGGTTCACTGCGCCATCACACATAAGCACTTACACACATACATACACACACACGTAGAGGGGGTGTGTGAGCGGCCATAAGCCTAGCAAAAACAGTTTAATGGCAGCATTAAAGCTCAGCCTCACTGCTTGATTAGAGCACATAAATGATTATGGTCTTAGAAGAAGTACTTCATGCCTCAGTAAATGACAATCGAGGAACTGTCCTCCGTTTTTTGTGGCTCTCAAGCGGGACCTCACTGGCACTGTTTCGATCTCACACGGTATGGCAGGACAGCCGAAACACGGTCTCTGTCATGCCGGCTCTGCGCTCCTGCATTTCGACCGTGTTTTGACCGCTCTCTACACCAACGTGACCGCTGCGCGCTGAGTCTCTCTGGAGAACAAGGCCACAGCTAGAGGCCAGAGGAGGTGAAGCCGGCGCAAACAGTTCCACGGTTCCTCTCCACTTCAAAAGCGCTCCTCTTCCCTGGAGGAAACCTCTCTCCGTTTGAATCAAAGAGCGTTCCCCTCCCCGGCAGAGAGCAGCTTCCAGCCCCCATGTTTACAGCTGAGAAAGCTCATTGCCTGGAACACCTTTAGCGCTTGATAAGTATTCATGATGTGTATAAACAGATCGTGGGCTGACAGTGCTGTTGTAAAACACAGATGAAACACAGGCAGCCACTCTTCTCTCCAGCAGGGCTCAGTGATACATGATTATGGCAGCCGTCAGCTCTCAATAAACTCAGCAAACACAGTAAGTTTTATCAAAAACAGTACCTTCATGTGAACTGAAAGTGAAAATCGAGCCTTTTGCAGGTGTGATGGGGCAGCTGTGTTCCAGTCAACCAAAGGAATACCCTGCGGACGCTTCTCTAAATTCATTCAGTGATTATCTATGAATGGAAGAGTGAGGCGCAATGCAATGCACAGGGTGTGAATCATTACAAATACAGGAAGTGAGAACAGTCAAGTTAGGGCAGTGTGCCTGAACTGAACTATGACGTGCGCCTGCAGTGCTGGAATGCAGATCTGATCTGTGAGCAAAGAGCTCTGATATTTTCCTTCAGGCCTTCAGTGGTACATGGGCAGTCCTTGAACATGGATCCACAAGAAAACCTTCCACCTTTCCACACCTGCATTTATAAATGCATACTGTGTATGGCCACTTCTTTGATATTTTCAGTCACGAGGAAAACCATAGTGTAGTACTCATTACCTATTGCTGTGTGATTTGCCATTTGACAAAGTTAGAAGAGCAAGGTACCCAGACAGAGAGCTAATTTCTTGATTTAAAGTGTTAGGTATCTGTGTGGGTTGTCCATCCAATGTGTATCAATACACACCTGAGGAAGAAATTTCCATAAAGAAGATGGGTTAATAGAAGTGAAAATAGAAGTGTTCTATGGATTACTTCACAGCTGACTAAGTATAGTTGATTAGTCATATCAAAGACACTTCAGGTAATTACTGCAGCGCTTCAGGTATAAAATGTGGATGGGGTGCCTGTTTACCAGGTTGCAACAAGTTTAGCTCTGTTTCCTGTCTGGGCTTTATACCCTCCTCCTCCCCCCACTCTGTCGTAATGCCATTTCTCTGCAGTCACAGGCTAGATCGCCGCCCTGCATCTCTGTGTAATGCACCAGGCGGCTGTGGCCACATGATAAGCCAGGGGACTTCCTCACCGCCCTGGCACTGACGCAATGCCACAGCGGTGCGAGGCTCAGCACGGTGGCACTCTCTGGTAGGTGATGCGTACAGCACTGCCTCGGGAGAAACTGTGGCTAATGCTCACTGCGTGGGGTGTGTCTGCATGTGCACTGCCCAATCCCACTGCCCAATTTTCCTCCGTTCAATCCGTGGCTGAGGGACCTGTCAAGGTGGCCAACGTGAGGTCCCACGCGCCGGTGTACAATAACTCAACCTCCGTTCCAAAATGGTGCACGTGCACCGTGTGCCGAGTACGCGGTAGGCCCACCCAAACCTCTGCACTGCCACTATTTATCATTTCTCTCAGAAATGCTACAAAGCTTCCAAACACAGGAGCCTTCATCATTAATTTATTATTATCATTTATTCATCTGCCAGAGTGTACACGCTCATAGACACGCTCATCCAGAGCTGCTTACAAGGCTGCTGTGGCAACATATCGCTATCGCTGTAATCCATTATCTGACCTAAAAAAAAAAAAGATTAAAAAAACGTTGAATGATATGATACGAAAGCTGTGACACCTCGAGTTTGCTGTAGACACAGAGCTGTGTGGCGCTATAGCCTGTTGTGTACAGAGTCTGTCTCAGTACAGAAGAGGCTTTCATTGCTCCAGACCTCAGGCCAAGCTTATGCCCCCCTTTCCCCCTACTGGGTGCCAACAGATGGCAGGGGACTAAACCACGCCCCCCCATGTGGACAGCAGGACAAGCGACAAGCCAAGACAACTTCAGAAGCTTGCAGCACGGAGAATGGGCAGCAATCAGCCCTAGAAGCATGGTAGCTGATAGTTTCGCAAGTACATCATAATGCTTCTGGGAACGGCTGCCTTGTCTGAACATTCACACATGGTTTGTGGTTGGTGCTCTTGGTGCTCTCAGTGTGTAACGTGGCAAACCAAGACAAATTTCGCTAGTCCTGTATCCACAATGAGGCTCCACTCCTTGACAGGTCATGAACATTTATGAGGAGTTCAATGCTGTCCGCTGTTCTTTAAGAGAGGGAGAGCTACTAACTGGAGAACACTAATCCCACAACAACTCTAACAAGGATTCCACCGGCAGGATTTAACATTGTATCAATGTTTTTCCACCTGATGGAGGCAAGCCCAAATACACATACATGCACACAAATAAACCAAAAATCTTACCTTTACTTTCCCATGCTGAGGCTGAGTAGAGTAGGAGTCCTCTCTCTCCTTCTCTTTCTCTCTCCCTCGCTCTCTCCCTCTCCAGGCCAGGTTGGCAGTGTGCTGTGAAGGAAACACTCCTCTGTAATTAACCTCACAGGTCTCATTCTCTCCGCACCACGCAAGGCGGCAACACTCCGCTCCTAAAAGCATAAGCTTCTTCCTGTCTGACAAACACCTCATCCGCTCACACACAACTCCAAACGCACTCCTCTCTCGGAAATGAAATCAACCAACCCAGAACCATTTCCTTCATTTGCAAACGCTTTTTGCTGGACGTCAGGTTAGGCCTTTTGATGGCAGCGGTCGGCACCACCTGCGCAGCAGAGCGAGAGCCCACCGTACGCTGCTGGTTTACTGTGAGGCTTCTTATCGAGTGGGGCTGAAAGCACGGATATGGGAGCTTAAAGCGGCAACAGGAAAGAGCTGGCATCCTGGGCAAAGAGGGACACAAATGCATTCAGTCAACACGACCGGCTCGCGCCTCAGCGGCGGTCAGATCAATGGGCTGTCATACAACTCGTGACATCACTGCTGAAAAATGTTGGGAAAAACCGTTGGCCACAGCGGCATGTAACCGTACGAGGGACCCTGGTAAGGGGAGGGGCACAGAGTCAGGCAAGGACTTCTTCAGTTTTTCATGCGCACGGCCCGCTGCGTGGCGGGCAGCAACCACTGTACCCAGGCTCCCAGCCGCGCCACAGGAACAGTCGAACGAGGCCTGCGGCGTTTCAGCAGACTGACCTGAGACCCGAGAAACATTTTGGCTCCGTCCGCTGCTTTCCAAAGTGGCTGAGACAGATGGGAGACGTTTGCCTATGAAATATTTAAGAGGCCGCTCCCATCGATTCTTTATCTATTTATGAGGGAATGCACTTTTACACTGCTGTGTCAAGCAAATCTTAGACAAACCTGGGGTGTCTGCGTCACAGAGGCTTGCGTGCTACAGTGCTGCACTCTGCAAGGGTTTGACAACCCGATCCATGCAAACGATCGCCTCTGCTGTCCTCTCCTTTGCAAGGGATCCAAAAGGAAAGTTCTGTTATAGGGAAGCTAAAACATTTCTTCTCGGTCAGTCATATGCTTATTAATCAATTAAAAAATGAAGATGATATGATGATGTGACCTCAAACATAACAAAGTCTACAACACAGCCAGTGTAATATGATGCTTACTGTAATACAGACTTTTATAGGCAATATCTCAATTCACTGCATGAGGAGCCCATGTGGCAAACCTTGGAATCACAGACCGATTGCTTTTGCCACATTCTCAAGGAGTGCGTACGAAAGGTGGAACTGAAGACTGATGTTTGCACTACTCTACAAGCCTCCTCCCCTGCTTCTTATACTGTGATTTGCTGAGGCAACAGGCGAAGCCATAAAAAATTCCAACCCAGCATGACAGACAGACGTGCTTGTGCATCATGGGTAATGAAGCCTGCCCACTAAGAAGTTGTCAGGAGAGAGAGACAGAGAGAGAGAGAGAGAGAGAGAGACAGAGAGACAGAGAGAGACAGAGAGAGAGAGAGAGAGACAGAGAGAGAGAGAGAGAGAGAGAGAGACAGAGAGAGAGAGAGAGAGAGAGCAAACGCTGCACTCTGCCTCCGTATCAGTTTACTCTGCAACCCGTTTGATCAATCCCAGCTCTATTTGCGGAACTTTGGTGCATCAATAATTAAAGGACTCTGTCTCCTCAGCAGTGGGACTTGCAGAGGTTTGCTGATAACCTTGATAACATGCTTGAGATACATATAGATGCTCTGTAATGTTCAGAGGTGTGCATTCGGGTTGGGGGGATAAGTCCAAGCACACTACTTTCACTGAAAATGTTAAAATGGGAAAATCCAGTTAGCTTTCAGATTCACCTTGTGGGGTGGCCGTCCAAATAACGGGGACATTGCTTTCGGTTTCACACTCACTCATATTAAGGGGATACAGGCTTTGAGGGTCTGAATTCATCTCACATCGAAAAATATTCATTCACACATTCATTTAAGCTCACCTTAAAAAAAACGTTACACTGCTGTTAGAGTTGGGTTTTTAATGTGCTCGCGGTACCTGTTTGTCTTCAGCAGAGTCCTTGTTGAGCTTCAGTTAAAGCAGCTGACTGCAGTCACTGCAGTACAGTCTCTCCCCTTCACGAGTCTTCCTTAACCAGCCAGTTCAAAATGAAACAGCATGAAAATGCGAGTAGGTGTACGCCCATGCCTTGGTGCAGGGAGAAAAACACGCCGGCTGTGTGGAGTAAGGGTTTACCATGGGACTTTTACATTTAACATCCTCTTGGCTCAGCTGGAACTCCTATCCAGAGTGACTTAGAGATATAACATTCTTTTCTTTACCTGTTACACATTTATACAGCTGGGACATGTAAACTGTGTGTGGAGCATGTGGACTGTGTGCGAATGAGTGGACTGTGTGGGGAACATTTAAACTGTGTGTGAATGTGTGGACCATGTGTAAACACATGGATTGCATGTGGCACAAGTGGACCACGAGAGACGGGCGGACTGTAGACTCTGGAACATTAAGACTGTATGGAGAACGTGTTCACTGCCTGTGGACAATGCCAGCTCCATGGCTATTGCTCGTGCTACAAAGGGAGGGCCGGCCAAAGGTCTCTGGTATGGTAAAGTGGTGGCACATCCTCTTCTACCGTCGCCACTGTCCTGTCCTAGCAACTCAACTGCCTCCCTTTTAAACAAATCTCCTTTCCTGCAGCAGCTGAACGCTTATCCAGCATAAATTATAATTAGACAGCCTATCTCTCCCAGTGCTAAATTTCTCACAGGTTCCTTCTGGGGATCTTGCCTCAGGGAACAGCCGTGAATGCCAGAATGTCTCGTGTCCGGCAGATTTCACAAACAACTTTCATAATGTCTGAGTGCTGTGCTGACCGAATGCTGTCAAGCATTTTGTTTTCACAGAATTGATGTGGAAAATTGTTAGGTTCAATTAAGTTTAAAAATTGTTACAGACAGCAGACACTGCAATGCCACGCAGTGTTGACGCAGGGCTGCTTCTCTGCTAGGAAAATGCTTTGCTCAGAACAGAATCATCTACCCTGGAGTGTTTGGGTTCGGAAACGTACCACGATATACATATTCAACGTGCCTAAAGATAAGCTGGTCAGTGAACTACACAATGTTACAATTTGAATACAGTAGTCCCCCCTTATCCGTGGGGGATATGTTCCAAGACCCCCAGTGGATGCTTGAAACTGTGGATAGTACCGAACCCTATATATACTATGTTTTTTCGTATATATACATACCTATGATAAAGTTTAATTTATAAATTAGGCACAATAAGAAATTAACAACAATACCTAATAATAAAATAGAACAATTATAACAATATACTGTAACAATACGTTTTTTTTTTATTAAAAAAAAGGGTTACTTGAACACAAGCATTGCGATACCACAACAGTCGATCTGATCACCGAGACGGCTACTGCGTGACTAACAGGCGGGTAGTGTATACAGTGTGGATATGCTGGACAAAGGGATGATTCACGTCCCGGGCGGGGCGGCGCGAGATTTCATCACGCTACTCAGAACGGTGAGCAATTTAAAACTTATGAATTGCTTATTTCCGGAAATTTCCATTTAATATTTTCCGACCACGGGTAACTAAAACCGCGGAAAGCGAAACCGTGGATAAGGGGAGACCACTGTATTTATATTTACATGCATTAAGACCACAAAGGACTGAGGACTTCTGACACTCTCCAAGACTATGACATGGCGAACTATGAAACAGACAACTATTAAGTGAAGGCCTCTTACCCGCAGCTCCCAGTGGATCCAGCCCGCCTGGCAACCTCCATCTTCAGGGTTTCTTGGCGTGGAAACGAGCTGAACCTGCCTGACCTGCCACAAGGTGAGGCAGAGTCCTTACAGTGTAGGTGCAGGTGCTGTGTGCCTTGAATCGACAAAGAGGAGAGAAGACCAGTGAGGATCAGTAGTAGCCAGCGTGTCTTTATAAAGTGAGCTGTAGGTGAGTCAGGCAGGGGAATTCTGTAGTTCCCATTAACCAATCAGGTTTTCTCTTGCTGTTCTCCACACAGGTCTCCGTTTTTTGCTTGACAGGACGGGGTGGAGGGCGGGGGGGACAGAACTTCACCTCGTCTCTGCTGACGTCACGAATTCCTGACAATTACCGCCGCGGTTACATCAGCGGCCGTGGTAAGTTTAGCGCATCACTGGGGAAGTGATGGGGAGCTTTCGTCTGAAAGGCCAGGTCTGATCTTTGGTTGGAGCACGTTCGGGACAGACTACGACCGGTATGTAACACACCACCCACGTGGCCTTAGGGCCTCTGTCCACATCTCCTTAGGCCATTTGCATTAACCACAATTTCTCCCAACTCACAAACATACACCGTTAGAACGGACTTACATACATGTCAAAACCATTTGTAAAAAAGAGCTGGATCCTCTTTCTCTGAAAATTTCAATGTAAAAACACGAGTAGCTGTAGGAAAAGTAATCCCCCCAGCACAGGAAATTACCTAGCGAGCCAATGACTCATTCCACAGTAAATGGCAACTTCTTTGGAGTCTCCACTGGGGTTTTCACAAAGGAAAGTTTATGTTCCCCCTAACGAGGGCTCCACGGTGCAACATGGAGCACACTGCAGACATGCCCAGACTTCCTCCCCTAATGTTAGGCTGAACTGTGTGGAGGTCTGGGACAGTAGGTGAACTGGTACCCTGTAAATTGTATCACCTGCAAGGCAGAGTGTGTTTCATTCTAATTACATTAACTTTCATTTTAAGGACTGTGGAAGTACATTTCATAGCAATGGTTGTTTTTCTTTACAGAAAAGGGGAAAATGTTAAGAATGCAAGTTTTGATTTAAAAACAAAAGTCAACTGTGACTACCGGAAAATCAGAGCCAATCAGTGACAACTACGAAGTAATATCAGGAACAACAAAAGTTTTTTTTTTCATAACTCCAATAACTGAATGCACTAATTAAATCTGAAACTGGATAAATTTAGTTGCAAAATGCGAAATAGGAATTTTACTGTAATTCAGATTTACAATCTTTAAATTCAAAAGGTAAGTTACGTGATATGTGAAACATTAAAATTTCAGTAAAGCCTTTGTCATTTTGAAAGTGATGTGCTCCTCATTAAAATGGTTCACTTGCATCATAAGCAACATGAAAATGCTGATCGGAATAGTACTTTCAGTATCAGTATGAATGCTCTTTGCCCACCCTAGATGTGGTATCTTAAGGTTTTAAACACTGAATTTCAGGAACTGATTCTGAAAACCGAATCTGAAAAGTTGAATATATAACTTACCTTTTAACTTTAAGATCTGTAAACCTGAATCACAGACTTCGGAATTCATGTTTAACATTTTGAAACCGGATCAGTTTCAGATTCAGTTCATACACTCACAAATTCACATTGTGAAATACAAATTCAGCTCTTTCTGGAACTGATATCACTCCATAGAAAACCACTTAAATGTTCCAAAAGACAGCATTTGATAACAAACAAACAAGCCTGCATAGTAAAACTTCTCTGACCGAGAACAGAATAACCTCAGAGGCCACTGGACTGGTTCACATGAATGGAGACATTTTACAACCCTGACTGCCAGCTCTTTCATGATGTAACACTTCCTCAAATGCACATTCTCTTGTACTAGCTTTAGAGAAGCCATGAAATATCAAAACTTTCCAGCCCTGCAGTGTCAGAAAAAAGTTCATGTCTTCAAGCCAAAACAAATGAATATGTGTTGTATGAAAAACGTACATGAGAAGACAATGTAAAAAGCTGTTTGAGAATAGTGCACATTTATGTAAAAAAAAAAAAAACCCACAAACACTACATATCATAAGAAGAAAAAATGACGACTGTCATATGTCATTTTTTCCTCTTATGATATGTAGTGTTTGTGGGGTTTGCATAAAAGGCAAACCAAACACTTCTACACCAACAAGATATTGTATTCTGTACACTTTTTTGAAATGAATATAGAATATAGTGGAGTACTGCCAGCACTATTAAAATATGGTTGGACCACATTGTGACGCATACATTTCTTGGTGCCAGCCCTGCTGTGAAGTAACTCCACGTAACTCCACACAGTGGACACATCCCTGGCAGAACCATGAAGTTACATACAGACCCGTGTGATTGGTGAAACTGTGGTGACATCATTGTGAGGTTGCCAAATTCTTCTGGTTTCATTTCTTCAGCTTCTACATTTTAGCTTCAACATGAAATATTTTCATGAAGTAAATCAATGATGAAGCTTTTCCTTTTCTTGGACTCATTGCAATTCAGTGTTCCAGAGCTTAACACCTAGCCCTGTTTCCAGGTGTGCGAAATATGATGTATTTATTACAATCAAACTGAGATGATTCTCCATCTCTGAGAATGTAGCTCGACCCCCCCTTTTGCAGCATTGGCTCAGCCAGACAAAATGTCTGTGATTGGCTGTGTGGGCACCTCTGTGGATTCTCTGTTTGCACACTGAGATGCAAACCTGAGTCGCTTTTAATTTATTTCCCTATTCACTGCACCGGAAGAGCCCTACTTTCGCACCTCTGGCCAGACTTAGTGCTTGAGCGTTACGATTTTATCACAGCAAAGTGGGGGCTGAATGCGGAAGCATGCTAAACCGAAACTGCGCAAAAACTCACAAAACAAGCCAGCTCCTTAACAGCTTCGGGTTGTTTGATCTTTCGTAAAAGTTTACAATAGCTCATCTCACGTACTTCAGTTGACGCTGTTCTTAGGTGTGATGAGAGGGCATGGGGAAAATTCGGATGTCTCCACCTGCTCCTCCTCTGCAACTGCACCCATGAAACCCCTCTCCCCATTGGCATGCTCCGTGCTGGCTGGGCTGTGATGTTACCGCTCCGCGTTGGAGCGTGACGGTGACAGGGAGGAGTGATCCTCCATCCCCACCATTCTCACCTTTTGCACCATTCTGCCGGCCTGTTCAAACAGGGGTGAATGCACAGCCCACAGCTCGGCTGAGTTGTGAGCTCCACGCCGTTGTGTCAGAGGGTGTAAAACTTTAATGTGGCCCGAGCTTGCCTTACAAAGCCCATTAGTATATTTTTAACAGCCTGCTCCATATTAACTTCATTGCACGGTGTGTTGAAAATCTGTTGTCTCTGAGCCACGAGCTTCTGTTTAAAGAAGAAAGCACCTCTGAGGAAAGCAAATGTTTTATGGACCGTAATTAAAACACTTAACAGGCTGCCAGTGGAAGACGGAAAGGAACAGAATTATTACCCCGCCCCCTGCTCACCTACCTGCGAATAGCAGCTAACCCCAGGGAGAGGAGTTTCCTCTGACCCAATCACAGCAGATAAAGTTAGAGAGATGCAACAGCCCTGGCCGTCCCCTCATCTCCACGCACACTGCAACCCCCACCATGCTCCCAGCCCCCAGCATACTCACGCCATGGGGTCCTTCCAGTGGAAACCCCCTTCTAGAAAGACAGGGTTCTACAGGACCCGCCCCTCAACTAGAAAGTCTGGGTTTTTCCCCTGCCCCGTCCCTGGAAACATTCTGGCAGCAGAGCAGGTATCCCATCGCCTTCTAGCCAGTCATGGCTGCTGGTTTCTGCTGCGTCCCTCTCTCTCTCTCTCTTTCTGTTGCGGTCAACGGGCAGACAGCTCTGCTGACCACAAACCTCCACGCTGACCCGGGCAAGCCTGCGCAAGTCAGGGCACGTCCCGGCGCTGCTCTGGCTGTGAATGCTTCTTGCCTCGCAGGCCAGGGCGGGGGAGGGAGAGGAGGGAGGGAGGAACTTGGGGAAGATCAAGGAAAAAGAAGAGTGGAAACAGTCTAAAGCTAAAAGGAACAGACTATATCATTTAAACTATATATTTTTAATATTATTAAGGTAGACAAATGTATTCCTGCATTTTGAAATAAACACAAGTAAGTCTATAAGCACAGACTGAACCACCCTTACGAGGAACTTCACGTGTGTGATATTAGGCCCTGACTCATCCTACTTCTTTATAATTTGTCCTCAACACGATTAACAGCCATGAGCATTACACAGAATTAAGCATTACTTATGCAACATTTCTTGTTAATTTCCGCAATACATAACGTTAAGTAATGGAGGGCGTAATGTTGCGCAACATAATCTTATGAAAGGATTAACTGCAGACTACAAGCAGTGAGGCAGCCCTTTGATGTTTAAAAGCTGAATGACTGAGATATGTTACAATTAATGGACACGTGCTTCTGAGGAGTTCTCTTGTAAACAGAACAGTAATAGGGCATAGAGGCATTAGAATGGGTCAGAATATGTAGCGGACAAATCGCCCTGGCTGAGACTATCTACAAAGCAGACCAATATGAACATGGCATGAGCTAAAACCATCACTTGCCAAACTGTCTCAACTTTATGCAGCACCTGAACACTCAGAATTATCAGAATGACATTTCACATGGAATTCATGTACACAACACGCGACGTCTGGCACAGTTCGGTCGTTTAACTTATAAGCTTCGATTTGGAATGCCAAGGGGATAAGTCACTCAAAGCAAAGCTGTCGCGCTCTGTCCGGCTTTAATGTTCCCAAAGCTTTGCCGTGTCTGACCTCATCAGCGAATCAGCAGGGGGTGTGGGGGGGGGATACAGCACCATATTAACTGCTTCAGAGTGCTGCTTCACTGAACAGCATATGTACACATTAGATTACTTTACCTTGCCCCCCCCACAGTTAGATTTTGTAACTTGGTTTGAGGAAGCACTGAGGCATTGCGGGCCAGTCTTAGAAGTTCTGCAAGGTTAGGGCATGCAGAAAAGCGGTACACTTAAAAGCGTAGTGGTAACTGTCAGCGCCCTGGAGCCACAGCAAATTTCTTATGATACGTGACAGAAAGTGTGCCTGCCCTTTGATTAACCTGTGGTTTACGGTTCAGTGCGTGAAGCCTACGTGCAAAAGCAGAGGTTTTATCACGCTGCATCTGCTGGGACAACAGCATTTAACAGTTTATGTTTAAATATGTTATCATAGTGTTGTTTTCACACTTTTCTGTTCCCCCTTGTGGAAGTGTCGGTCCCAATGAGGACAAAGCAGTGCTTTTTCCCCTGACACTCAGGGTCTTAGGATTTTTTTGGGGAGGACTTTCGCTGCTGTATCATACAAACTGATCTTAATTTTTCAGACTTGACAGATTCCACAAAAGAATAGATCACAGTTACAGACAAACTAGGCCACTGAATTGTTAGGGAAAGGAAATGGGGCAATCTTGGATCACCGGCAACACTCGAACAGACCTAAAACGGCACCCCCTTGTGGGGGCGGAAAAAAATGGCAGCAGCATCATGCAGCCTGATGGTGGATTTATAATCACCAGACATTCATCCACCTGCACCCCTGTCTTTCGCTGACACAAACCCAGCACGATCAATTGAGACTAAAGGTCGAGGCTAACGTGGCGAAACTGTGAGGGCAGCATTTCAACTTCTGTGCCGTGGCCATTTTCTCTTCCGCATGCAGGAGGCTGTAAAATGAGTCTGCCTCGTATGCAAGTTTCTGCATGGGGAAATTAGGGCTATGGGGGGGGGGGCAGAACACAGGTGAAACCCTGCATACCGTCGGTAAGAGAGTAGCGCAGCAGTCCTGCACCTCTTACTGACCTACATTACGAGAATACAAGGGGATATAGATGGCCTTAATAAAGAATGCATCACTAAACAGCAGTTCCCGGGACAAACAGAGGTGCTGAACATGGCTGTAAAAACAATGATATGGTGTTCATTGTTAATGTAGCAATTACGTATATATGCAATGTAAGCTGCTTCTACACACATGTGCGCACGCACACACACACACACATATACACACACACGCACACACACACATACACACACGCACACACATGCACGCACGCACACACGCGCACACACACACGCACACAGGCGCACACACACGCGCACACACACGCGCACACACACGCACACACAAACGCACACACACACACGCACACACACACACACGGACACGTGCACACCAGTCAGTCTCTCCGGGAGTGGCTATTCTTCAGCACTTAAGAAAGATCAGCAGCCACGCGTCGTACTTAATCACGGAAATTACAGGCGAAATTAAGGCCATCCATTACCGTTCCCCCATCTCCTCCTGTCGCCGGGTCATTGCGGCCTGCAACGCACGTCGTGTCTGAGAGCACGAGCCGCTCCTGCCTGTCCACAGCGCACGTCCGCTGAGCTGAGGAAGAATGTGTGCTGGGGCCTTCACGCTGCCCTCCGGGTCAGGGGGGCCTCGCTCAGCGGGGCCACTCACACACCGAGTGTCTCAACATGGACGTAGCATGACTTCAGCTAAAAAACTGGACGAGGGCTGCATCTTAGTATGTTCTGTGAATTTTCGGACACATGCAGGCAGATGCAAGCACCCTGATGAACAACAGGAAAATGGAGTCACAAGGCACTGCATGCACACAGCACTTCAGGGCTCCTCTGTGGGGAAACAGTGATGAAGCTACTGAGGTCTGTAACCATATACTGCAACACTCACAAATGCACATACAAATACAACCCCCCCCCCCCCCCCCCCCCCCCCCCTCACACACACACACACACACACACTCACACACTCAGGTAAAGCAAGTGTATGAGGATATGAGGATAGACCCCACTGATGCATGAATCAAGAGAGTGGTGCAGGTAATATGCCATCTTAAATCTTCAAGAGTTTACCTGAGGTAGAGCAATCCATACTGATCAACCACCAACGCATTTTAAATGTGACAGACTGTAAGCTCAGTTCTCTGAGAGTAATGGACGTGTCTAATATTAAATTTTATATTTTGCATTATACTGTGCCGTATCACTCTTACTGCTACTTCTGGATTAAATAAATGACCAAAATAACGACACAAAAACACACAATCACCCGCTCAATTGACCTATATCATCCAATGATAACCATTCTGCACAACAGGAATACAGTTAAGACAGATCTTCACTGCATGTAGCCTACGTGCCGCACACTGTCTGATGGGCTGCTCTCACACGCTAGAACATTCACTTTTTTTTCGGAGATCAAATTGAAAACGACTAATACCAGAAAGTGCCCAAAACCCTTTCATCTAAAAAAACGCACACAGCTGCATTTCCATTCGCTTATGATTTTATTCTACTGACAGTGCGCCTTGGCGGGCAGTGTGAGACTTAAGTCTTACAGCCTGGCACAGCTACGCTTGCACAGCTCGGCTCTGCATTACAGGAAGAGCGTATGCCATGCGCACTGTGGCATATCATAGCTCATGTACGACAATAGAACAGATTCACCGTCCTGAGGTGTGAATAGCTTTACAGTTGCTTAGCAGATGCTCTTAACTAGACGCTTGACTAGGACTTAAGCCTGCAGTTTTTTTTAAACCTCTGGCCAGTTACGCAGCCAGGCACTCACTAAAGCAGTTCTGGGTAAGTGTACAAGAGCAGCGACCCAACAGGGGACTGGAACCCGCTGCCACGTGTCTCCAGGACAGGAGATGCTGAATGCAGCAGAGTGCTGAGAACCGCACACCTTATGCTGAGCTGCAGCAGCATGTGAGCTCCTGCACACCCCCCCCCACTCCCCCCCACTCCCCCCACCCCCCACAGAGCCAGCTGCACTTCTGTCCCGCGTTACAAATCACCGTACAGGAACAAAGGGACTCCCGGCGAACCCTCTGCAAAGGACTCCGCAGCCCGCTCGTCCGAAGAGCACTAGGATGAGCCTACTCTGCATGCAAAGCAATTAAGCGCTTACAGTTGCGCCAGTGACCGCGGCCTCCGCTGTTACAGCAGCACGATGTCACCAGATGAATCGGAGAGCTCCGCGCTTAAAACCTGCAGATGTTCTAACATCTGAGCTGAGTGATGAAAAATAAAAATCCAAGCAGAAGCCTGAGGCGTTGAATCTGGAAGGTCATGTAACAGGACCAACGTGCGCAAGAGCTACGGGACGGTTTAACATCCTGTGCCGGGCAACTTTTCATCTTCCACTCTCATGCAAACCCCCTCCCCCCACCGGCCCATAACCCCACCCCCTCCCACATCACCCAATGACAAGCCGCTAATCACTGTCAGCATTGCGCACGCTTTCAGATGTGCTTTGGCGGTAAAAAGCCGGGGTGGATGGGGGAGGACGCGCAGAGTCCTTACCCAAGCAAGTCCGGGGCTTGCTGCATCGATTACATCATCTGAGCCGGGGCACCTGCACGGGACGATGCAGCATTGCTGGACCCTACAGCTGGTCCCCCTCCAGCGTCCCTCCCAGCTCTCCGCCTCGCGCCGCGCAGCTCCGAATCGCCGGGCCTCCGCAAAGTTTTGTGTCTTCCCCGCTCCTGCACGTTGAAGGGTGTAGCGAAATCCTTCAGGTGACCCGCCGTGCGGGGGGGGGGGGGGGGGGGGGACAGGTCACTGCAGGAACTCTGCCGGTTCGGCTGTCCTTTGCAGTCCTGCGTGTTGCGCTGGGGGTGGGGGGGTTCTGAGGACAGTGCTGCAGTTTGTTTTCTAAAAAAGGAAGGAAAAAAAAGCATTAAAAATGCACCCGCGCTCACACACACACACACACACACACACACGCACACTCTGCTGCACTGCAATGGTCCTCCTGAGAGATCAGAGCGAGAGAGAGAGTACTGCAGAGAGGATGTCAGGCTAGTGCTCGGTCTTGCTGCAGTTTGCTTCTGAGCCGTGAGGCATAGACCGTGTCGGCAAAAAGCCGGTCAGCACAATCGGGCCACAGATCAGACCCGGAATTTTTCATGCGCACCCCGAGAACACGCCCCCCCCCGTACGACAGCCCTGTCATACAACAGAGTGCAGGCACGGGGGTGGGGCTTCATGCACCGTCCCATTAGGGGATGTAATGCGGTTTAGCCTGAGATGAACTCTGAATGAGCAGGTATGCTGGCAGACTGCCTTGAACTTCTTCAGAGCAGTCGCACCACCCCCCCCAACCCCACCACCAACTGCCCCTCCCACGCCCCAGTTCAGACGGGATCTCAATTTGTGAGTTCCTGCTCCTTTGGAGAAACTTTTCAGCAGCCTGTCTTCCTCGTTAGCGTTAGCGACTCGCGCCTTGCTCTCCCCTGCTGCGTTCCGCGGTGCTCTGCAGCAGAGAGAGCGGCTGAGAGTAAAGCTGTCAGTCGCAGCTTCAGCAGCCGGGGAGCCCACGGAGCCGGGGACGAGGGAGCGGGACTAGCAAAGGAAGGAAGGAGGGAAGGAGGGAAGGAAGGAAGGAGGGAGGGATTTTTACAAACAGCAGGCGTGGGACTGCACTGGGGGAGCCCAGAGTCACACCGACAGAGACTTATGAGTGGGGCCCTGTGATGCCGTGGAAAGGAACGTGGCCGGTGGAGCAGGAGACGGCACTGCGTCTCTGTGGGGGTTGGTGGGGAGGCAGCTTCTGAACCAGTGTAACTCGTTGCTGAATTGTTCCAGGTTTTACTTGTGGTTCGCTGTTCCGGGCAGGTGACAGCTGGCGCCGGGCGGCTCCAA
The DNA here is from genome assembly GCF_013368585.1 of Megalops cyprinoides. Classification (NCBI taxonomy): domain Eukaryota; kingdom Metazoa; phylum Chordata; class Actinopteri; order Elopiformes; family Megalopidae; genus Megalops; species Megalops cyprinoides. Next base: position 7,680,585 of record NC_050588.1, on the reverse strand, counting down.
CTCTCCTGGCCTCATTAACAGACCTACACCCGCTCAGCCTTACAGAGATCGCCGTCGTGCTCCCCCAGCGCTGTGAGGTCCTGCGCTCTGCTCCGGGGGCCACTCTGAGACCCTCCTTCAATGTAGCCTCCGCCCGAAACAAACTCCTCAGACCTCTCTCGGCCGGAAGCCGCAATGAACTCCGCACACGAAATCTCAGCCGGCGCTGATCTGAGGTCAGCGCCAGGATCCTGCTCTGCAGCTAACGCTGTAACGCACTAGCGGACTGCACACGCTTCTCGGAGGAGGAACAGAGGTGAGCTGCAAGGCCACGGGCAGTGGAGTCTCTCGCAGAGGTCACCCGCCTGCTCCTGAGGCTCCTCTTTATTATTTTATCCCCACGTGCGCAGACATCTGATTCTCTCCGTGTGTCCTGGCCTGGCCGCTGCTCTCAATGTTATTCTCAAATATTTGAACCGACCGAGGCCGAGACCGAGTTTGCTCGCCGGGGCTGAGGGAAACGGACGAGTAATCCACAGAGCCGCCGTGAGCCGCGGATCCCAGCAGCACGGGTCGATGAACCGCCATTCCTCCCGGACTCGTCCTCCCGCCGGCGGGGAAGGGAGACATTCGCAGCCTCCCGGCGCTGGAGCTCACAGCCCGGCCATCAGCGGAGAGAGCGAGACAGAGCGAGGGAGGGAAAAAAGAGAGGAGAACACGAAAGGAGAAACTTCTGCATACTCACCGCCTGCTGTCCAGGGGAGTAGGGGGGAGGGAGGGGGTGGGGGGGTGGTTTGTCGGCCGTGTTCCGGAGCAGGGGTAAAGTTGACTGCAGCACAGCCTCCTGAGCGGAATGACATTGCTGGCTCCCTCTCTCTCTCTCTCCCTCTCTCTCTCTCCCCCCCTCCTCCTCGTGCTCTCTCTCTCCCTCCCTCTCACTGGCTGCACAAACTGCACCGCTCAGCAGTGAGCGCCCCCCCCCCCCTCTGCCGCAGCAGTTCCTGCGTGAGCTCTGCGCATCGCTCGTGCGGCGTGCGCTTTTTAAAGGGGAACGCTGCCCCCCCCCAAATCCCCCCATCCCCCAACTCCAGGGGCTGCCGGGGCGGGGCGGAGGTGTCGCCTATTCTCACGCCCCCTCACACCTCCTCCTTGGTACCTCTTGCCTGCCTCCCCCCCAAACCCTCAGGAAACGGGACACCTCACCTCACCGCGGGGACACAGGCGATCTACTGCCCCCCTGCCACCAACACTCCAGAATGTAGCTTGTACAGTTCTGTGTCTGCCTTCTACACCCTCCCTGCCCCAACCCAAAAAAAGGCCCCCGCTGAAAAACGAGAGAGCAGCCATGAGGCGGGCGCCCGTGCCAGAGTTTGACAGCACGACGCCCTCTCGTCTAGCCCACAGAAAGAGGAAGGAGGTGGACGACGGGCAGCCAGGACCGCATTTCCAGCCCCCGGTGACGACTGAAAAAAAAAGGAGCCAAAATAGAAGCTGCAGCCCACCTTTCCCCTGCATCCCGCAGCAGGGAAAGCTGATCTGCCGGTAAAAGCACATCTCCGCTGGTCTCCGCTCCGCGAGTCAGCGTGCCCGTTGCGAGCCGCGGGCGGGACACGTGGAGGGGTGACGGGTGGACGCTCGCGGTATTCGGGCATGTCAACGCCGTGGCAGGCTGCAAGTCTGTGGCATCTCAGGGTGTGAACGTGTAGCTTTGAAACAGCGACATGAACTTTGTGGCTGTGAGGTGATGACGGAGAGACCGTGTGCGCCAAACGAGGTTAAACCAGACGCAGTCGTGAAGACGCCTGCCTTCTTACCGCAGCTCCTCTTTACAGAGCACTGCCAAAAATCCTCCCCTTCGATATGGTCTCTCACGGCCCTCTCATATTGAAAGTGGCCCAGGAGACAGGGCGACAGGCGCTCTTGTGGCATAGAAACACATGGGGGGGCGTGTTGAGGTTGGGGCTCGACTCTCTGGCTCCTCTGCCACTCAGCTACGACAGCGACACTGCGCCTGCCGTCACCAGCGGCCCACCTGAGAACTGACCCAGCACCCTTTGGGGTGCAGGCCCACTTCCTCCACCAGCACGCCACGCTTGCTAACTCCTGTTTACTGCTGAGTTACTGTTCACTCACATCCCTGCTGTGCCTTAAGTGAGCATGTTCACCCCGTTTTAACCACTGTGGGGAAAAAAGGCTTTACTGAATTCCACATCAGCAGGAGGGAGGAAAAAAGGCCGGATAAACATCTCTTGTGCAAAATGCTTTGGACGACGGTGCCTGCTTTGATGAATAAAGCAAGCGGGAGAACCCTTTATCAAGACACCTCCCCCACTGATATCACAACGGTATCTGGATGATTAACGGCAAACAGGCTCGCGCAAGATCTGGCTCAGTGCTTCCATCCAGAACCTTGCCCCAGGTTATACCGGCTGTGCCCCCTCAGGGTTTGAACCTGCAGCCTTACCATCTTGATTCCAGCTCCCAACTATACAACACGAAATGAGGTGGAATTTCATTTTTTTGTATCAATAGCAGATCGCAACCACGCTTTATGTCGGTACAGCGGAGGTTGGTCGAAAGACACCTATTTGCTTGCAAAAGCTTCCCTTACAACTGGCACTAAGATTGCTTATAAAAATATACATGGAGAGATGCGAGCTCTGTAAGCAACGACCCGATGCGATGCATATATTTGGCACCTCTTTGGATGAGTCAGCGCTGTACAGAGGTTTACATTATGTAAAACCGAGAGAGGGCAAAAGTGCATTCTCATGCAAATAAAGCTGCACGATGCAGCGCTCCCACAGAAGTGCACTGTGGGAAATTAGCGCACTGAGTAACCAGGGGGACTGAGCGGGGCCGTTACCCGATTGCGCCTGTGACGCCGCTCTATGTTAATGATAAGGACAAGCTGTCGGAGTGCAGGGGCTGAGCTCCTCCTGGCAGGCACGCTCCATCCGCAGTGTGGGACCGAGGAGTAGCAGAGGGTGCCCACTGGTGCATTCCACCTACCTGTGAAAGGTGACGTCCTGCACAGCAGCTTGATTCAAAGGGTCCTTTTAAAGTGCGTGCTGTGAGGTATACCTGCAGCGGCTCGCACTGATGGAGTGAAACACGCGACTCCTCAACCCTCTTTGCTTTGCATTATTGGAATAAAAAACTGTCAGCGTTGTCACGTTTTCTGACACTGGAATACATGCAGAAACTCCTATAACCCACTCATATTGCGTCTCTGAGCTCTTCATACCAAACTATTTTTACTCATACCAAAGAGAGCTTGCCACATTTAACATTTTTGAGAGTTTAAAAAAAAGAGACTGGAGATGGGGTTTTAACTTAAAAGCAGTAGCTCTTTTTCCACTGTAACTGTCTATATCTATAATGCTACAGGCACAAAGGCATGATCTGAGGAAGGCTAGAGTCTGTCCTACGATGCTGTGCTAAATGCTAATTTATTACCACGCTAGTGCTCATCTTTCAGGAGCTAAAAAGACACCACAGTTTCATGGGGCAGTTCTATGTATCTTGAGGCAGAAAAAAAGGTTAAGTGGAGAGATCAGTGCTGTAGCCTGGCAGATCTATAGTCATGGCAATTGCTGTTGTTCCTCCCTCTCAATGATGAAGATACCCGGAAAGAACCACTCGCCTGGAGCCAGGTCATGTGACCCACCAGTGTCGGTGAGGCCTCATCCTGATAGGTCACCGCAATCCATCGCACGTAATCAATGGGAAGAGGTTTTATTGATTAACGCATTGCTTTGTGAAGCCATTTGAGGCCAAAGGTACCTCTCTTCAGCGCTGTATGGAAAGGACAAGGGGGTCTCCTCAGATCATTGCTAAAAGGGGTGAGAACTAGAAAAGGAAGAGTGCTACTGAACCTGTACCTGAATGGCAAGACACCCTGCCACAGCAGCGTAATCCTAACTGAACCGTTCGAAATCACTTTGACTGGGCTGCTTCACGACACCAGTAGTTTGGTGGGAACTTCTGAACCATCAACATTTTAATCAGGACCAGTGGTTCCCTTACTTACAGTGTTTCCCTTGGTTTGACAAACTGTAACTTACTTCAATCCAGATCTCAATCTTCACAGAGTGGTTTGTTTATTGAGTAACATGCTGATATAAATATCATGTTAAAAAGACTTCAGATTGTTTTTAAGCCCAAGGTTAATGATCCTGGAAAGACAGGCTTGTCGTTGGACAGACAGTACATGCCGAGAGTACTTCTTGCCAGTAAAGGTAGTATCACTTTGGTTATCCCTTTTGCCAGTGATTTTAGCCAGTATGTTCCTGGCTCTCATTAAGTCATTTTGGGAATAAGGTAAAAAATAGTGCAACTTACCCTACAGTGAATATTACGTGTAACCAAACAGAGCATTATTACTAAAATAAGCCTTTTTAGTCTCTTTGTCATCAACACAGAGGTATGTCTTATTCTCAAATCTTATTCCAACACATTTATTACCTCTGGAACTACAAAGTAGCAAAATTAAACTAGTAACAAAGGAGCACTTTATATTCAGAATAATGTAAAAATGTGACAGGACATTCTGTTGCAGTTTGAATTGTGATTGACCTGCCTCAATCCCTGCTATAAGCATGGGCAGTGAGAAGCAGGTGCACATATATCCAGCCTGTGTGGGCAGGCGTGTACAAACCAAACTTATCAACAATAGTGGCAGAGGGTATTCCGTGCATTCCTTCAAACCTACACTCACATTTTCCTTGTGCCCTCTACTGTACAAGTATGGAGTTGCACATTGAGCTGGTGAAGATCTCTGGAGAAGGTAACAGGTCATCACCTGGTTCACTCCTTTTAAACAAGAGGCCTAAACGTGCATTCCATGCAAAAGAGAATACAACATTTATCTCTTCCTGCTGTTAGATGTTTTGCCAATTGATATATTCCTTGACAACAGTGACATATCTTAAAATAATTTATCTACCTTAATACCATAGTACCTTATACCTTCAGGTACAACAATTTATATATTGTTATATAAATTAAAGCAATATACATGCATGCATGCATGAATGTATGTATTTATATCCATGTTGTGTGTGTGTGTGTGTGTGTAGCCATTTAGACATGATTTTTTTTAGTTTATTTAGAGATCTAATTATAGTGACTTTACTTTCCTGAAACTTGCAACAGCAAAAGCACATTTCAGACACTAAAATGCACTGGAGTGCTAAAATGCCCTCCATGCAGCTGAAATGGGAAGAGCTGAGAACAAATTGCTTTCACAATATATTTCACATCAACTTTAGAGAAAAAAAAAACAACTTCAGCCTTTGCTTGTAAATGTATGTGGCATTAATCTTTGCCATCTAGCCCCCCTCCTGGAAAAAAAGACTTTGAACAATTTCAACAATTCACACCAAACAACCAATTTCTATTAAAATAACTGGATTCATAGTCTCACATCTTCCACATGCATTTTCTGTTTCTTCTCAGTGAGCAACAAAATGAAGAGAAATGTAGACTTATTAAACTATTTTTCCCCAGGGCTGTTTTTTCTTTTTTTTTTGAAGAGGGAAAGGAGGTATTTTCATAGAATAAAATCCCAAGCTAACAGCAAAAAGACACACTTGAAGGTCAGTTCTTACCTTCAGATAATTCTCTCAGGCTAGTCATCTGTACCTCGCTCCTTTATGAGGATGCTCCTGTAAATGGATTTAAATACTTGTGCATTATGTCGGCAGTAATTACATTAGTTCAGTAGACACTCTTATCCAAAGTGATTTATACAGTAATACAATTCGTATATGTTGTGCATTTATATGGGTAGCTATTTACTGAGGTGTTTCAGGTTAAGTACCTTGACCAAGGGCACAAGGTAGCACTGCACCAGAAGAACTGAACCAGCAAAGCCTGGGTTCCAAGCCTGCTCCTATCACTACACCACACAGCTTTCTACATGTGTGCAGTAACAACACCACAACTGGATTGTGTATAATAGTAAGAATCACCTTACACCGGGCATAGGACATAAAGGAAGCCCTAGAATCCTAATACACAGCGTGTAGGGAGAGCATGTGCCAATTCGATACTGCCTGTCTTTTTCACTGCTGAAAATGGTTTTCACTTATTTTGGAAAATGGTTCAGGGGGAAAAACGCAAACAAAAATCTTCCTACGATAAAACAACCAAAAATGTAACAAAATAACCTTCCAATGTTCTGCAATAAAAATTGTTTCAAATATCTTTGACAACCGGCAAATAATGTTATTCAGCAATTTTCACCTTCATAGACTGGACAAAGAAATAGCTATCCACTGGCGTATGGCCAATACCAGAGGGAAGTTCTAATGGTATTGATAAGCAAACTCCTGTTCAACTGCGGTAAAGTGACACATCAGCACCATCTCCACCCAACAGCACTCTGGGTCTCCTATCATGTCCCCACTGGTGACATACCCTTCTACAGGCAACAGACCGAATCTTCATCATTATAAATATATAATGTAAAATTATGGTACAAAATTACAAGCATGTATTATTTGTTCACTTGCTTCATCTTATTTGTACTTATATATATATATACACACACAATGTAGCCATCTAGCTAGCCATATAAATTAATCAAACCAATTAAGTATCTGACATTATTTTGGCAGAAACTTTATTGGATTTATAGTCTGACAGCCATTGTGGGTGAACTTTAAATTAGATTACTTTCGATTTGCTTTCTTTATTGTCTGTTGTGCATAAAAATTTGCTTCACATTGGACTTCTGTTTTCATTTCAAAGTCAAAAACAACATTCGAAAATCAACACAGAAGTACCATAAGAACAGGACGTGCCATCTAGTGTGCAAAAACTGAAAGAAGGCGGCTTCTACTCAACAACATATAAGGAGTTTCACCCTTTTAACAGAGCACAATCTCAGTTTCAAATAAATCCATTTCAGATGAACATTCAATTCAATGCAGTGCAAATAGCAAATTCAGGAAAAATACATGATTACACTGATTTAAAATTCAGTGTAAAAATACCAGACAATTAACAAATTCCTTTCAGATTCTGAACCTGCAATACATGACGGCACAGTTTATAAAATCAGAGCAAAACCACACAAATAACAAATTCATTAAGGATTGTGGATTATGGAGAAGTGCAAAACACAATTCAAAACAACTACCCAATATCCAGTTAAACAACATATGATTCAATTGGCAATTCAAAGCAAATCCACCCTATTATAAGGAAATTCTGACATGATTACTGTGCATATCAAGTTAATATCAGGAGGACCTCTGCAGTTATTAAAAAAAAGCCCAACATTCACATTCTGCAAAGTTTCAAAAATTACTCATGCAAATTACAAGTGCACCTTTTTAGTTTCAGTTTCAATAAAACTCCAAATATGTATCATCAAGTTCTCCTCTTAATTTAACTCCGACCGACACATCTGAGATGGCCATCAATTGTTTAGCAGTTTATTATTTTAGAACTTTTCGGTTTGCACCTACAAAGTCTGAAGCATCTGTTTGATGGCATACATTGATACCCTGAAGGCCAAGATGAAATGATCAGACGTTAACTTATAAATCTAAATTGTTTCAGTCCGAAAAAAAATTTTCCCATTAATTTAAAATATAACATACTTACACTAAGGGACAAAAGAAGCCTATAAGTTCAAAACCATGGATAGTGTATTTTCTAAAATTTGCTTTGCTCAGATATGCGACAACATACCTTGTTTTGCACTGCATCGACAGCGTTAACCAAAAGTTTACCACAAGAGGTTCGTGTGAAAATCCATCATAAATTAAATGCAGGGCATTACACATCTCATTCTTTTTTTCCTAAGAAACAACTTTACCGACGTATTCTCAAGAAAGTCTAGCGTCCCGCGCGGAGTGACAGGGGAGATATCCCAAAAGTAACGCCAGAACCCAGTTTTATACCAAGCCGGAAAGGCCCCGCAACTGTCCTTGTCCCTAAACATTCTTGCCCGTTTAATTTTTATTTAAATAAAAAAAATGTTAATCAGACAGTAATACACAGAATAACCATTTGTATTTGAAGTTTAGCTAGTGAAAATAGCATTTAAAGGTGTCTAATTTTGCTATTGCTGGAAGCTGGGTTTATATTAATTGGCTTTCAGCGGCATTACGCCGCAACAGAATCAAAGACAGGCATCTATTTCAGCGGCCAAAGTGCCGGGTTTTCTAGTCAGGCATTTCGGTTAAAATACGATGTCCATTCCTTTGATCTTAAACCTTTGAGCCCAACACTAAAAGATAAAACGAAAAATACGGCTTTTCGTACTTGGGACGACAGCTTTGCGGACATCAAGGGGACTTCAAGGGGAAATCTTTCGCAGTACGGCACACTGAGGTACTATGCACCATGTAATTATGTGATCTGATCGTCAGAGTTACTTTTTTTGTTTGGTGGAAAAAGGCATTATGATGCGCCTGGTTGGGCAAAGGTACCGAAGAACAACGCAGACCGCACAAATGTTAAGTTTTCTATTTAGTGTATTTTCCCCTGCCCGGCCTCAGCACAATATACCAGCTCAATAACAAAATTTTACGGTTTACACCGCGAATTATAGGCACGTTTTTCCGCGACATTCAGAATCCACTCGCGTTCTTTATCAGCGTTAAAAGAGGCTACATTACCAGCTACGTTATTTTCCCACGTATATGTAACAAATGTATCACTACCATTAATTTAATTGTTAACATTATCATAAAAAAATCAGGTTTCAAGGGTTAATTATCTCAGTTTTACCGATGTGCATGAAGGCGCGATGCGAACGCAATCCATCATCGCACGTTCAGGGTACACCAGCTTGTCTGGAGCGCTCGTACAAACTGATAAAACTGCGAACTACGGAAAGACCCAGCTCGGAGCCTGTCAGTACGTTTCCCAACAATATTTTCCGCGCAAAAACCGATGATATTCAAGCACCTACCTCGATCGAGACTTTCCACACGAAGCTGACAAGGGCATTCTTCGCTCGAAGCGCAGCATCGGTGCGTCCACTGGAAAGGGGGTAGGTCGGTCGCGTCTACTGGACAAGTTGAAACTTGTTCTGTGAGGAAACGCAAGCCAGCGCAGTGGAGGAAGCGCGGCGATGCTGTAAGGGCCGTGTGGCAGCCGAGCATTGTGCACAGCAAAGCACATCATGACACGTGCCCTCGCAGACTCGCTGGCAAAAAAAAAGCGTGAGCATTTTCAGTCAACAGGACGTTGTAATTCAGTCGAGAGAGGACTCTGAATGAATGACTCAGGAGATTATTCAATAATCTAAGTCTAAAAGGTGAAGCAACGGTTGCTTTGTGTGATCATGCTTCTTATTACAACCTCTGTTTTTGTAATTATTGATGTATTTGTCAGGCACTCATGTCTAGAGTGACTTGAAATGCATATCACAGAGGCATAAAAATAACACCATACAGTAGGTACAGGCCAGGCACACAATAACTGAGCATTAGGCACATACTCAAATGAATATTTTTGTTTCTGTACATGGGTATCATTATAGCTTTTAGCTATGAAAGACAATGTCAATGACATGAGCAGCTCCCACCAAAAATACAATACATGATCCTGTGCAATAGTGCATTTCCTGTTTCTGTTAAAGGAAGTGGCCACATAAACAAAAGGTGATGGTGATCACTAAGAAAACAACTATCACCACAACAATTTTACTGTTTATTTCAAATTCCTCACTGAAGCATTTGATGTGTTTCTAGGAAATACACACACGTGTGCACGCACACACACAAACACAATATTTATTAACACCCCTGATTGAATAGAAACAAAAACTTATACATAACAAAAACATATAGTCTGGATACATTTTTCTTACTAATATTTAAAAATGCATATACTGTCATCTTTATATCATTGCATAGAGAAAAGCCGTATTGATCATCAGTAGTGTCAAAAATGGTGTTACCCTGCTCCAGGATTACCATCAATCCCAGGCTAGCCAGGTGACAGGCTATCTGCACAGTTATCTATCCGTTTTCAAGATACTCAATGGCTGAGATGATTCGCAATGAATTAATGATGCTGGCCTGGAAACGGCTCTGGGACCTTAGCCAGCCTGGAGGCAATAGCTGAGTCATGAGCCACCTCCTGCACCTCTCGGATGAAGAGGAGTGCCGCAGAGACAGGGCCGGACGCGGGGACCCCTCATCTTTCTCCTGAGACCTCCATCGCTTTGCGGAACGGAGCTATCTGCATGGGGCTTGGAAAGGCTCTAATGTGTCTCAGCTGCAGGGGAGCAGCGGCTCAGCAGCATCGTAGAACCGGCTTGTTTTTCACCTCCTGCTCAGCCCAAGCTCCTAGTTCAGGATCCTTGTGTTCCTCTGTCCAGACCACCATAGCTCTCTTTTTGCTGGCTTCCACCTGTGTACCACAGTGTTCCTCTATGCATATCCAGAACGTTGCAGCCAGAATCTGCTATATACACATGTCTCACTGCTGCTTATCTTCCTCAAAATGCTACCATGAATGGCTCACATTAGATTCTGAACTCTCCTGCTGGTCTACCAGGTAGGAAAGAGGATGGATCCCACTTACTTGCAGGCTATCATCAAACTTCACACCCACCTACTTGCCTGTAGTACTGTTCATCTACATTGCTAAGTGCACGGTGCAAGCTCCTCTGCTGAATAACTCAATGCAAAGTAACAGCTGCATGCTCTCAGTAGCCTGACTCTATAGGCACTGGAACAGCCTGCATGCTTCCTGAAACAAATGGCAATGCCTGGAACAGAGCTCCCATAGCAACCGGTCCAACAGCACCTAAATGTCCAAGTAAAGGTGCCTTCACATGTCATGTTTAACTTCTGGCCGCGATTCCCTCCACCTGCAGCTGGACTGGTTTTTAGTGTCTGTTACCTGGAGTTACCTGGCAGACTCAGTGAAGGAGGACTGCAGGTAATTGTCAGGCATTGTGTGGTGGTTCATTTAGCTGGCTAGCTCAGCAATCAAACTCAATAGCCACCCATGTAGGTTTATCTAACTTTATGTTGTGTGCAAAACCAAGGTTGCAAGCTTACTAGGACAACAATTTCGTTCATCACTGCTGCAGGAGTAATCATTTTTAAAAAAAATTCGTTGCAAGCTAGCCCTTGCCTCTGGTATAAAAATGAAACTTGGAAGTAACTTACAGTACAAATGAAAGTGCTACCGATGTGCTTTCAGCCTGTAGTCTTACTGACTTGCTGCTTGAATAATACATAATTTAGCCAACTAAAATAACTGGTCAGACCAACATGGATGCGCACATTCCAAACAAATGCTTACCTTTCTCTCTGCATTTTACAGTCTGTGTCAAAGTAATCTGGGTACACAAACACAGTAATCACGGGTTGTTCTACAGACGCCATTTTGTTTCTGAAATGGGAACTCCCCACATATCTGATTGGTCATCCAGCTGAAAAAGTGAAAATGTGCTGAACTAGGTCAGTGGAGGAAAAAAAAACCCTCTGCGCTCCTGAGAGTGGATGGCCACTTCTCTAAAACACAGGGCAGCCATCAATCACTCATTGAGAATAATGAGAGTGGGACCATGCTGTCTGAATGCACCTTAACAGGCTTTACACTGAAGCTGGCACTGGGCCCTTCTTGTGGACATGTGGTTTAGGACAAGCACACATCTGTCTCAGCAGAGAAGGGAGTGGGTGAACCAGTGCTGGCTGAAAAGCTTCAAGTTCCAACTGTCTATATGTTTCATGGGCCGTAACTGAGCACCAGAACCTGCCAACTCCACTACCATTATGCAGACATACTGGCCTGACACTGTAAGACAACAGTTTCTCATTCAGTTTTCTCACTCAGCAAAACCAGAGACCCACTCAGTGTGGTTAATTGGCCATGGGAAAACATATATGACAACCTGCGGTCTCTTAACATTTTTACTAAAACAATATTTGTGAATTCCATCCAGCCTAATATTTCTGCTATCCACGCCTCATGTGAAATAGGTGATTTAATTGGCCTTTTTTGTGCTTAAACTATTTACAGTTCTTCATTTAAAAAAAAAAAAACCGAAGTCAAAACGGTTTCAATGACATGAATGAACGTGAGCGAAGGGAGCTCGATTGGTCAGGAATCCGCGCTATGTGAGACCCCCCTCTTTGTGGCGCTTTGAAGCGATACATTAGGCCAGGTAGTGAACGCGTATATTTTGCTGTGTCCAGTCGACGCCCGCACTTGTTTTGTTTTCCCACATTTTGAACCCAAACAGCACGCGTCTGTGTGTCTGATAATCTCGTTAGACTTGGTACAAAAATACACAAAACCGCATAATTGTTTTGGATGGTCTGATGCGAGCAGCTGAAAACGTTTTAATCGATTTGGAATAGTAAGTATATCAACCTCAAGATTTAGTCCGGATATCCTCATCATGTGACCACGTACTAGGAAGCCAATATCTCCAGCTCACAACGATGCATGTCACTTTGAACAACGTTGCGCTTCGAGCAGGTAAGAGTTGTATGTCGCGGTCACTTTGATCGACTACTATTTTTTTTTAATTCACAGTAGGACAACGTTGAAAATTACTTTTCAGTCATGCGTTTACAACAGTCCTCAGGAACACTTCGTTGATATCGTGTTGGCAATTCATTGTGAAAATTGCTGGCTGGCGATAATGTTACTTCGCTGACAGGTGGGCTCTCTGTTCAGGCATTCGGTTGTCATGTTGGTCCAGAACATCAGCTAGCTAGCAGCTAAAGTGATGCTTGCTTCGTATTTTTTTTTTCAAAAGACATGTGCCTGTAAGGAGCAATGGACATGTATCGAAACTTGTAACATTTTGAATCGTAAAGCCGTCGGATTTCTTATGCTTTGTGGTCAATATAGCCTTCAGTTAAGGCCCCCTGGCACGCGTGTTCAGTTATTGCTGGCCAATGATCTGAGACAGTTGTAGTGACAAGTCGTAACAAATCGCGCACATGCTGCTGCTATCTGTACAGTCGCTACAGCTGTAATTTCTGTACTTTCAGAGATACAGATAGAAAGCAGCGCGCACCCATCAAACGGCCTTTAGTTACTTCTCTTTAATACAAACTTAATTTTGGTGTCTCAGCGTCTCAGCTACAGTAGTGTGGTCTCTGACTAGATTTTCTGTAGTGCATTGATTATGTCATACTCTTATGAACGATGCTATGATGTGTTGATAAAAACTGCATAGTGTTTCCTTTTGAAGGCCTAAATATTGATTTAACTATTTAAAAATTATTTTCATTTTTAAAATGTATTTTTCCTATTCAGGTTTGTAAAACATTGCATGCAGAACATTGATATATAATTGCTAATATAAAATAGTGGACATACTGGTGTTAGTTTGACTAGTAGTTAAAACTAGTTGTAGTTTGATTCTCACTGGTTGGCGAAGCACCTATCAATATTCCTAAGCAAAGAAGAAGTGTTCACACTTCTTTAGCATCAGTATTTTCCAATTTACACGTCTCAGGGTGTGTTCATGCAATAAATATTACAAAGACATACCTAGGAGGCAGTCTGCAAAAACAAGGCATTATCAAACCAGTAGTGTTGATGCTCATATTTTATGCAAACAACAATGTACCAGGCTGTGTGTGGCCCGTTAGCTAACACACTGTCTCTATAGCTATCCTGGGTGCAGTTAAACCACACTGAAACTTAAACCAGCTTGAAATGCATTAGCCACATTCAGTTGTACCATGCAGTTTATGCAGTGAGATTTCTTCATATCGAGAAAATCGTGCTTTTGACAATCAATTCAGTGTCCTGTCCCTTGGAGTTTATCCAGCATCTGGACTGACACACAGATGAAACCCATTCAAGACTGAAACCAGTTTCATGGCTGACAACTTGACAGTTTCCTGCCTCTCCCTGTAATTCTTTTCTCATAGTATACTGTCAATGTCTTCCTGGTCTTAAAGATTAATAAAAAAGATTTGAGGATGAGAAGTTTTACTTGTGGGCAAAAATGTTGTTCGACACAAACTTTTAAATTTCATTTTGGAGCTTGAATTTAATTTTAAAGTCAGCAGGTCAGCAGTCAAAATGAACCCCATGGAGGCTGAACACCCCAAGCCAATGGCTTCCATATGGCTCTATTATAAAATTATAGATATCTTAGTGTTCTTAATAATATACATCCTTTTACAACATCAGTCTTCTTATGCCAAGGCATCAGAGTGTGCACTAATAGGTACTTATGAGCTGGACTGACTGAGTCGGATCTATGGAGTCATGACCTGAAATACTTTGATTCCAGTTCAGTCATAGATTTTTGTTGTTGGCTTTGTGGACCACGGTGCAGAGGCACAATTGGCCCTGTAATATTTGCCCCTTGAGAAATGTTTGTTTTAAGAGTGCTTTTCAGCAGATGTTACCGGAATTTGGTGTATCATCCTTGTGTAAATATTTGTCATTGTTAATGATCAACTTAACCCCATTTTATTTCCCGCAACTTGTCTCCGTCATTATTGTCAGATTAGGCCTTACGTTCAGTCAGATACTATACTAATTTATTTCTTCTTTGTTGAAAAAACAGTTTGTTTTTCACAATGCAGGATCAAATTATTTACTCTTGGTAAACTTTCAGACACTCCACCGTTAGTAGTTAACGTGATAACCTCACTGTTTTAAAGTCATTTTGAAGGCTGCTGTGGCTTTGTTTTGTCCAAGTATTCCTATATGAGTGTATGTTGCCTGTGTATTGCAATAAACTGTGTAACAGCTACTTTAATTAAATAAAGTGAACAAACTGGCATGAAATTTGGAGACATTATAGAGAGATCTTAGATAAACACTGGCATGTACTTCACATCATTTTGGAGAATTTGGTTTGGCTGAAACAAATCCAAGCAAATCAAGGAAAGAATTTGTTCTGATAGTGTAGTTCTTCTCCTTGTTTTTCAGGGCTGTCTCTGGCTTCTATCTGAATCATTTCCCAGAAGTGGATGAGGGGGTGAATCTAGTGGTGTTAGTTTTTTGATATGATTTCATATTCACAACAGGCTTAAAACTGTAAAAGTTTACATTGTGCACGTGTGTTTAGAGATGTATGTATGTCTGGTGAAAGTGGTTGGTTGCTGCAAAAGTTCACTTCCCAATGCTCAGTCACTGAGCACCTCCTTCTGCACACTACTGCATATAGCTGTGTGTTCAGTTGCTGGGCAGATCGTTTGGCTGTTTAGACAGTGGTTATGTAACAGATTCCGAAACAGCTGTGAACTGGTAGACAGCACTGCTGAAGGAGTTCAACCACTCCCACAAGAGTTGACTCTTACAGGGTTGGCTGTAAAGTAAGTCACATCCAGTTGTGTATTCCCGTTAAACTCTCCCATCCTGGCAAGAAATTAGTGCCAAAAAAACTCCCAGCAGGCTCAGAAACCTACATTTTGAAGGATGCGGATTGGTTATGTTCTGCAGCACTTGTTTGCCTCAGTACAATAGTCTGATTACATTATGGCCTCACAGAAGACCCAGGGACAGTCCGACAGCTGCTCTATCCCTCCACGTGCATTCCTGCAGCATGAAACATAGTCTGGCATCACACCGTGCTTGAAGTACTGGTAAAGTCAGCTAAGTTTTTCTAAAGAATCGAAGGAATTCCTCTCTGCATACGACAGCACATAGTCTGTTTCTTCACCCAATAAAGAAACCTCAGGGTGTTTCCACTCTAGAGTCTGCGTTGTTGAAGTACAGAGGGTGGCGTTCACGTTACCACAATGTCCCAACCCCTAAAGGAGGTTAATGTTTGGAGGACTTTGTTTGCTGGTGTGTCTTTGTGGTGCTGTCTGAAGCAGGCTGGGAAGACACAAAATTGACTACATTAACATGCCAGTGGGAAGCAATGTCTGGCTTCAAGATGGCAAGAAGTTTAAATACCTGAAAGTTTAAATGCCTGAAAAATAACGACTTCCAGCTAAAGTGACATTTTCGAAAAGGCTGGTGTGGAAGTTCCTCAGGTGCAAATGCAGAGCTGGAGTCTGGTTTCATAAAAGTTCAAGTTCTTAGGTTTTTATTTCAGGTGTGGGGAAAAAATGAAAGGAAATCCTATGGAGAGCGATAGGATTTTGAATGATAAGCTAAATGATCATTTTTAGTCCCCAAGGAAATCTGGTTTTTTACCACAAACAGTCATACAGTTCCGAGCAACTAAAACCAGATGTGAATATAAGTGGCACAGTGTGTTGTGCAGTGAAGTAAGGACTACTGTGAGCTCTCTTCCAAACACAGAATATATAGTGCTGTATTATATTTTAATGTTAAGTTAATTAATTAAGTGTGAAGTAAATTAATATTGTGTAAATGGTTTTTAAAACAGGTTTTACATTTAGTTAAAACAGTATTTACAGTTTATTGATTGTCAGGCAGAGATAAACAATCTGGTGAGGTCAGCAGGAAGTGGATGGTTGGCCTAAATAAAGACAACTGTGTATTTTACAGAATCAGTAGTTTCCTTTTTTAAGTTCTTTATTCAGTCTTATAAACGTGCATCTTTATCTAAACAAATTTATTGGGGTACTGAGGGCTGCAAGTCAGAACTGGGTCAGATCAAGGCCCATTATGAAATGCAAATCTTTCTACAATACTGCCTTTGGTATAACTAGCTACTCTCTGGTAAACAAATGAACCTTTTGTTCGTGCATTATAACTTAAGTAGCACTAAGTGGGTCAGTGTTTTCATAGGAAAACTATGGAAGACTTATCACACTGATGGGCTTCAGCTTTGTCAATCCAGTAAATGTACCGGTGACATAAAGGACTTCGGTATTTGGCTCTGACTTCATTTGTTTGCAGTCATGATTAAGTTGTATGCTTTTATTTCAGCATCTACATAGCTCTGTGATGCAAAAGGTGTTGGTTTTTTTTTTTTTTTTTTGGAAAAGGTATTTAATATTATTGTTGGAATGAATGTTTACTGGAGTCATAGGAAACGTGGGCGAGGTTGTTGAAAACTATTGATATTGCTATAAAGATGGACATAAAAATCTCAAACATGAAGGTAGATAGCTAGCACCAACTGACTAACATCAAGACACAGAGATCATGACCTCATTTATTTTAAGAGGGGGGAGTACATTTGTGTTTGATTGTGTTGATCTCTCTTTATTGTTTGTGTCCATTTTTAATGAAATAGTTCAACTAAAAAGTTAACAAAAAAGCACCCAGGTGCACTCATGCACTGACCCCCCCAGCGCTACCTCACTGTCAGGAGCTGGGATGCATGTGTTCCTGTTTTTATTTTCCCAGCAGGTATCTAAAGAGATTACAATACATCCTAACTTCTTTCCTCCAATGATAGGTTGCAAAAAACTTGTTTGAGCATGCAGGTCTGATTCCCTTGAAGCCACATCTTGCACATTTTTACCTTATCTGAAGTGGAAGGCTGAAGTACCATCACCTTTTTTGGATTAAACAATTATACCTCATCAAACTAGCCTCTGTAAAACGCCACAAATGCGATCCACAGGTACACTCATAAGCAGCCAATGGTAATTTTCGCAAACTACAAGTCCCACAGTGCACCACAGGGGAGCACACCCCACCTGCTAGGTGAATCAACTTAATTGACTGAGCCAGTGAGGAGCACTGAGTTACCACTGTCATCTTGTTTTATGCTATCTTCTAAAAATGCTTGCGCTGGTGGGGCTCACCCAATGTCTTGTGAATTTGACTCATCTTAAATGTTAAAAGTAGAGCTGGCTCCTGATTGGCCAGGACAGTCCTCATTGCTCACCAGTTTTCTGCACCACAACAGCTAGAGTCTTGTGTCAAATGCCCGCTGTCGGTTAGGCGTACCCCTTACCTTAGTGTTGATGCTCACATTTACACTACCAAAATGGGTAGGAGTTATAGTATGTAGTAAGTAATATTAAAAAAATGCTTTTTTCTAATACTTAATAAAGCAGATACTATGAATTGAGAATTCACTTCAGTTACTTAGTTTACTTAGTTTACTTGGTTAACTATTTATTAAATTCATTTTGGTTGAAAGCAGTGTATAATGAAGTTGCACACAAACTGCTGTCCCCAGATCTTACTTCTGTATCTGTTGTATGTAATTTCAAAAGCCTCAACCTCGAGCAGACAGTTGATTCTGGAAAATGGTGCATTTTACTCTCATGAACTGAAAT
Source organism: Megalops cyprinoides (assembly GCF_013368585.1). Lineage (NCBI taxonomy): Eukaryota > Metazoa > Chordata > Actinopteri > Elopiformes > Megalopidae > Megalops > Megalops cyprinoides. The sequence continues at coordinate 7,662,490 of NC_050588.1, read as the reverse complement.
TATACCAAATGTTGCTTCTTTGTTTGTTTGGATGTTTTTGATTTGATATATATATCTTCTCTGAATCCTGTGTGTTTACAAAATGAACCCAAAGACAGTACTTCTTTTCACATCAGTATGCTAATTCATTTTTTCCCCATTCCAGTTGGAACTCAACCTTTTCTAAAATTACAGGGTAGAAAAATAAGTTGGTGCTGAGGGCAGCTTTTCTGAAGCAACTGATCATTTCAACAGAATACATAACTCAAAACTCAGCGTTCAGTTACAAATGAAGATAGTTACATTTATATAATTCATTATAATTACATAATACTCCTGTTGTTACCCTCATAATCATCAGCAAGCTGCTGCACCAACGTGTAGACACTTTATTAAGAAAAAAATGTTACTAAACAAAGTAACTTGGTCACAATAGCTGTGTAGGTAATTTAATGTATGATTGTGGAGTCCAGCAGACATAGTGCACCTTCTAGGGCAGAGAGCTGAATGACTACATCTCATTTTCTCTCTCGTTTTTTTTTTAGACTCTCTGAATGAGAGAACTTTCGGTTCAGTAAATACTTGGCTCTTTTGAATGTTCTTGTTCATCAAACAAAACCCCAGGTGGCCATCCTCTTTAACCATCAGGGTTTTAAAAGGCTGCTTGTTCAGCAGCTCAGGCTGCCCCCCCCCCCCTCTGATGCTCGATTCGCCCATTCATCCTCACGGTGGCTCTCTATAGGCCAGCTTCAAGTTTATTGTGCCTCAGAGAAAGATGTACGTCTCCGCAGCTCAGCGCAGTCGGCGCACGGACATGCAAAGCGGACGCAGCGCATTAGATATCATTACAACATGGAGTCGGGTGGCTTTATTGAGACTTTTGGTGGCCGTTAGAATGGCACTCTTGACCAGGGAGGCTAACACACGTGTCACTCAAGGCATTCGCTGAATCAGAAGCACTGGCCCTTCCACAGCACTGAGGTGGTGTTTAAGGCTCACCGAAATAATATGTTTTGACTCTGTTACAAATTTGACTCGGCATGAAAATGATACATCCAATGATACATCCATTCAGTGAGACAAACCTACCACAAAAGCGACAATTTTCTTGAAAATGCCTTCAATTTGTTGCAGCTTATGAATTTCTTCCAAACCTAAGTGTGAAGGATAAGCCTTAACTTGGAATGCGAGTTCAAATATTTGGGAAAATTAGCAGCGTGCATTTTGTCGTTAAGTCGTACAGTATCTGTGAATTGAATGAATGAACGAATGCTTAAGTGTGTAATCTGGAGAATCCTCAGTTTCCATGAACAGAAACTAGCCATAGCAAACCAAATCCATAAACTTCGGTTCATACTCTGTAACAGTCATGGCTGTGTTTGAAGAACATTTGCATGAAAGAAGCCAGCCATTGGTTAATAAACCAAACCTGTTAAATTAGCCTTGTGTAAATACAGGTGTGTGGCTGCTTATGACGGTTGGTCATTGTGTGTAAGATGCTGTCAGGATGCAGGTTCCTGAAATGCATTGGAGTTTTCGATTTGGAAACTGTATGTATTTTTTGTAAATGGCTCCTTCCACTGCTTTTATAGGTGGTGAATCGGCCAAGGCCGCCACACGGAGATACAGAAGCTTCACATCTTGTTTTAGTAGTTTATATCTGCCAACCTGTAGTGATTGTCCAAGTATATACACATATTTCACATGTCCCATTAGACTTAAGCAATATTCATATGTGCATTTTCACACCAACTGATTTGTCCTGTTGCATCAGGTGTACCTAAATGGAATTTTTAGCCCTCATATGTTCTTATTCTTTTTGAGTAATTGGCCTCTGAAATTTCAGCGTTCTTGAAAATTGATGCATTCCAAAGCTGTGATCAGCTGAATTTTGTAGTGTTGTTGTACAGCAGTTAAGGGATTTTTGTACAGTTTTGACTGGTTGCTTGTGACATTACCATAGACCAGGATGCAGGCACGCCAGGTTCCTTTGTGACTATAGCACACAGAGTCAGCCTCACTCATTTCTCTCCAACTCTAAAGGCTGCTCTAGTTACATTACTTTGCTCTTCATATCCCATTAGTGACATGGTCATCTCACACAAACTACATATACATACAGTATATGACAAGCTTTTCTGCTTGATGTCTTGATGTGTTTAAGTAGTCCGAGAGCTATCTATAGCAGAAGCAGCTTTTTAGACAGGATTTTTTACAGTATTTATCCATTCATTCTTATGAAATGCGCTGACTGGTTTGGAAAGATGGCTTGTGTCATTGACTAAAGCAGCGAGATTGGGCTCTGTACATGAAGGACAGGGGATGAAGGACATGGTTACATAAGCCTTCATGAAATTACCTGAAATGCATCAGAAAAATATTTTCATTTTTGACTACACTTCTCCATTGAGCATTTCCCTCAGGTTTTCCTGTGGATGTTTGTTGCATTTGAAGTTGTTGGAGGCAATTACAGCTGTCTGCAGCTTCTCCTGGAATTCATTATGGCTTCTTTGGCACATTCACTTTGAGTGAAATGAAGTCTGACCTGACTGAAATTGGGGTGATTTTCTCACACAGGCTCAGATGAAATATACAGTAGACTCCTGTAAAAACCCAAAGGTGATGTTGAAGTGAGTGGACTGTGGCTTGTCCAGTTTCGCTCTAAAGCATCGCAGGTAAGGGGTCCCAAGTGGCTCAGTCATCATGGCCTTTGCCTCGAGTGCAGGCTGAGCCCTACAGCCTGTGTTCAAAACCAGCTGTGTCCCTGGGATTCCATGAGCAAATTGGCTTCGCTCTTGTCAGAGATAGCAAAACCAAGGGTAGCTAGGTCAGGTCTCCTTGTGTCCCTGTTGTTTAAACAAAGTGAATATCATACATGTAGGTAGCCAGCTACCTTTCTGTGAATTTTTTTTCTGCATGCTAGGTATTTTTCCTGTGTGTGCATGAGGTTGGAGGCCATAAATTATTTAGACAGTTGAAGTTAACAAAGAAAAAGTCTTTTTCTTTGTAGACAAGAGGGTGAAAAAGGTGGCAGTTGCCAGAGAGCCTTTATTCACTGTGCTTTGTGAGCCTCTCTGCTTGCTGTACTTCCTGTCACTGTTCTGTCCTTTATTCATTATTGTGTGCTTCCCCCGCATGCAGTACTGCCTTAATAGGCTTATTTCACTGTATGATTTATATCCTTTGGATGGGAGAATGCATTGATTGCAAATCTCAATCAGGGTTTTGTCTGAAGCAAAGAAAATGCTTTCAAGTAAAAGCAGCTTGAATGAGATGCTGCACTTATTAAAATCTGGAACCGAGAAAACAGGCTCCATTTACTTTCTGCCCTCTACAACAACCTGAGATCAGATTTTCCACCCCTGCTCCCTGTCCCTAGTCATTCAGAACAGCACTTTTGATTCTGTTCCAGGATCAGTCACTAAGGGCAGATAGTGTCTGCACAGAGAAACCCACTAAAGCCGCTTGCTGCTTCCTCTGCAGGAAGGTAGCTGAGGGGTCGGCCGTGGAAGGACGATGTGGAACATTGTGTGTGCCCTGGCGCTCCTGGGCGGAGCGTGGGCAAAGGAGGGGCAGGGCGGCGAAGCCAAGGGCCATGTGACGGTGGTGGTGGTGGGCGCCACGGGCGACCTGGCCAGGAAATACCTCTGGCAGGGCTTCTTCCAGCTCTACGCGGACCAGGTCGGTGGTGGACACAGCTTCTCTTTCTATGGCGGGGCGCTGTCCGAGACCGACAATGGAACGCCGGTGCTGTTTGAGATCCTGAAGGGCTTGGCGTGCCCGCCGGGCCTCACCCCAGAGAGGTGCGCCCTGCTGAGGGACCAGTTCCTGAAGCTGGCGCAGTATAGGAGGCTGAAGACGGCGGAAGACTACGCGTCGCTCTCGGCAGAGGTAGCCAAGGCGGTGCAGCAGGAGGGCCTGACCGAGGCCGGCCGGCTCTTCTACCTGTCCGTGCCTGCCTTCGCCTACGCCGGCGTCGCTGAGAACATCAACGGCAGCTGCCGGCCCCCCAGTGGGGCGTGGCTGAGGGTGGTGCTGGAGAAGCCATTCGGGCACGACCTCGGCAGCGCCCAGGTCCTCTCCGCCCAGCTGGAGAAGTCCCTGAAGGAGGAGGAGATGTACAGGATCGACCACTACCTGGGGAAACAGGTGAGGCTGTGGTGTTCTATCTGTGAACCTTGGCTGTGAGCTCTCAGACAAGACCAAGCCTCCCTCTGCGTAAAGTCCGGGCCAGGGCAATCTGCCATCAGTGTAATACAGCAGGCCATTTTCAGCAGGCCGAATGCCTTTGTACACAATACTGAGCTGTGCTTGTTCGTGTGTTTTTGTTTGCTCCTCTGTGTAAAAGGTGGTCTCCCAGATCTTGCCGTTCCGGAAGGAGAACAGGATGTCCCTGGAGCCCATCTGGAACAAACACCACATCGAGAGAATAGAGATCGTACTGAAGGAAACCCTGGATGCCAAAGGTAATGAGTGCTGCGGTCGCTTCTTTCTCATGGTCTGCAGACACACACACACACACGAGTGCACCCGAACCGAAAGAGCAAGATGGAACCTCGGTTCAGCCCCAGTTAAATCAGGAAGCTTAGAGTGAGAGAACTCTGCAGAGCAGTAGAGGCTGGAATGAAGTGGTATTATGGACTGTAAATCATTATGGACGCTGTGTCTTTCCCCTGGATTACATTACATTATATTGGCTCAGCAGACACTCTTATTCCAGAGCAAATTACACAGTTGCATAGCTTACGATTTTTACATGTTATCCATGTATACTGCCAGCGCTATTACTGCCGGTACTGCAAAGGCTCTTCAGGTTAATCACCTTGTAGCGGTGCAACAACAGTGGCCCACCTGGGAATCACTCCAGCAATCTTTTAGTGACAAGCCCTGCTCCCTACTGCTATCCCACACTACTGGATGGCTTATAACTGCAAGAAGCCCTTGAATGCAGTTTGTATCACTTGCAACCAAACCAAATAGTACACACTTCACCAGTGCAGTCTGTCTGCAACCCTTGTGCAAGTCGTCATGCAGAGTGCATCAGTCCTGTTCCATTCACCTGATTTCACACAACATCCAATCAGGGTCCGGCTACTTGTCGTGTGATTCACTTCTGTCTATGCCATACATGCAGTCAGCTCCTCATCCATTCTTGGGCTTTTTTCTCGCATTTCTTTTCAGTGTTTTTTCAAAGCTGCATCACGTAATGGTTGCTTTCTTTAAGCCGTCAAAATTTCATGAACATGTCGAATCATTGTGATGCAGCTTGCTGCCTTTCTATGTTGTTATAGACCCCATATTGCTGGTATGATAACTATTTCTGATTTTTGAGTTGCAGCCATTTTAATTGCCTGTAAATCCATTAGTGGTGAAGTGAAATTAAATGCAGTTGCACTGCATGCAGATCGTATGTGCGGCCTGTTCATGCATTTACATTTACATTTACTTTTACATTAAACTGTGTTTAAGTCACTTTGTGTAACTTTTTTTTTTTTTACCAAATATCCCAATGACTATTTATATATGGCGTTATCCAGAGCGAGCTACAAAAACTGCATTCAGTAGGGTTCAGCATGTATTCATATAGATACTGAATATCTAAGTTCGCGCCGTATTGGGAATATAATTGTGAGAAACATTGCCACGGTACGTGCTGTGATAAGGTGCACAAACGTATGCTATCGCCAGTTTCAGCCACCAAGCTTGTTCCACCAAAAAAAATTCAGTCTCCACAAAGTTTTGACCACCAGTCTTTTTCTACAGCCCATGCCTATACAGAAACACCAGGCTTTTGCCTCTAATTCTTATCAAGTTTTACCACAAGCTTTCCTCACAGCCTGAGGAAGGAGAGAGGTCAGACTTTCAGCATCCAAGGTGTTGCTCCTAATAGGTGGGTTTACAGTCTACCTCGGAAAGTGAACACTGACCTTACTCCCTTAAGTCATTTCTTAACGCCAGGCAATTTTAAAATCTGTGATACACATTTATACCACAACTTCCAAAGGTTAGGACAGGATGTTATCAACATAAAAGTGCTGGGGCTCACTTGTATCCCTCGCAATCTGTGGAAAGTAAAAGATGTAAAACTAGCAGGCCCGCAAGGAGTCCAGCTGACCCCAATGTCCTGCTCTCTCAGCACAGCCAACCCTTCCGTCTGTCATTTATAATGGTGAGTGTCCACCTATCGGTCTTACCTTGAAACTGCGCTCGCTGCCGAACACTCTCCCTCCTCTGTGGTCCCTCAACCTGGCGTTCCGACAAAGTCACCCGGGGTCGCTGGGCTGACGTCGGCCGCGCATGCTCCCCGCCAGCAGCCCGTCCGCCCGGCATTGTCTGAAGGGAGGCAGATGTTATCCATCACATTTTTTTTTTTTTCCCTCCTGAAAGAGAAACTCCCGGCACACGGCAGTTTTCTCCGCAGCGCCTCGGGGGAAGATAACACACCCCTCAGCAAATTCTGCAGTTGCTGCGTTGGAAAATAAGAATTTCAGCGGGGAGACAGCTGAGCGGAGAGCGATTTAATGCAGCGGCAGCACGCACCGCCAGCGCTGTAAAATGAGTCTAATTACCTTCAGACCCGCTCGACCTTCCTCCTTCGAGCCGCCGCAGAATTAATTATTAAGGTAAATTAGAGTGGTCAATGAAAAGCTCCATTAAGTTCCCCTGGAATGAACTGCAAAAAAAAGAGAACAAACAGGACCCAAGCAAATAAACTGTGATGACCTTGGTAATCGCAAATTGCTGGCTTTTGTGCATACTGAGTGAGAGAACAGAGTGAGTAATATAAGTTGCCAGGCAGCGCAAAGCTTTAATTTAATGTGAGCAGTACAATGTTGAATGATAAATATACTTGCATGTTTAATGCATACATAATGCATTGTGATGCATATAGTATAAAATGTACTCTAAGGAGGTACAGTGATACTTTAACAGTAGAATGTACTTAATTGAATGTTGTAATAATGCAGTATATCAGCAGGTTTCATGATGTACGTAGTCGTATGTAAAGATGCTCCAGAAACGTCTAAACTATTATTACTAGTACAAGTAGTAGTATTGTCATTTAACTGCCGTTGATGCTAATCAACATTATTGTGAATAGTTAAATTATAATGAGTTAGGCAATTTGAACATGTTTTGAATCTTGCTGTCACTGTTCACTTCAGGTTTGGATGCTCTGGCTCTGCAGGAGTGCAGCATTTGAATTATGTGATTAAAAAAAAAGTCCAATCAGATGCCTTTAATTGCACTGCTCCTTTCCTCTCTGATGCAGCCACTGCATGGGCTGCTGGGAAACGGCTCTGCTGCCACTGTACTGCAGGTGTGGGGGTGCAGCCATTTTGAAAGAATACCTTTCCTCTGGAGCTGTACGCTGTGCTCTCTCATATCTCAGGGATCGGTGGCTTTCTCAAGTTCTAACTCGCAACCCGACTGTCACAGATACAAAAGCTCCGAGTGCCAGTGGGAAATAGGCTTTCATTTCATACGCAGAAAGTCAGGGTTGTCTTTGCACAGGGAGACAGAGTCAGGGAAGTTCTGCCAATCCTACTGCCATGGTTCTCAGATCAGCTATTTTATTCATCTCAAATAAACAATCTTTAGACTTTTAGGGTTCATAAATATTCATATTTTAGGGCCTCAGTTACTCTTCCATATTGTGGATCCTATGTTAAAAATATGATAGCATTTCTCCTATGTCATAGTAAGTCAGTAAACAAGGTGTTATTTTCCCTCTCAGCAACAGTGTCCTCTGTAAATCAGTGAATGTAAATGGATGAATGCATTATTCAAGTTGTAATTTTCGCTGCATTCCACATTGGTAAAGGAGGCCGTGTTGGTAGGAATAGCCATGACAAATTATGTCTGCGACAGGGAAATGATTTTGTCACTGTTCATGGTCAAAAGGGCAAAATAGATCTGCCATGACTAAATTCTGTATGGGTGAACAGCGCCTAGAGCCCTCGGATAGATCTGTATTTATGACCCTAAGTGGCCTGAAGTGACCTTGCGCCAGACTGAAAGTACTACAACAAGCCACTAGATGGCAGTAGAGCATTTCTCTAGCCCTCAGTGTGAGCGCTGATACACTGATGTCCCAGCAGGACAGTCTGTCTTGGTGAGCAGATGGAGAACAGTGTGCACCTGGGCGCACGGGGTGATGAACAGCTTGTTGCCTTTAATAAGCACTTTGTGTTGCCTCTGCGTGGGAGAATCCTAAATCACTGCCGATGGTGCTGATACGGTGTACAAACCCCTCTGTTAGAGCTCCAGCACACACCCACACAGCAGGCGGTTACAACCCGGAGGAAAGCCGTGCAGTGTTTGATGTGTCCCCGCTCTGCTTTAGGCCGGATCCAGTTTTACGACCAGTACGGGGTCATCCGCGACGTCCTGCAGAACCACCTGACCGAGGTCATGACCCTGCTGACCATGGAGGTACCAGCCAACCTGAGAAACAGCCAGGATGTCATGCGTAAAAAGCTGGAGGTGTTCGGCGCCCTGCAGCAGTTGGTCAAGAGCAGCGCGGTCGTCGGGCAGTACCAGGCGTATAACGCAGAGGTGCAGGAGGAGCTCAACAAAACCAAGGAGCACGTCAGCATCACGCCCACCTTTGCAGGTAGGTCAGAGCGCGCCAAGTGATACTCAGTCCGGTGGATTGATTTAACAGCGTACTGAAGTCCGCACAAGCCAAAAAATCCATGATTCACTCTTTTTGTTCATTTTTCACACCAGTGAACATCATTATTTGCAATTATTGGTCAAAGCTTCAGCGAGACTGAAGAGCTGATTCATTCATATTTGTGAATCGATTTGCAGGACCTGGGTAAACAATTCAATCAGAATGAAAGAATCATTTATGAGCAATACAGTGGGACTACACTTAGTTTCAAATCTGCCTTAAGGGAAATGGTTTCAGTGCAGCTTGAAGGTAGTTCTCGCTTTGGCGATCTCAAGGGGGTGATATTCAGTCCGGATCCAGGATGGGATGCTGCTGACCAATCTGATCAAACCACCAAAAATCCCTGGCTGCTCAGCCGCTGTCCAGGATTTGCAAGTTACCGTGATTTGAATCGATGATTAATAGTTGGGGGTGAGGTGCACCCAAAGCAGGGGCTTGGCTTGACATGGCACTGAAGGACAGAGCTTGATTTGCCCTGCCCTCCCCATTAATGCGTGCCCCCCATAAAACTGAATTAGATGTGACTAAAGCCATCCTTCATGGAGAGAGCATGGCCGCCTGCACCCTTCCCTCCCTCCTGCGGTCTCTGTTTCCAGCCGTTTGCCGGCTGTGTGGAACGGGGAACAGCCCAAGTGAAAGATCCCCTTCCGAAGCGGCAGATTTACGATCAGAGGCACCCCCCCTCCCTTCGCGCTTGATGAACGGGGGCCGGCGGGGGGGTGGCGGGGTAGGGGGGTCAGGGAGAGCAGCGCGGTGGTGAGAGGGTGCTGTTCGTGCCGCAGCCATCCCAGCATCCCGCGTCAGTCAGTTTGGAAAGTTCTCGCCCACCGTTAAAAGACCGTTCGGTAAGCGTCAAGCCGAGCAGAGTGACTCACTGTTTTGCAGTGTTTTGTCAAGGTGGACAGCCAACAAACCCCCCACCCCACCCAAGCACATACACACTCACACACACCCCCCACACATACAAACACACTTACCAGGAGTGAGTCCTCAAAGGAGGGGAAAAAACATCAACTTACAGCCATTTTCTTCCATATTTTAAATCGCAGACAACCTAGTTGATCGAGTTTTTCCTTCCCGGTTATATTTTCTGTTACACGTTAAAAAGAAAAGAAAACAAGAGAGGAGTGACTAGCGCCGTGATGCTGTGATGTTTTTGGCCGGTTGGGTGGAAAATTGTCCAGGTCAGAATGAGTCACTGTGCCCCGGCCCTGCCAACCGGCCGCAGCCCTCGCTGGGAGCGGCACCACTGCCAAACGGCCCGTGGTATCCCCGGCAGGGCTGGCACCGGGGCTGGCACTAAGGTGGGCAGCGGGTTACAACAACAGGCACCTCCGGACGAAACAGAGTGTCCGGTGGTGGGTTTCGGGAGGACCGGATGGCAGAGGCGATCCAGTTACTTGTCACACGTTCTGCCCTTTCGTGTATTTGCAGCGATTGCCGTGGTCTCACGTGCGCGCCAGGGCCAGACAAAAGTCTGCCGTCTGGTTTCACTCCCAACAAAGGACACTTTCAGTATTAGCCAGCCCTTGCTACACGGCCCCTCTCCCCTCTTGTGTCCTCCTCCCCTTCAAGCTGTTTTTCTTTCGTTTTCTTCAAAGCCCCCCCCCCCCCCCCCCCCCAGAACACCTCTGAGCATGGAGGCGATGCTTAACTGCAAATCCAGACCCTCTGATGCCTTTACAAGTGCTCCACATTCTCTGCCTTACAGTTCTCCACAGGGTTAGCCCTGGGCTTCTTCTTTCTCATGCAGTCATAGCGAGGGTGCTTAGAGTTAGGCTTCTTGCGCTTGCTTTTAGGAAACGTTTCATTCTGTGGGTTAGCTGATCGTCCTTTCCTCAGCCTTAGTGTGAATAATGAACGTTGATTGCATGTTGGTAGTAGTCATCAGCAGGCTGTCTTGCCATTCTTCTACCTCCGGGTTTAAGATTGCACAGGGAAGGGCTGGCGTGCATGGTCTGAGCGTACGGGAGGCCAGCGCAGCTACTTGCTGAGTTGTCAAACGCCACCGAACTGATTTACTGTGCTTCTGTCCCTCAAGGTGTGGTGGTGCATCTCGACAACTCCCAGTTTGACGGCGTCCCCATCTTCCTGATCTCAGGGAAGATGCTGGACGAGCGGGTCGGCTACGCCCGTGTTCTCTTCAAGAACGAGGTGGTCTGCGTGCAGAACCCGTCCAGCGTCCACTGCAAGCCGCGGCAGATCATCTTCCACTTCGGCCACGGCGACCTGCACCTTCCGGCCGTCCTGGTCAGCAAGAACCTGTTTAAGCCGGCCACGGTGGAGGGCTGGAAGGAGCCGGAGGAGCGCAAGGACCTCAGCCTGTTCGGCCTGGCGTTGTCGGACTACCACGTCCAGACGCCGGCGGAGCAGAAGGAGGCGTACGGCCTGCTCATCTCGCAAATCTTCCGCGGGCGTAGGGACAACTTCGTCAGCGCCGAGGTGCTGCTGGCCTCCTGGAGCTTCTGGACGCCGCTCCTGTACGCCTTGGCGCACGAGTTCCCCCGGCCGTACCCCGGCGGCGCCGCCAACGGCAACCTCCTCGACCTGGAGCTGCACGGTCGCGAGGTGGCCTTCCTCGGGGACGGCGGCGTGGTGGTGATCCCGCAGGACGGCGCCGGGGGCAGCGGCGGGGCGGCGTCCGCCGGCAGCTTCCAGGTGACGCAGGGCAAGTTCCGCGGCGCGGACATGGTGTCAGCCTGGGCGGAGGAGCTGGTGTACCGGCTGGCCGCCGACCTCCAGGAGGCTGCCGAGGAGGCGGTGCGCGAGGGCGGCCGCTTCCACCTGGCGCTGTCGGGCGGCTCCAGCCCGCTAGCGCTCTTCCACAGGCTGGCGCTGCACCACTACGCCTTCCCCTGGCGCCACACGCACGTGTGGATGGTGGACGAGCGCTGTGTGCCCCTCTCGGAGCCCGGCTCCAACTTCCGCGCCCTCCACGACCACCTGCTGCATCACGTGAGGCTGCCCTACTTCAACGCCCACCCCATGCCCGTGCAGCTGAACCAGCGGCTCTGCGTGGAGGAAGACGGCGGCCCGCTGGCCTACGAGCGCGACATCGCCCGCCAAGTCAACGGCTCCAGCTTCCACTTCGTCCTGCTGGGCGTGGGCTACGACGGGCACACCGCCTCGCTCTTCCCCGGCGCCCGGCCCGAGGTGCACGGCGACCGGCTGGTGGCGCTGACGGAGAGCCCCGCCAAGCCACACCAGCGCATGAGCCTCACGCTGGCCGCCATAAACCGTGCGCGAAAGGTGGGCGTGCTGGTGACGGGCAAGGGCAAGCACGAGCTGATCACCCAGCTCAGCCGGGTCAAGGACGACCCGCAGAAGTGGCCCATAACCGGTGTCAAGCCCAACGGGGGGAAGCTGGTGTGGTACATTGACTACGAGGCTCTCCTGGGGTGAGGGGGCCGTGGGGCCGAGGCTGCGGTTTGCAGCGTGCATCATCACTGTGAACGCCTCAGTGGAATGAGGTCCGACCAAACTTCACGCTTTGGCAACGGTAGACATTCTGCGCAAGGTTGCTTTTTTTTCTAGCAATGGCATTGAAATGTTCTGATTGCTTCCTTTGTTGAGTTTGATTTGCATGGATTGCATTGATTGTGTTTGGAAAATTCTGAATGTAAAAAATGGTATTTCAGTCCAGGGTTCTTTTGATCATGGACTTTTTTAAAATCATTTTTAAAAACGGTTCTGTTCATACAATATCAATCTATTTCTATATGGTTGGTTCAAGTGTGTGCATGAGTGTGAGTGCGTGCGTGTGAGTTTGTGTGTGTGTGCGTGTGGGTTTGACTCCCCTGGAGTCATGACAGGGTCATAGCACACCAGTGTTGAACCTTAAAGTAGCACTGCCTTGGTGATGGCCACCATCTTGACTTTATGAATTAAAAAAAAGAATATTAGGGTCCAGCTCTGCTAGAGGCAGATGATCTTTCAGGGATGAATTCCAAAGGAATTGTGTTCATGTGATTTTTTGTGTGTGTGTGTGTGTGTGTGTGTGTGTGTGTGTGTGTGAAGGATTTGCAGGCACATCGCTGTGATGCACTGTTTTGCTACTGAGAAGTCTACCTTTAACAGTGCAGCTGATCCTGGGCTTCGGGACGAGGAACAGTACTGTGGTGTCGAATCAGAGAGGAGCTTCCTTTATGACTCTGTCGGCAGGGTGAATCAAGGTTCACAGAGTCCGCCCAGGCCCGTTTGCTCTCTGTGTGCGGTTGTTTGCATTTGTTTGAAGGAACAGCCTATGCTATAATGTTTTTTTTTCCCCTTCCGCATTTATCATTAAAGAGGTGAGTGTGGTTCTTCTGAAAAGTTCAGCTTTGCTATGTCTCTGAACTCAAGTGCCTTCCTAGACCAGGGGAACGCTCATTTTTCCACAGAAAGAACGTGGGCGCAACGGAGATCTCGCAGTTTGTCTGAACTGCGGCCCGGCGGCTTTGACCAGCTTCCCATTGATTTTAAAACACCCTCCCAACCCCCCGCACTTTTCTGTAGCTGGTGCATTGTTTCAATTTCAATTAAATCTTTTTAAAAAGCCATGCTTAAGAGAGAGCTGTGCTGTGGTTTTCTGTAGTTTCACCTTATAATTTATATTTAATTGCACTGTTTTGAAATTCTGAGTCATTGCTTGATCGTGCTGAAACTCTTGTAAGATTGGTTCCTCATTATTTTTGATTGCAGTTGAAACACTTATCTCGAATAAATTATTAAATGGCTGTGTAAAATTGGGGGCCGAATGAATTCTAACCTATCTCCGCCTTCTGTGATAGGTACGTGGTTTTTGCTGTCATATAACAAATTTTTAACTTCCTGCAATAAACTACACATTTTATAAACAAGTTTGTTCTTGTTTTTTGGAAAAAAAATACATATTTTATAAAGAATTTGGTTGTTGCTTTTTGGAAATAAAAAGAAAAACACTGTTTAATTTGTGAAACCTTCACATGTATCTTAAGGGTTTTCTAGCCACGCGAATTATGATTCTGTGTAAAAATACTGCTCAAACTGATCTACTGATTCATTTTATCTCTCGCCATCCCGAGCTGGCTAAGCTTCAGAGGCTGAGAAGGTATGAGCCTAACATTTGTCACATATTACCTTGGGCAAGGTACTGAACCTGGATCACCTCAGCAAACATCCAGCTGTCTAAATGGACAACATGTAGAAAATTGTAAGCTATACAATTCGCTCTCAATAGGAGCATCTGCTAGGCAAATGTAATGTAACTCAGAACAATTGGCAATTAGAGCCCTGGCTGTATTTATTGCATATCATTGCATTGACTTTTTAAGCACAGATGTTTGGCAGAGTTCACTCTCTGTAAGACAGCTGGGCATTTCGGTGTGATAAAAGGATGTGGGTTCTGTGGGACCGGCGACAGATATAACGATGAGACATAATGAATGGAAGGTGAGGCGGAGGATACTGACCAGCACGTTATCATTTGCATCAAAAATTGAGCATGAGGGCTAAACAAGCGTGCAACCCAAACACGGATCCTGCGTGAATGCTGGCTTCCCTCTGGTGCAATCTTTGATTATGTTCCTGTCAGGGCACAGTGGGTTTTTGAAATTATTGCATTGTTTTCCTTTTGTGCGTGTTCCTGCGCAGCCAAAAGAACACTATTAGTCATACGCTCTCTTGTTCAAAGTCTAAAGAACATGTTTTTTCACTTTGCATTGATTGTGTTCGCGTTCTGTTCCTTTGTGTGCTCGCCTCTCCCAGGACGGTCGGCGAGTTAAACTAGGTGAAGCGGTGCAGCCGATCCGAACGCTGGGGAATATTTATGGCCGTTGCATTCCGCCAGATAGCCGTAATAGTCTGTTAAACATTTGCGCCGTGCAACAAAGGCCCAACAGAAAAAAAGCCTGTTGTTTGCGCTGCTTTCGCTTGATTGGAATATTAGCCCCCCCCTCCGCTGCCTGGTCATGCTTCGAGAACCGGGACTTTCCAGAAGGCAGGGTAAAAAAAAAAAAGCGCAGAGAAAGTGCTGGGTTGTTTGTGAGTGGGCAGGCGGGCAGTGTTAACGCCGGGTCAGGGTGTGGCGCAAGCAGCCCGCAGATAGGAGGGTGAGCTCACCGCCATCTCCAGACAGGCCCGGAAGCCGAGGTGCCAGGCCGCATCGCTGAGTCACGACGGGTCCGGGGAACCTCGCTGCCCCCGCAGGCCCTGTGAGGAGGTGGCAGGGGCAGCGATGCATGACTGGCATGGGGGATAGTCATCCCAGCGAAGCCCTGCCCAATTGGCGGGCGCTCTTGGCGGTTTCGCGCGAGCGGCCCACCTCTGTGAGCCGGCAAACCACAACCCACAGGGGGTAGGGTGTTGGCAGGGGCGTTGAGGGTGGGGCACTCGTGCTCTTAGTGTTGAGCCTTCTCAGCCGGCAGGAGCTTCAAAGTGCGGCAGACCCACGCTCCCGTCATAGCCATCTCGGCTCCTGGTCATCAGGTTCATTTATATGCAGGAGCAAGTCTAGGCAGCAATGTGCGGGTTTCCGTCGAAACTGTGTGGAATGAGCCCTGCACCAAAGAATGCAGAGAGCAAAACTGCACCTCACAGCCCAACAGCTGAATCATATATTGCCACTTCCGAGATAAGGAATCTCCATCAGCTGTGTCGCACTTCTGGCATTTTCAAAGATTTGGAGGTCTGGTAGTTCCCCCATAACAATCCCATCAGGCTGTTTGTGTCATGATATGATATGATATGCTGTGTAGCATCAAATGGGTGATAAGTTATTTCAAAGCTCAAACAGTTTGATGTCACTGAGTTTACATTCAATTCAATTACAATTACAATTACAACTATTGTATAGTAGTTTTTTTTTACATAACCATGCAGGTGTATGGCTAGACAACTGGAGAATTTAGCGTTTAGACTTTGGCATCTTTTGACACTCATCTATTGCATGCATGTGGTTATTTTTGAAATATTTCTAATCATACACACAGGAAAATTACAAAATGTACTGTTCCAGAAAAAGAGAAAAGGAAAAGTATGTGGTCCTGGCTGACAATAAGAGTATAAATAGACGACTTTCCACAAGGGGTCGATGTGCAATTGTCGTTCAATGACAAATGGAAACGCGCACATTGACATGAGAATTTCGTTCCATGTAGTAATCTCCTGCCCGCCCTGTTTTGCATATGGCCCAACTCATATTTTATGAGTACAAGTAGCATCGTTAATGATATCAAAAATTATGCTAGCACACCTCACTGGGAAAAAAAAGAAAAGACAATAGAGTTTCAACTTGGCCAGCAAGCCAGTTGGTGTCTCACTCATCATTTTACTCATGTTCCTGTGGTTAACCTCTCATGACAAGCCCCTCCCACATCCTGCGGTGTGTAGAGGTATATGCACATTGGCCATGAGTTTGAGGCACGAAACCGAAAACCAGAAGTTATGGTTTTCCATGGAAGAATGAGGAAGTGCTCGAGACAACCACTTCAGTGATACTTCTTAGAACGGTAGACTGGGGGCCATTTCCCGCACACTGCATTTGTCGTGTGGAAAGAAAAAACGGAAATGAGATGGACCCTCTCAGATAAAAATGGAAGTGCTCTCTTTGGTGACACCCAGACACTGAGACATAGGCAGAAATGCAAGGAAAAGTGTGACACGGTGGCTTTTTACAGTGAACTTGAGGTGCAGCCTGATGGTCGACCTCATTCAGTTGCAGCTTCTGTGGATGTTAATAATATTATTATTGGTTGTACAGCCTATGTATTAAACCAAATGTATGTATATTTGCATGACTTCTGCTTTATGTTATGTTTCAAAAACAAACTTAGCCTTCAACCCATGCGATCATCTTCGTTGTGTTGTTTTGTTCCTATTTCAGAGTTTTGGCCACTCTGATCTTTGAAAAATGCTCAACATGATTGAGCAAACAAAAAAACCAGAAGCCCTCATAATCGTTGATATATGGAGTCTTTCACAATCGTTGAACTTCCCCACCTTTGGCCGGGATCCTTTTTTGTTTTCATGCCTTTATGTCGCCAAGCCAAAAAAATGGAAGCCAGCCCTTTAAGGTTAAATCAATCAAGTGTTTGTGGCCGCGCCCTTTTCCACTGGTGCCAGATTTGGCTTCACACTTTATTGACCTGACACAGCAAACCACACCCACAAGGGACCAGAGCAGTCATTATGCGTCGCTCTGCCTCCTGTCGCATCTGTGTGTTTAAGGGTACATTTTATGGCCTACATTGCACTTACAGGAATAAAGCTAGGCTTCTCTTTCTACCTTGTTCACAAAACAGTCTGCCTTTGAATGACGCTAACTCTTTGACACTAAATCTCATCGTAGGATGTTGTTCAGAGTGTCACACTTGAATTCTACATCTGAAGACTCCTCATTAATTTCACAAGCAGGAATGACTGGTTTGTTTACTGTGGTTTTACACCATTACCCACATCTGAAGGCAGCACTCCAAGCCATTGGCGATGACGCTTGTCTTGCGCCGAATGGCACCGTTACGGATTCAGAACGAATTAAACATTAATTCACACGAGAGGTTGAGGGGATCCAGTGGTCTAGAAAAATCAAGACTATGACATCATCACACAACTTGATGATGTAACAGGATCAGACAGCCATTGGCACATATAATAAATGGAGACAGGACACATCTGCTCTGTGTGTTTAGATGCCCTTTGCATTTCCCCTGTGAACTGGATTTGTTTAAAATTTGAGGGTTCCTCTAAAAGGATTTACGTTTGATCATTTTGGAACACTTTTCACACCACCGAACTCATATTATCAAGGTAAACAAAAAAAAAACGCACCTGCTTCCATTCTCAATTTAGCAAAACAGGAGGATCAAAGAGCATACTGCTTTATCTCTCTGTTCTGTATCACACAACCACCTAACAATTAGGGAATATGTTGCATTAAGGTTGGTAAGAATAATTAAATATGAAATTGGCATGGGATATATTTTAACCTGCTCAACAAGAATCCTAGGCTCAAGCCCATTGTGTTTTGAAAAAACTGTCTTTCCAGGATTTTCATAATCTAATAAACCACCCCAGCAGTGACTCATTTTCATCTGCAAATTGTTTTGACCCCATCTGCCATGGTTTTACACCAAGCTGCTGTTAAATTCCTTGGTCTGGGTGTCTATTTAAAGCAAATGAAAGCAGTGTCTTTAAAGCCATTCTTCACCCCAAGAAAAGGGGATATCTGCATACACGTTAACCACTTGTACATAAAATATACATAAGGGCTTTACATTTGTGATTTGAAAAAAAAATTAGGCCAAATATTTTAACTACAAAAAGTTATTAAATTATTTGACCATCAATACACATTTGCTTCTGTGCCTGGCAAATGTGGCAAATTATGTTTTATTGTATTTTATCAAAAGGACAAAATGCTATTAAAACATGGCATGTTTTAATGACATTTTCTAGATACTTTATCATCATACTAATTGCATTCCGATTTTTATTGCAAATATGTCAAACTTTACAGAAAGCATTTCGATGTTTGTAGTTAAACTTGAAAAATGTCCTCAGTAATAAACCCTGACAAAACGAGAACAGACGCGTGGTTCCACCTTCTGCTCAGACGTGTAATTCACTTGGGTCCTTGTATCATTTACAAAGAAATCATTTCTGTACCTTTCACACAGGCCTACATCTCCAGAAATATGGGGACATTACTTCCTTATCTTCGTTTTCGTTTTCAGCTTAATCTTAATTTTCTGGCAGCCACCTGTCAATCACTGTACAGTGTAGCCTACCTTGACTGTTGATGAAGTATTGCCCAAACTTGGCCCAAACAAGGCAAGTTTCCCTGTGGTGGTCACTGCTGAACGGACGGATGGAACTATTTATACACGAGTGACATTTCCAAATCAGCATCCACCGTGTTGCGTCTACTCTTCTCCATAGAAATGAAAAATCTGACGTCTTTCCATTGTATCCCTGCCTTCTAACACTGAGCTGGATTCTGGTCCTTACATTGGCATATAAGCAAATAAATACTTAATAACCTTTATAATAGGTCTACTTATTTGGTTTATATGTAGATACAGGACTGACTGTGTTGCTTGGTTTTATATTTTCACTTTAAGAAGTACGTAGCGTGTTGTAACGATTATTTTGTGCAAACTCGTTGTTATAGTAATCATCCATACGGTTTTGTTCTACATTTAGTTGGAACGAAATGGATCCAAGACCGCAGATATCGATTATTGTACATACATGGTCTGTTTGTTAGGTAATATGATGTGGATTGTTCATAGACTACATTGGTAGAAAAAGACCGGTTATTTCGTTTTGTCAAAAGTACAGGATCTTCTTGTTCTCTCATTCGGGGGCTGTCTGCAAAATCGGGACGTCCACATCGGCCGCTGTTATACCTCGAATATTTGAAAAGAGTAGAAATGATCTATTTCGAATGATTAACTGCATCTTTAAGAGTTATTACGCCCAATGAAATATGGTAATCACCCGAGTAGTTTATTGTAATTGGGAGGTGCAGTTTCGCAGCTGGGAGCTATATGTACCACGTGACGAGAGAAAGTCTAATGTTTCTCTCGCAGTAGCAGCCATCATTTCACTCCAATACAAATCCATCCCGAAAAACGGAGAGGCGACGGAATAAAAGGAATAGCCATGGACTAGCACGAGGATTATTCTGGAGGGAATAATTCGCTTGTTTCCGTTCGCTCCGGTTTTTTCAACTTTATCGTGGCTGTAGCTTTTGCAGGTGAAGTATAATTTGTATTTAACGTCTGCATTCAATGCTTTGTTTCCACTTCAGACAGAAAGAAGGAATAGTTTGTGCAAGCCATTCTAAAGATACGGAGTCGAAGAGTCAACATGAAAAAATAGTGAAGAAAATATGTATATTTAGAGGTGTATATTGAAAGTCGTAAAGGCAGATTTAAACTTTTATTTTAAGATGCTGAATTGCACCGCTCGAATGTAAATAACGTATTAAATATCCTGTATTGAAACGGAAGTACTTTGTGTTATTTTAAGATTATTTTCACCAGGTTATATTAAAAGCAATGAATGTCTTGCGCGAAAAATTCCTCCTATTTGTGCTTAAAAATGAAAACACGCGCAATCAGCAATGCACTGAATCGTATAACGCACAATCCGTGATAACCAGCTTGGTAACGAGCAAGGTACTTCTGTGATCTTCCAGTTTGCAGCGTATGTCCGGTAAAAAGTAGCTAGCTAGCTAACTTGGCTAAATGAGGCTGTTTTGGGGGTTGAGTTGTTCATAACACGGTACACAACATGAAAAGCGATGTTTGTCAAAAACTGTTTGCCGGGGACGTTGCGTTTTGTGATTCTTGCATCTGTCCACTAATTGGTTATGGGGCAGTGTTTCCTATAAATGTCGCACGTTCATGCTTTTTTCGTTTAAGGACTAAACTGGCTTGAAGAAACCACGGCCAGTTCTACTTTCGTTTTGACAAAGCGTATTATTACTAGATCGTTTTCTTAACGTTCTGGTATGCATTATAAACAGCAGTCAGTGCGAAATTGTACGGCTATTTAGTAAGTAATTAAGTACCACATTGTATGTATATGCTTGCCTATCGTTAGAAATGAGTAACATGTAACTGTTATTGTATTTAATGTTTCTTGTGTCTTTAAACAAGTAGGCTACTTTGTAACAACTGACTTGTCCTGTACCGCCGATAATTTACTGATGTCAAGTAAAATTGTAAAGGGGTATAGCAACTTGGAAGATGCGTACGACCAAAGGCTAGCTATATGTAATTGTTCTCCCAAAATGTTAACAAGTAATTGAGGAATAAAATTAACCACTGTTGATTTCTGAATACTATCCCTATGGTAATCCACCTTTCGGTTGGCTACTGGGTAAACTCTAGCCATTATTTGAATGTTATCCATATTAAGGGCAGAGTTATTTTAATATGTTTCAGGATGTATGTGTGTATCGCAGGCATTTTATCGGTTTCAGAATCTACGTTACTGTTTTATAACAAGAAACGCCCATTCATTGTGCTCATTATCCCGTTCCGTGTACATGCCGTACTCGACGTTCCTCCAGTTGCTGCTATGGCCATCTTAAACAAAGACGTTGTTTCTTTTGGATGTATTTTGTTTTTATTTGGACGTTGTGTAAAGTGATGAGGTCAGCACTCGTGGTCGAAGCCCCACGTGATAATTTGTTACCACAGTTACAGAAAGAGTTTACTTGTGACTGACATTGTAGAAACGCGACTCGAAAGCCGCGCGCCTAAATGGGTTGAACATGTGTTAATCATTCGACTATTCCGTGTAGTCTCAGGCGTAGCTGAGTCTTTCACCCATCTGCGCGGTGTTTCATCAGGTAAGCTGAGCTTAATCGGAGAAAAGTTGCACCACGGTTTGGTATTTAGCGTTAGCGTAACGCTGGAGAGAGCCTGCATATCCGCAGCGATTGAAAGCGAATGAACAGGAACCAAATGCTAACTTTGTTACAACCGCGTGTGGAGTTTATAGACATTTGCTTGCACTGAATACTGACCGGTTTTCTTTCTTTCTTTTCTTTCTTTCTTGACACCGTCCGGCTTTTTAACAAAAGGTACCTTCCAAAATAAAGTGATCAGCAGGCTCTGGTGGCTCTTAAGTACTGCAAAAGAACATCTAACTGTGATACATGATGGTTATGGCAAATTCCCCTTGTGCTTTTGCTGCTAAAGTGTGTGTTTCCAGGCACATTAATCAAACAAAGCGTGTGTGACCTCGTCATGTCTGCAATGTCCTAACCCAGTGATAGGGATTCTGGCATAGGTGCTGCTACCTCTAAAGGTGTTAATTTGGGGTGCTGATTCAGAATTGTTTTTGAAGATCACTTTTCTTTGGGTAGGTGATTCTCTGTTCTTTTGGCTCCTTCATTCAGTCCCTCTAATCATTATCCACTTTAAATGATCAAATCAGTTGCTCCTGTCCACCTCAGCTGATCGGGCGGCTCAAAATGGCTACCTGGAATCAAGATTTTTATTATTGGATTCAAGTTTACTTTCTGTGGTGAAAGGGTACTCAGTTTTTTTTTAAGAAAAAAACCCTTTCATCCCCATGCATTTACTAACCCCAAACACAACATCAGCATCTTAATAGTATGCTTCACAGATGCTGTATGTCCAGTCTTCATGTTACAATAAGATAACATTTAATGATTAAAAATGCATGTTGTAACATTAATATAAATTGATATAAATGCTCCTTAATGGTGGTGCTGTAGTATTTCTAGAAACTTTTGCAGAACACTTCACAAGTGGTGTGCTGAACTTTGAAGCGTTGGCAAAGACAACTCTGCTCTACCAACTAAGAACAGCAGTGAAAAATTCCTCAACTGTAAAAGTTAATAGACTGAAAAATAATTTCTTCAACTGAACGTTCTTGAGAAACTGGAGCCTGGTGGAGTTTCTTAAGGCTTTTAACCAATTTGCCCCCCATTAAACTGGACTGAAGTTATAGAAAGGAGGGATATGCTATTCAAGGCAATAAGGTTCTATAACTCCTTAGACTTTATAACAATTAGGTTTTAACATCTAGGTTTTTGTTAATTTCATGACATTTTCCAACTTTATGAATGCAGCAGTGATGTCCTCTTTATCCTCTTTGCGTATTAGTTTGTTAGTTAAAATCTTTATTGCCACTTAATTTCCTGCCCACAATATTTAGCTGTCTTGCTTGTCTTACCTTTTACCTACCTGGGTAGTTACAATAAACAAAATGCTCTGGTAGTAATTTTTCCTATTTTTAGCTAACTGTTACTTCTGTAAATACTGTATACCAAATGGAGCACTTTATGCAGTAATGTGTCCTTTTAAAGATGGCTCTGGCTGATTATGGGAATCTGAATGTCAAGTCTTTGAATGCTGTCATCTTCATTTCTTATTAACCCTCTAGTCCAGCAGTTGACTAGTGCAGACAGGTGTGTTTTTTCATGTGACCTTAGGTTTTAGTTGTGGGCTCAGGCCAGGACCACCCCCGAGTCCCTTCCCCTAGCCCTTACTTGATTTCTCCCTCAAGGACCTGAAAGGATTTGATGAATGTCCACAGTATGATAATTGCTCTACCTAACCCTCCAATATGTGAGGTGTAGTTTCTTTTCATATTGCTTAAACCTATCCAGTGCTTTCAGGGGATTTGCATGCTCGCTCCCCTTTGGGATGATTCTGGATTGGGTCACGGTCTTCTCCGGTAACCCTTACACCCTCCTCCATGCAGAGTGTGTCTGGTGTGGCGTGGGTCTGCTGACCTCCTTACTCTGCCACTTTGCCAGTTGTCTTCCCATGATTGTGCTGAGAGAGGAAGGGTATGCGCTGGATATCTGCCACAGGGGCAATCCTCCCACCCCCGTCCCCCCAAACACACAAAAACACGCACATGAAGTATTGCGGCTGCAGCCCTCCCCAGGGAACCTGCGCAAGGCTCTCTGCAGATGTAAGCCTCTTACACTGAGACTGTGCCAGGGCCAGGCTGCGGCAGCTCTCATCTGCCTTTTGTTCAGGAGCCCCCCTCGTCAGCCGCACCCAACTACACCCCCCCCCCCCCCCTCCCTTCTTGGAACACCCGGTCTGTCGTTTGAGAGTTTTGTGCCGCTGGAGGCCCCGAGACTAAACGCTGTGGGTGGACCACTGAGGAGAACTCAAAGCTGCCCTTCTGCCGCCTGCGCGTCGCAAGTGTTCCGCTTCGCCCAAGCTCCACGCCAGATTTCATGGCCGCCGTTCCGCAATCCGATTTCTGTGAAAAGGGGGTTAAAAACAGCACTGGAAGGGTACGCCCACAGTGAGGCTTTGCCCGGAGTTATCTTTAAGGACACATTTTCTCTCCTTTAAGGCCACACAAACACGCACACAATGGCTGCCATGATGGATTAGTCACCCAGTGTGCCAGCTTGGCCATCTGTCTGGCTGCCTGAACAGTGTAAGTCCTAATGATATCTCTATCTGACAGAGAGCTGCCCAGTCCAAGTCAACACTGAAGCCTCTTTCTCTTGGGAGACAATGGGTTCCTGTATTGCGAAGGCGGAACGGGCATTATGCTGCAAATTGTCTTAACCCATTACAGCAGGGGTTCCTCATCCTGCTTCAGATAACCCTCCATGCACACTGGCTAGTTGCTGGTCAGATGAATTTCTTGGAGGTATATTGAAATGGTATTGCAGCATATTACTTAATTTTCGCACCATTGTATCAGTACTGATTCTCAACCTGATGAAGACCAATTTGATTAGATCTGCTTAAGTGGATATTCGATTACTTGTTTTAGGTCCTCCCCAATAAGTCATTTAATACCCAGTTGTGCTTAATCAAGATGGACTTGAGATTTAACGCTTGCTAATCTGGCAGTGCAGCATGGGGACATTCATGGCCAGATGGGCACCACATTTTCTCCAGGTTGATTTGGGATGAGACAGATTGAGGAAATCAGTCCTCAGTAATAAGGAATATAAGCATTTCAAGTCAGTTAACTCCATTAATCTGAAACCTGGTTGTTTATCTGTAATATTTATGTATAATTTCATAATGTAAAATTTGAAGTGTCTGACAGTCAGGCTGTACACAACATCTGATCTGAGCAGGAAATTGACAAAATGCCTGTGGGATTCCTCGCTGAGAAGCTGTTGCCGTGCGTTTGTGCAGAGCGCCTGCTCCAGGGGAAAGAGCCCGGGATGCGCTTATGGGCGTGTGGGGAGCACTAAAGCGAGTTTGGGTTTCTGCGCAGAAAGTCCCGGGACCGCACTGTTAGGGTGCCAGAACATTTAATGGGCGGTTTGGGTGACCGCTGCTACAAGTGTTGTTTCTCATGCGGAGCTCCAGATGCAGCTGGTACAGTGATCACTCACTCATTTGGGGGGTGTGCATTGGCCTGTCTCAGGCAGTGGTGGGGATATATGTCTGGGGGGTGGATGGAAGGGGGGGGGGGTTCTCCACATCAAAATATTTGCTTCAAAGTAGTCTTTGGCAACCTCTGGTTTGCTGCTTCAGCAGTTTGGCAACCTCATTTTCGAAAGCCAAAACGAGGTCTGTAAACCATATTATTCGAGAAGCTAACCTCTGTAAAATCTGTTTAAACTATTTTTTTTCCTATATCCCACTTCTTTAGACCTTCTGCTGACTTTACCGTTGCTGTAGGTTTTTTAAGGACCGAACGCTGTATGATTAAGAGAGAAGTGGATGGAAATTTCTCTGTGGTAATGCTGTGGTGGGACAGGACTTCCACTGGTCGTGTTAGCAACATGGCAGTTCGGTTTTGTTCAATGGTCCGCATTGTTTAAATGTTAACCGTTCTGCTCCGTTTGACCTGGCCACAGTCACTCCTGTGTAAGGCTCCCCCCTCCTCTTCCATGCAGTGCTGTGAGGTTCTGTGTACTTAGCAGTGGCTCTATTGAACACACTACAGGTAAACAACAGGTGTTCCTTTCCCATGCAAATCAGTAGCAGTGAATCGTCTCGTAAATTAACACTTCAGTTCCTTACTACTGCTTTTGTTTAACAGGTCAGGAAAAGAATCCCAGATCTGTGTTTAACAGACAACTTTAACGACTTAATTGTTTTAAGGGATAGACCATGTTACATCTCCTGCATTTACTGCCCTTAAGAATTAAGGTCATGTAGGTAATGGGAAATTTAACAGGAAACTTCAAAAGGGTACAAGAACAGCACTTGTGTTCTCATTTGGGAAAAAAAAACAGTGAGTGTTTGTACAGGTTTCTGATGGCTCACTACAGAATTCATTAAAAGGACAGGGGTGATACATACTTCAAAACTATGCGGGGATGGACAGTTTCAGCCAGGCAGTCCGTTTGTTGGTATTCATTTTGTCACGGCTTTCAGTTCTTTAAGTGATTTGTATGGGACATTGGTTCACCTGGTTTTCTTCTTGAATAGAGGCTTTTGAGCTACCTTTTCTTCAAGGACTGAATTTGCCCATCGCTGTAGTAGGTCTCCGACTTTATTGACCCTACCTTTGAGTACACAGTGTACTCTAAATGGATACTTGATAATCACTTATCTTATTCAGACAGCTAGCACCTGAACTCTTTAAACTTTGCTGAGAGCACAGTCATTGGAGCAGCGGCAGCTCACTCCTGTGAAACCTGTAGCCCGTCGCTCCATGTGCCTTTGTGTATCAAACCTGCAATTCTGAATACAGTATTTGCCAGCTTATTACACTTTCACTGAAAGCCACTGCATACCCCACCCATGGCTGGGATTGGGTCTTGGGCTTCAGTGGAAGACTGAAATGAATACACATTGATAAAATTTTTATTAACATTTTGACCTGAAGTTTCTCCAGAAGTGTGGAAGTGCCACTGCTGCCCAGGTGTTGAGTTTTCAGTGTTCCCCTTTACTTACCAATATTGCATTTTTTTTGTGTGTGTGAGTCTTGGAAACCTTAAATCTGCTGAAATTCCAGCCCGGGGCTGGAAACGGTTTAGGAATGACATCGCTGGCATCCGGATCCTGCCCGCTTTAAAAAAGGCCCCCCCTTTCTCTCTCTCTCCTTGGAGCATTGAGAATCTACCACCTGGGTGACTGCAAACACGGCACAGGGGACGTTATAGCAGTGGGGCAAAGGCCCGGCGAGACCCAGACCAAAATGTCATCCTGCGTGTGTGCTGGCAAATGAAACGAGTTCAAAGAACTGTGCGTTTTTTTTTTTTTTTTTTAAGCATGAATGTTCTGGCTGATAATTTTATCCGGTCCAGAATTAACTACTTTCACCTGCTTGTCAGGATCTGTCAGTACATGATAAATGCCTCATCCCTCTGTACACAAGCCCTCAAAATGGTTAAGGACTGGAGCAGTCTACGCCATTACAGACATTTATTCCTGATTGTAGTCTGTGGATGTTCAGTTTCTAATCTTTCACACCATCAGAGGGGAATGAACTTTGATTTCCGCAACAGCATCATGGTGCTACTGCCCTGACAGGGTTTTTTTTTTTTTTTTTTTTTTTTTTGCCCGAGTGGCCTCATGACTTCTCTTAACCTGTTTTTAGGGCCCTTCCTTTACAACCAACCTACCCTAAACCAGGTGATAGAGAGGGCATGAATCATTGGATAATTAAGGTGTACATTCCAGAATGTTCCAGCAGAATTGTTTTTTTTTGTAGAGTGTCTCCTGCCCCATGGAGTCTATGATTGTAACAAACCAATGGGACACACTGACATTTGAATGTGTTAATAATGTTTTTACAACAATCGGTGTCTGTCTGGATACCGTGAATGACACGGATACTTTTTACGTGCTATATATTTTTCCACAAGCAGCTGTAAATTTTATGTCTTCGCTGTAAATTTGAAAGCCCTTTGTGAGGTTCAAGATTGTAATCTGGGTGGAACTTTTCCCTTAATTGCTGGGGCTGTGTTAGAATCAGTCTTGTGAATGTGTGTTTCTTGGAAAGGGTTCTCAGGAAGTGATATAATTTGTGTGTAATTCTTTCAGACGTGTTGACCAGTGCCATGTGGAAGGAAGGTAGGTCATTGGCCATCTTGGTGGTGTCCTGGGCAGCATCTTTCTGGTATCCACTTTAAAAACCAGAAGGATTTTTATCCACTCACTTTTTCCATGTGGACCTTTTCAGATGTACCCCATTATATAATATAGCCCTGTCCATAGTGGGCCATTTGTTTCATACTGTATGTCCTGTTACTAACCGTGTCCCTGTACCAAGACTGCTGCAGTAGTTCTGTCCCTTTCTTGCCACTTTTCCCCAAGTCTGCTTCTCACATCTGTGCGTAGGTGGATTTCAGTCACTGACCCATAAGGGGAGATTTCAAGAGGCAGAAAGCTGCTAGAAATAATGGCAAACTTCAAGTATAAATAGTTGGTTTGATGAAAATCTTTATTTAATGTCTATTAAAAACAATTTTAGTGTGTTAACATGTACATTTTATGTGTAGATAAAATAAATTTGTTCCAGCCATCGTTGGTTTAATCGGATACACTGTACATTTAATTATGGCTTAAGGTGCCGTTTAAGCTCAGCCTAAGCTATTCTAAATAACTACTCTAAACTTTCAACACGGTATTTTAATAATTCTAAACTTATACTATATGAAAGTAGTAACATAAATTTTCAAATTGCTTCACAAGGTAGTTTAATCGGCCTTCTTACAAATCTTCTTTTGGGATGTTCTGCAATACTGAAGTGAGTACAAAGTCTGACTTGAGCACAAGCTTCACCTAATTGGCCAATCAGGGCACAGGCTCCCCAAGTGGGACAGAGCCTGTGCGTCAACGGAAGATCATAATTTGTCTGAGTTTTCTTGATCAACCCTGATGTCCTGTTAGGAAGTGGCATTTCCTGTGTTGGAACCCTTGACTGGCATCATGGCTTTCCAGCTGTTTCTTACAATGCCGTCTTTGCTAGCTGCAGTGGTCGAGGTTGGCAGCCTTGCTGTCCAGACATCAGCAGAACCTGGCTTAAGGTAGTCATTTGCTAACTTTGTAAGGGTTAATACCTGTACTTCAGTGTGGTAATAAGGATGGTGGAGTGAAATCACTGAAAGCACTATGTGAAAGCACTATGACTGTGTTGTGCTTTGATAGGATATCTCTTGAGACAACAAAGAATCCTTGGTATTCTGGGACCCAGCCTCCCACTGTCTAAGATGACCCGTGAGCAAAAACTGAAACATTTCATCTGTTCATCTTTTTTTATTTTGTTGCTTTCATTACTTATTCATTTGTTTGTTTATTTAACAAACAGATTCTGTGCAGTGATCATGGGGAGCTTTTAGGTAATTGCAAGACACTTGAGAGTGAGTTTTTGTCAAGGGTAATATCCTAGATCTAATGGTGCATGTGGAACTAAATTTCACATTATTGATGTCTAGTGAGATGTCTAACATTTTTAAATGAAAGAATAAGGAGGATGTGACTTTCTGTCAATGAACAGAAGCAGAAGAGCTCTTTCCCAATAATTAAAGCACATGTATACTGAGGCTCTGATTGATATAACTAAGCTATTCTGAAAATTTTTGCCATTTTGACTGATGCACTCTCAGTGTGGACTGTATGAGGCATTTGGCACAGTTATTCAGTCTCGGGATAAAGTGGCAACTCGTGTAGTGTCATCGGTTGAACCTGCTGAATCTTCCCCACTCTACCCACTTCAGACAGAGCGTCCCCTCTCTGGTGGGTCTTCCTACTCTACGCAGTCATTAAGCCCCCCCGGCTGCCTCCTCCCGCGCAATGTGCAGCCGTGCCAGGAAGCGAGTCTCGCCGCTGCACTCTCATTGAACTGTCTTGTTGTGACTGTGGTAGGCTGCATGTGCTGTCCAGGAAAGACCCGCCTCCCTTTCCAGCCTGCTCCCAACCCCCCTCCTTCACCCTCCTTCCTTCACCACTTCCTCTCCTGCCTCAGTGTCACATGTGGCTCTGTTTCTGCCATCGCGGGACTTCTGTTCTGACATACAGATTGACTCAATCCTGTGGTGAGTCAGTCTGTCTTTTAGACATCTCTTATAAGAGAAGCACACTGCAAATGGTGACCAGAAGCCTTGCGCTGCTTTTGCATTGTCCTCAGAAGTATCTGCTCTGGCCCAGCCAAGGATATCATGGAGCTTCCCCCCGCCAGGCTCGAGTCAATAAGAACATCTTTGCGTGACAAGGCAAACACTCCCCATATTTTGTTTGCAAGTGCCGTTGAAAATCTTCAAAGCTTGCTCATAACATGCTGCGGTGTTTCGGGTTAGGGGGTCTTCAGGGCCCTGTGTGGTGGGGGTGGTGCCTTGGCCTCCACGCGTGCTGGGAAAAAACAAGCACTTTGCATCGGCACTCAACATCAAGGATATCATTCCCGCGGGCGAGCTACAGTTTCTTTTCCAAGCTGAGTGCAGTCACAGTCGGCCTCCCTTTGCTGTTAGACGCGGCGGGTCCTGGGATCGCCCTGCACACGTTTTAGATTAGAAACGCATTTCACCGGTGTCTGTCACTCCAGGTCACCAAGCTTCTGCGGGGTAGGCAGAGTTGACATGGTCAGCTGTCCTCATGGAAACGTCCCACGCTGGGACATGGCCGGCTTTAGGAAACTCTGTGGGTTTCGGTAGCGGCAGACAGCCGTAAGGGCCCTGAGTGGTGTTTGGAGCCTGCGGTCAGAGTGAGCGGCCCTGCTGTAATGATGACAGGCTGCAGTCGGGCACCGCGCGCTAGTGCCAGCCTACAGCGCGGCACCTGTCTCTGCCCGGCCTGGCCCCTCCACCCGGGAGGAGTGGAGCAATTTAATCTGTCTAGTCAGTGGGTGAGCAATCTGTTTTTCGGTCTCCCTCCATTAACTCCACGCAGACTGTCTGAGTGCTGTGAGGTGGTGGAGCCAACATTGTTTACTGCGCAGTCATGCTGCACCGTGCCCCTGTAATCCCGGGCTTTCCTATTAAAGCCCATACACTCCACCAGAGGCATGTGCATGAAATCGCCTTCACCTCTGCTGCTCCTTTGCCCTTCTCACTACTTTGTAGTACATATTTTTGATCACACTTAGGTGATCAACCATTTTTCTTAAGACATAAATGGTTGATCTCCTCCTCTAAAGCTTTTTTTAAAACTGTTAGCTGCTTTTTTGATTTTACTCTAGCACTGGCTTTCAAAACTGCTCTAGCTCATCTCCTTTCTAGCTCATTCAGCTGTGCCCTCTGTGATTTTTACCATAATTTACCCGGTTTACATTTCACTAAAATTTGATACCTGCCACTCAAGTGTTAATGACCCACGTGCAAAAAATGTCTACAGAAACCTTATTTGGTTTTATTTTTGTCCATTATTATGGCTGTCGCATCACAGGGCAATAAAATTCCCCCCAAAATTCTTTGCAATGTAATGAATTGAATTCTTCAGATCTAGCAAGAATCCCCAGTTGATTCTGTTTAGCTGTGCCTTCCTTCCAAACACACATTCTGTGAAAGTACTGTTGCATGTTTTGTGTGGAACACATTTTGGGTATAAACGCAAGTTTGGCCTGTGAGCACCCCTCTGCGTTCTTTTTAATTGAATTGTAGACCAGGGTTTATTGAGAGGCATTTTGGCCTCTTCTCTGAATCGAGTAAACAGCCATTTAAATGGGTCATGTCTCTCCGCTGTTGGCCAAATGGAGGGGAAGAAAAAGCAAGCAGTGGGTGGTAAGCCTGTGAATGTAAACAGGGGCTTTTTTCAATGGCTGTCCAGCTTTTTAGAGAAAATGAGAGATGTTAATTTGTACACTCCTCTGGGTGCTCACGCTTAACTGTTTCCTGTCCTGTCTTGGTTCAGCAGGTCTGGCTTATGGCTATCCCCTCAGGGGTTGTATTTTTTCCCCCTAAGCGGCTGGGAACGTGGACATGGAAGGTGGAGACAGAAGGTGTTACAAGGGACGGCAATGTTATCGGTGATTGCTCTCGGCTGGCTTTCTGAGGGCCGATGCCTCCCCAGCAGCTGTGAGTTCAGGTTGCAGGAATGCGTGGTTGTCTGGCTGCCGAATGCACGCTGATTAATAACTGCAAGGGAGATGACTGCGATTTGCAGGGAGGAAGCGAGTTCCATTGCAGACGTGCCGGCAACACTGTGAGGTTTCTCTCTCTCCTGTCTGTGAGGTGCTGGTTTTGTTTGATGGACCTCTGTTTTCTTAAAATTTGTACCTGGAAACATGGCACAGTGGAATCCTGTAATTTTTTGAGAGGCCTCTCCTCCTGGAAAGTTGATGAGTGCCTTGCTCCCTTCTCAGTTCACATGTGATTCTTCAGCTGGCAGGGGTACTGGCCCCCTGCATTGGGAGGTGATTGAAATGCAGAAAAGGCCCTCTGTATGCACAGGCCTGGAGGAACACTGGCACCTTTTGTGGCGACTGTCAAGCCCACATTTAATCCTCATGCAAATTCAGGCTCTCTGCAGACTCTCGCATGCTCATTCACTGTTCACTCGCCTGTTGTGTAATCTGTAACCTAGTCTCTGTTTCTTGCTCACTCTCTGCCTCTGTTTGTCTATCCCTGTTTTTCTCTTATTTGTCCTTTTTCCAGTGACTTCCGTGTCACAAGTTTTTGAATTTACCTCAGAACCAAAATCTGGGCTCGTCTCAAGTCGTCCTGATACCCTTTGGACTGCAGGGAGCCCCTGCATGTGAGCTGTTTGGCGGAGCCCTGGTGAGCTTGGTTTTGGGTATAGCATCACACAAAGAGTGTTTCTCCTGGGTCCATCTGTTAAAATATCCTGGGATATTGAATTTTTTGGTATGTTTTGTCAGCTTGTATGATCACAAGTTTCGTCCTTTCTTTCTGTGGTGTTATACTGCAAGATGCCTCTCAGACATCTTTTCAGTCAATCTGTCTGCAAAAACATGTTAAACAAATGGTACCTTGAACAATATGTGTGTCCTCTAATGTATAACACATTTACCAAAAAGATCTGATCTGTCTCCCGGATCCTGGCACTGCAGTCTCAAGTTCCAGGCCTGCGGAGATGGTTTTGTTTGATGTGCATGAACCGGAAGGTTACTGACTCGGCCCACCCTCCCTGCACCTCTGTCATCCTCCAAAAACCAAATTTGAAACGGTCGAGCCACGGCGCTTGCATGATTCATTTGAAGCGGAGAACCTGCTCCATGAATTCCTCCAGGAACTCATCAATTTTGCATGCGGTCGGTGGTGTAGATGTGTGGCTTCTTTTGTCTGCACTGTCTCCGGTTCTGAAACTGAACCATGTCTAAGTCCGAAAGCGGCGACACTCTAGCTATATCTGCCAGGGGGATATGGGTAATTTTGCTTCATTGCTGCACTGAGCAGTTTGAGGCGTGACGGCAGCCTGCAGTATAACATTAAGTGTCTGTGTCTGCCGCTACCAGCATGGCAACCAGCCCAATGTTGTTGTGGTTTCCTCAAAGGACGCAGCTGCAGAGCTTTTTTTCTCCTCATTTTAGTCAGACATTTTAATATTGCCTTTCCTGTTATTTCACCAGACCTCCTTGTAAAGGGAGGAAGTGAAGCAGAACATATAGCTGTTTCCTGTTTGCATTTTTAATTCCTATTTTTAAAAACTACACAGAAGTTGTGGGTATTTGCTTTTGAAATGGTGTTGATGATATGGATCAGTGCAGGTGGGGGGGGGGGGGGGGGGGGGGTAAAATGACATGTGCAAGTCAGAAAAAACATGTTTCAGATCGAAAGGACCTTTTTTTGACCTCTAAGTTCTTTTCATTGTTCCCTATGCCTCAAAGGATTATCACACACCATGATTAAAATAATCAGGAATTCCACTCCTTTTTCCTACTGTGAAATGTCAAGGGAACAGAATTACACTTTGGCAGAACCACAGCTTACACCCTAATGATGTATGTAACAGTGGGACTGATGGGTCCCACATCTTTTATTTATGATGTGGGTAATTATATTGTGCCAGGTGTGTGGCAACATTGTGTAGATGCAAATTCTTTTGTAAAGACTAATATGTCTAGACAAGTGAAATGAATTCCTATTCTAATGACTAACATAACACTGTTAAATAATTTAACAGATGCCTTTACCCAAGGTGACATGGTTGTCTTGGCATTTTTTTAAAAGCATATTAATATTTGCATGTTTATTCAGGAGAAAAACCTTGCACAAGCAAGCCAAACATGCATTTCTGTAACCATGATCAATGATATACTTTTTTCTCCTCCAATCTCTCCAGGTGTGCTTGACCAGAATTTGTGATCTCGTTACCCGGCAGCTGGTACAGGACTGGGTCAGCCTCCTGATTGGTTAGACCAGGCTGCGAAAGAGGAGGGGGGCTCCAAGCCAAGGATATTCTCTCCATTGTTTTATTACTTAATATTTTTTTTTTGCTGGTGGAACGGAAAACTTGTGCAAAGAAAACCCCTACCCAGAGCATGGGGCAGAAGGTTCCTGGTGGAATCAAGACTGTGGACATGCGGGACCCAGCGTTTCGGCCGCTGAAGCTGGAGCTGCAGGCCCTGGCCTACACCAAGCCGGCCCGGCTGGACATGCTGCTGGACATGCCCCCCGTTCCCCAGGACGTCCAGGTCCAGCACTCCTGGAACAACGACGACCGCTCCCTCAACATCTTCGTCAAGGAGGACAACAAGCTGATATTTCACCGGCATCCGGTGGCCCAGAGCACGGACGGGATTCGGGGGAAAGTTGGGTACACCCGGGGACTTCACGTGTGGGAGATCAGCTGGGTGATGCGCCAGCGGGGCACCCATGCGGTGGTGGGCGTGGCTACAGCCGACGCGCCCCTGCATTCTGTAGGCTACACGGCGCTAGTAGGCAACAATAGTGAGTCCTGGGGCTGGGACCTGGGTAGGAACAAACTGTATCACGATGGCAAAAACCAGCCCAGTAAGACCTACCCTGCGTTTCTGGAGCCTGACGAAACCTTTATCGTACCAGATTCCTTTCTAGTGGTTTTGGACATGGACGAGGGCACGCTAAGCTTCATTGTGGATGGACAGTATCTGGGGGTGGCCTTCAGAGGACTGAAGGGCAAAAAACTGTATCCTGTAGTGAGCGCTGTGTGGGGACACTGCGAGATCAGAATCCGGTACATTAACGGACTCGATCGTAAGTATCTCCTAACCCCCTGCCCTCCTCCCCCACCTTCCCTGAGAGTACTGTAGTTCTCATTAGTCATGGCTCTCTAGTTTTAGAAGTTGTTAATTCATTTTGCAGATATGTGTGCTTTGGACATTTTTATATTTATTTTTTGATACTGTACAGTACATTTTCTTCTGACATGTCCTTTTAATTAGCCTTCATGTGCGATGGGAACCCTTTTGCTCTTCAAAGAGATGCATTGTCTGAGATTGAGGCGGCGTGTGTAATTTTATTTCCTAAAGCCAGTCCTTTTGAATTGCCTCTCTCTCCTGCGGGGGTTCCTTTGAGCATGTCCGAGAGCGCTTGTTCCTGAAAGGCAGCGTCTTCCCGGTTTGAGTCAAACTGCTGAATCGTGCTAATGAGATTCCGTGACCTACATAGCCAGCCGAGCCGGTTCCATGCATGCGGGCAGATGTCAGGCCGGTCGGCCCCCACGGTCCCGTCATGTGTTGTGTGGGATGTGTGGAGTCATGCGCAGGACGTGTGATGAGATATGAAGGCCAGAAGACAGCTGCAACCTTCTTAGCCCATATGCACCACCTGGCGACTTGCGTATGCATCTAATAAATGCTCCTGCTGTTTGCCGGAGAAGAAACCGAACCAGACTAGCTTTGGAGTGGCAACTCCCAGCCAGGCCATTTGTTTTTGGCCTTGCACTAGCAAAATTTCATGGGTTTTCCATGATTTACCTTTAACCTGAGTGTGGTGCCTGAACAATGAGCTTGAAAGGTGCCATTGTAAGTGCAGCGCTAACGGTAGTGCTTCAGAGGAGACCTCAGGTGAGCTGTCACACTGATCACCATCAGTCAATGCTCTAGTTTAGTTCTCCACTGGACAGAGGCAGATTTATGCTGGTTTCTTGGTCCCTGCTGGTGCAGCAAGGTATTCTACTACCAGCTCATTAAGCTCCTTATCGGTTGCTTCTTTCTGCAGTTCTTTTGCAGTGGAGCCCATGCCTTACCATGGTGTATCTGTCTGCCATTACACTCTTGCTGCTTTTTTTTTTAAATCCTCCATTTTGATAAATGTGACCTTTTATTAAGAGTTAAATCAGCCAAAAACTGCACACTAGGCTCCAGTATGTTTTTACCTCAATTGGTTTTGTTGCAGTTGCAGAACTAATTTGGCTTCATGCGTGTGTTCTGAATCTCTACATTATTTCATCACATTTCAGTAAGGTTTGTGTTGATAAGCCTTTCCCTTTTGCACTGGCAGATGATGGTTTCTTCACGCTAGAGACCTTTTAGTGAAATAGTCACGCTTGAACATGTTGGTGTGAAATTTTAATATAAACAGTAACGTTGAAACATTCCAACACATTACTGGAAGCTTTTCAAGCAGATGGACTACTTGCTAGAATGCACAAGCTAACATTTGCTGCATTGGGGTAAACTTATAACATCCTTATCGATCGCATGCAGTCCCATTTGAGAGTAACAATAAGTTTTCATCTTTTTAAAGTGGTTAATAAGAGCATCTAGGGTAAACATTGGAAATGAGCATGTTTTCTAAAGTTCTCTGAGGCCAAATGATTTTTTTTTGAAAATTTCATTCATATTGCCAGGAATGTTTGGAAAACCTTGACTTTAATTTTGTGCTTAGCTTTATGTCCTCTTTTATAAGCTGGCTGTTAAGATATTGCCCTAACCATACAGTAGCAGCCATAAAATGGTTGATCTGTATTGGTCCAGACTATTCATAATACAAAGGTTTATTGCAGAATATATTCCCTCTGATATAACTGTAGTCAAATTCGGGCATGAAATCATCTTGCCTAGTGACTTTCATGTGGTAGGATGAGCCAGTTTTGTTGAACTCTGCTTAAAGTTTATTTAACAAGGCGGGTTCATAAAGAACAAGCTCAGCCTCGTCCAAGCTACAAGCATATGGTATTCCCAAGCAGTCTGCTGTCCTAGCGTTCATCAGGCTCTATTTTGCTCATCTTCCAGGATCAGGCAGTTTGAGTGGCTATGGCTTTCAACTCATGAGCCAAGTAGCATTTTACTTGTCTGACACGACGTAGCCAATGTAAAGGTAACAAGGCTGTGGGCCACCCTCGGGCCTCCAGTACCTTGTGCTGCTGGGTACTCTCATATAACTGTCCTGTGGTGAAAAGCAGGCACATCTGTGGTCATTTTCACATAAGGGTCTTTTTAGGGAGCTATTTCGATGCAAGTTCAATACGTTTATGTGTATGAAAATGAAAGTTAACTGCTGTAAATGTTCCGGTGCCTGTGAACAGCATCTTAAGTAGTGCACCACATGGAAGTGCCAGAGCGCGTCTCGGGGCCCCCACGATGTAGGGCTGAGACCTGTGTGATTACAGTAAATTTGGGATTTGTTTTTCCTTTCATCCATCCAAAAAACTGGCACATGCCTTAGCTAAAAGTAAAGGCAGAGGAGTCTGCATATTCTGTAATTGAGTTTGCTAATGCCATCTTACTGAACATCATGTTTCACTGTCGTGATATGGAGTGGAACTGAGCGTAATGGAGCTGGAACTTTTCAGAGCAATAAGCAAGCAGGGAATTTGGGCCAATGATCCAGAGGACAAATTGAACTGAATTTGCGAAACTGACCCCAGCTCAGTGCTGACGGAATGATCCCTTTGGCTCAGCGTCTGCTACTTGTAATAAGCGGAGCTCCACAAGTCGGAACGGCCCAGCTGCTGTGGAGCTGCTCCGCTTGGCAGCCGAACTTTTACATCACGTCTAATGAATTACACATACTTGCGCCCGTGTGTTTTGCAGACAGCTGAAAATAAACTGGTCCCGAGGTCGCCGAAGGCTACCCACGGAGGGAGACGGCTGTTTAATGGAAGCCTGACCTCTCAGGAAGGGACGGGGTAATGAGACGTTAGCTCCGCGCGGCGTCCGAGGATGCAGGTGTTCCTTTCTGTGGGGAGCGCTTCTCTCTTTCCTCCAGTGGGAGGTCTCAGAAGCTCTCAGCCAGAGCATTAGTCAGCGGCGTGGCACCGGCGCGCTGGCTTCGGCTCATGAGAACCGCTCGCGGTTTTGTAATGAGAACATCTTGACTTTAAAGTTTTAAAAGGGGTGATTCAGAGGCACACAGCTGATTCGCTAATGGTGATGCTGGGAAGACTTTTTATTTATTTATTTGTTTTTTTAAATTTCTCATCCACCCCTCTTTGGGTCGGTTAGTCAAGCCCAGCTCACCGTCTGACCTGACATCTGCTCTTCAATGCCTTGATAGATGAGGATGCAGCTGTGAGCTCATGTATAAAAGGCTGTTTTCCTATGGTCAGTGTGGAAACTCCTCCCTTGGGAGCTTGGTTGGCACCACTAGTGTTTACCCAGGATCCTTTGCTTCAGTGTTTAGAATTTGGATGTTTTCCAATGTGAACAGGATTCACCCAAATTGTTGCTCCTATAGCCCCTGTATATAGTCTTGTCTTTCCTCAGATCAAAGGTTGCTGAACACTGGAGAGAACAGCTGCCTTCAATCATTATGTCCTGGGTTTGACCCAATGCTGGACAGTGTCCTCTCTCCGTTGTCTGGGGACAGGACAAATGCAACATTGACCCTAATAGTCCCATTACTGAAACACCTTTTCAGTGTGGGACATTGGCAGTTTAGGATCATTCCTCTAAAACAGTCCCTGCAAGTCTCTCTCTTGCTTATTCTGCGTGACTGCAGGCAATCTGACGGTCAGTCCGACCAAAACGTTAGCTCCTGTCAAATGAAAGAACACAGTGCTTCATGCGAGAAGCGGTATGGAAGGATTTTTTTTGTGTGTTTTTACTCCCCAGATCCACAACCGTGTATTTATGTTGCTGTTCTCCTGGTACTTTTGAATGCCCGGTTTGCTAAGTGTCTCTCTCTCCTCCTCCTCACAGCGGAGCCCCTTCCACTGATGGACCTGTGTCGGCGCTCAGTCCGAGTGGCGCTGGGGAGGGAGCGGCTTGGAGAAATCCACAGACTGCCCCTGCCCGCCTCCCTCAAGAACTACCTGCTCTACCAATGACAGCGGGAGCACCGGTGCCGCTGCGGGAATGGGCCCCGTCGCCATCTCTGCAAGGCCTTCCTCCTCTCGCCTTCCCCCATCCTCCTCAAGACCTGTCGCGGGGTCACATGGACGTGTCACATCTGACTTCTCCACCTCCACCTCCCTACCCTTTTATTATTTATGCTGTACCACCCAGCCATTCCATATGAAATGAAATGGCATTGTCCAAAAAACTGCACAGAGAGAAATCTACCGTCCTGTGTTAGGGCTTTTTTTTTTTTTTTTGATACTTCATTGTGTTTTGTTTAGCGTCATCCTGGCTTCGTTCCATTTTATTGCCTAGGTTTATTTTCCTCATTCTGCCTCGTTTCAATCATTTACTCAGTAGGAATATTTATAGAGATGCACAGAACACTTTGTTCCAAAGCAGACCCTGGTGACTGAGAAGGCCAGCCTGTTGCGTCTGTCTGCATGTCAGAGGTCCAGTGAACTTGTGGGCACATCAGCTGTTTGGCCAGGCCTCTCCTTGGTGATTACTTGAGTCCATCCCCCCCCTCTCTTTTTTTAATTGCTTGTGACTAAAGAACACGATCTTAACCGGTTTTAACAGATACGGCTTGATTTGGGAAGGGAGTGTTTTAATAACTTTTGTTGCAGAACATCTATCTATAAACCATCCTTGTTTTTTTATTTTTAAAAATGAAGTTTGGCACTGTCATGTGGTAAATTACTAGGCTAAATGTTGACCTGGATTTTTTTTCCTTTCATTGATGGATATTCTCTGCCAATGAATTGCCGAGCACTGGAGCTTATCCTGCCAACTGGTTTAGTCATTTTTAAAAATGCTACTTTTTAAATTTGCATGTGAAATTTGTTGTCCAACAGGAAGCACAGGTCAGATTTCAGACACCATTAGACGTATGTAATGAGAGTGTAAACATAATTGGGTATTTTTGTGTGCTCTTTCCTGTTTGTGTGCTCATCCCTTACACACACACACACACACACACACACACACACACACACACACACACAGACACGCAATAAGCAGACAGTTCCCATGTTGCTGAGCTCATCTCAAACGCAACTCAGTGCACGCAGGGCCAGGAGAAATCGAGCCCGGTTGCTGCGGCTTTAACGTCGCCACAGGGACTCGGTCACTCTGAGCGCTCTGGGAAGCGGCCGAATCTGTGCCTCCTGTGGGGAAGCCGCACTTTGCGGTACCAGAGCCACACCAGGGGCCACCCATCCACTCATCACTCTCCACACAGAGAATGACTGTTGGGGTTCCTCTGTGACGTTCAAAGTGCCTGCAGTACTGAAATATTGGAGGGGTTTTTTTTTTTCCTCCAATGATTACATCACTGTGATAGGCTGTACAACCTGTCCATCAGTCATACCACATAATACCCTCCCTAATTTGTGAAATCTCACTTAATATCAGATCACTTGTCAAAATGAGTTATTTTGTGCTTGTGTTTGGTCTTTGAGGACTTTTGGGGTTGTGGGGGAGGGGGGGGGGGTGCGGGGGGGATGGGGGGGGGGATGGCGCTGAAGTAAACTGTATATGTGTGATGCTGCTGTATGGTGCCTTGTTAAAGACCCAGTCCATTTTTTCCTCATTAGAAGGTGAAGTGATGTGTTGACAGTAATCCATAGGAAGTGTTTAAATGTCCAAGTTTGCAGTCCTGACCTGTTGACTTGACGCAGAGGGTGAAAGTTGCCAAGACATGTTTTCTCTGACTGTCCCTAAATGATTTTCTTTCCTGCGTAACACGCGGTCCTCGTTTGGCGTTCATTTTGCCAAGCATGTGTGCACAGTGCCCCCCTCCTCCTCCTCTCTGTCCCCTGTCATGCCTGCATAATATCATTTTCTTTGTATTCAGTGCTGTACATAATGTTGGTAACTACCTAATAAAGTTTATTATAAGTTAATCTTTTACTGTCTTTGAGTGAATGTGTTCGTGGTGACCTTCAGCGATCCCACAGTCATCCTTAATTTTTTTTTTCCCCCCCCACAAAGTCCTGGAAAGTGATCAAATATCCCACAATCCCTTAGTCATGGAGTATTGCTAAATCTTACTTACCTTATTGCTCGTTTCTTTGAAATGTACCCTGAAATTTTCTTAACACTCACTAACTTCACTTAATAGTAAATGATATCATGCTTGTGCATTAAATGGATGACAAGAAGTTATGTGTCTGATAACTGTTGCAAAGAGCATCTGCAATTGTGTGTCCATGCCTAAAAAAGTATTTTTTAAAAAAACATGTCTCAAACGGTATTTCACCCTGCAACTGCAGCTTCAAAGTATTCCAGTTTAATAGGGATTTGACTGTTGCAGCAGTGGAGATAATCCTTTAAAATCTTTCATTTATCCTTAAAAGTCACAAAAATCTAAATCTGATTGGAATGGGAACTCGGTGCTTTGTGAGGTGCTCAGGCTTTTCAAAAAAACAAGATTAAAGCTCTTTAGGGGGAGAAGAGAACTTATGATATTCTAAAAATATGCAGTGATGGAACATTTAACAGCCTTCATGCTACTTCAGAAGAGTGTTTAACCTTTTTGGCCTCCTCAGCTTGAAATGAACATCTTGCTGTGTTGCGTGTTTAACGTGGAGGTAGTTCTGAGCAAATACAGAAAAGGCTGCTTTTACTTGTTGAACGTTTGCTCCTCCAGTTGGCCCCCGTCACATTTTGTCACATGGAGAATATAAGCCAATAGGAAATGAGTGCTTAGATGGTCCAATGAGAACCTATTTGTAAATAGATATATTAGGAAGCACTGTTTCTGATGGCCTGGGGTTGATTGCTTGTTGATATCATGCCATGTTGCAAACTGAGAGTCTGCACGGAGAGCTCAAGACTGACCTTCAGAACTGGTTCTTTGTAGTGTAGTTTCCACACTCAGGATGTGACTTCCTGTTTCATAGCTTTTGCCTGCAGCAGGGTTAGATGCCGTGGATGTGATGCCAGTAGTGCCTAACCTCTGTATGTTAGACTTCCCTTAAATTTGTATTGACACCTTCTCCTTTTCTCAGTAATTCATGTGGATTGTGTCCCACCCAGTTATAACCAAAACCTTTAGTCAGCCTCCAAATGGGTCAATTATTAAGTGATAATGTGTTTAAGTCATCTTTTTAAATGACATGTTTATGTTGATATTTAAAGTACTGAGGTGTTTTGGGGGGTTTTATGTCTGCTGAAGCTTGTATGTTAGACCATGGCCCTTAGAGTGTAACTCCCTCCTCTATTCTAAAAGGTTTGTCTTCTTTTGATTGATTTGTCCAAGTGTCATGTACATCAGTAGGAAAATCTAATTAGGAATGCTTTTCAGATATGCAGCGAAACCAGACTTGAACACTTTGAACCAAAAATAGTTTCTGTTTGATGTAGACTGTGCCTAAGAATCAAACGACCACCACCCTTTCATGATTACACATATGAAACTGAAAATCAGTCTGATTCAGAACTTAAAGTCCTGCAGCATAGAGAGATATGTTTTCTGTATGTAATGTTGCTTGTGTGGTTTTATTACATGTGCTTATGTACCTTTGCTTTGTGACACTAGAGTGTCTGCTAAATGGCTAAGTGTAAACCGTCACAGCACTGACGCTGTAGATGTTGACAAACGCACTGCCTTTTACGTGGAGTCCATGCGATTTTAATGATCTGGCAGATGCTCTATTGCCTCAAGCCTCAGTGGTGATTGAAACCATGTGTCCTGGTTTCACAGTTATGTCTGTGCTTAACCTCCATGTTTAAGGTCTTTGACTGTTATAGGCAATTTAGACTCCTGAAACTGGAATGATTTCAACCAGCCGTATCTCCTCTCCGAAACGCGGAACGCACTCAAAATTGGGCTGGTCTTGCACTGATCTCATCGCTAAATATGTCTGAGTGATGGGAGATGAGATTTAAGAATGATAACGCGTTGCACAATTTAGAAGATAACGTTCATGCAGAACTGTGTGAAACAAGAAGCATTTTGAAATACAGCTGCCAGTCTGCTTTATTGTGATGATGGTACTTTTTATTGCCTTCATGGAGTTTATTGGCTCATATCAAAAAAAAAAAAAAAAGACCTCCCCTCATGTGATCATTTGAAATTGTTACCATTTACAGAAATAAAGATCTATATTGAACAGGCAAACCAGCTCTCTCCTTGCATATTACCTTTCAAAATGCTTGAGCAAAGGATGCAAAAAAATTCATGCCAGTTAACAGCTTAATGTCATATTACTTAAATTGGTGTGGGGGGGTAAGGTATGAGGAATACTGAAGAGCATAACATGAAGCACATTTCTTTAAAGACAGTGGATTTTATGGAAGTAGCGCATTTATTGCAGTTAAACTGCCAGGAATTCAAACACCCCCCAGATCAGAGCAATGGAACATTCCTGTCCTCCCCAACAGTAGTTAGATGTGAGGAAGCCTTGTGCATAATTAATGAACCCAGGGGTATACGTATTTAATATGCAGGTTTGTGCCTCGGTGAGGCTGTACACACACATTCTGCCAAGCCCTTCAATGACGTGTTGTTCCTCCAAAGTGGAAATTCCAAATTGTAGCTTTACTACTTCTTGTCTTTATTGCTCCCTGTTGCATCACAGTTATCGTAAATGTGTTTCATAAAACAAACGAAAAAAAAACCCATATAAAGTGAAGGTTGAATAGCTTTGACATCAAGGTGTTACAGTGATAAAGAGTGTATCATCCCTATCCAGCTGTGGCTTAATTTCTGAGGGGGCCTCAGTCAGCGCCAGCGTGTCAGGAACGCCAGAGCAGCACGGGCCGCCGCTGATCTCAGGCGACTGCTGACCGCTGATCCTTTGGGTGAGTGAGGAAAGAGTTCATTTCAGTGTCCCGGACCACTTCCCGCCGCACGCCGCCTCGTTGCCATGGAGATGTACTCGCAAACACGGTGATCTGCGACTGAGGTATGAGGTCATTCATCTCAAGTATGCAGCCCGGCTGGAACGGCGCGGTGTTTGGGTGTCTGGAACTGTTCACCCCGGTCCCTCCTTGTTCCGAAACTGTTCCAGACTTTCTTTGAAAGGCAGGGGTCCGGAGTGCAGATCTGTAGCTCGGGAGCGAACTGCAGCTGCTACCTGTAAAATGGAATTATGCTGACTCAAACATGATTAAGAATGTGCTCCAGCTCTCCTGCCATGCTATCAAGCCATCTGGGCTGGGCAGAAAAAAACATTTTATTTTCAGCTTTATTTTCAAATTTGCAGAACAATAGAGAAACTTCACTACACAACTGCAGTTTTACATGTAGTGGGTCAGCTAGTCACCATGCACTGACACTGAAAGGTGATCTTTTGCGATGTGGTTGATACTCGGTTTAAGCTTTGTAAACACTGAGGCAAAGATGACAGGATCAAACTTCTTATCGATATTACAACTTGAGGCACTTGCAGTTTGTCTGTGTCTAGACAAACCGCAAGTGTAACAGTTGCGGGATTTGGGAACGTCAAGACAACAGACAAAACGAAGAAACCTAACCTAATGCAAAATGATCCCTGGATTAGCAAGGCCCCAACGTCACACATCAAGTCATGGGAAAGGGAACAATTTGCCAAAGCTGTGGCAGACAGACAGTCAAGAGAGGGGACCTCACAT
This sequence comes from Megalops cyprinoides, assembly GCF_013368585.1. Taxonomy (NCBI): domain Eukaryota; kingdom Metazoa; phylum Chordata; class Actinopteri; order Elopiformes; family Megalopidae; genus Megalops; species Megalops cyprinoides. Next base: position 7,618,683 of record NC_050588.1, on the reverse strand, counting down.
AACATGGGCACTGAGAACATCATCACGGAAGGGAAACAGATTTGACTACTCTTTCTCATCAGTTGCCACATAATGGTTCTGGTTAAATTCTTGTACTTGCAAAAAAAAGTTTTCCCACAGCCTAAGCAAAAATCCTTCATGACACATTTTTGAGAGATGTGCAAGGTTGGTGGGACTTTTAGAAACGGTATGGTACGTAATGGTATTTATTGATACTAACCTAAAACAATGCCATGAATAGGCTATGCATTTTAAAGGCCATGCCCATGAGGGAAGAGAGAACTGAATCTCAAGTAGGTGAAGAAACTCCAAACGTGACCATAGAGAACACTGGTGCGCTGAATAAAAAGAACATAGTCAAAACATCTTGAGCAAATCAGAACCTTCATTACCGCCTCAGCCATGCAAACTGATGCAATGCTGTCAGCGGTGTGTGCGTGCGTGTGTGTGTGTTTGTCTGTCTGTCTATGTCCTGTGTCTGGGTCTACACTGCAACTGAAATTATGAAACTACCACAAATGAACAGACGTGTTTCAGGAAAAGCTTAGATGAATTCGCTCATGAGTGACCTTGACCTACTTTCCTAGCCCAGAGGGGTCTTTTGCATGCTCTGGTTTTTAATTTCTGAAGTTCCACTGAAAAAGGTGTAAGGAGTGCAAAACAAGGGCAAAATGTGACAAGAACCTGACAGTCCAGTCACCCTCTGACTTTTTTTCCTACTACATTGCACCCAAGGTACAACATGTTTATTGAATTAACTCCCCATATAAAAACCATGTTTATCTGAGAGAGACATACCAGTGGCTGATGAAACATCCCAAATGAGACATTCCAAAAATCTATCCCAGTGCCAAAGTACATCTGGACAAATACATTCATTTCAAATGTAATAAAAAGACATTTCTGACAGACATTTTGTTCTTAGGAGCAGCATGTGATACATACCACAGTGTCTTCAGTACTTGGCAGTCAAAACACCCCATATCAAATCAGCGTAAGCATACCACAAAACGCGTCACTGTGCTGATAAATACATAAAGCCCCCAAAAACAGTTAAACTTCAGAGAAATTCATATTTATGGTCAATTTTGCCGAATCCCTCCACCTCCCCCTCCCTCCACTGCTCCAAAGTGGCTTGTATAAAAAAAGGCATCCCCTCTGTGTGGTTTTGTTTGAGGCAGAGATGAGCAGGGAGTTCGGGGGAGGGGGTGTGCTGAAATGTGCTTTCACAGCTGGGTGGGCAGGTTGGGATATTATCTCTGATATCTTTGGGATTAGTCACGACGGACTCCTTATTCCCCCGATCAGCGCCAGCGCAAAGTGGACCGCCGCGCCGCGGTCCAGCAGTGCCCAGCTGGCACAGGGACGTCACCGCTACTCCCACAGACAGTCTGTCTGCCAGGATACCGTCGCCGCCACGGCCAGCCCTGCTTCACAGCCTCCCCATGATTTTAAATTTCATCTTTAGCTGTCTCTTCCCTTGTGTCCTGCGTTTTTTTTCTCATTCAGTTTTATTATTTTCATCTGGCCATTGTTCATCTTCATACTGTGGCTATTTTGCTTTCATGTACAGTGATTCTGAAAAGTCTCAAAAAATAAAATGTTCCTGTATATCTTGCATATTGAGTGTCCCATTATATCAAAGGTCAAAAACAAATCTTTCTTCAGTAAATCATATCAACCATCATACAGTAAATGCCATCAATGTTAAGTCTGCATACTGACTTCCTGTAGAAATTTGCAGGCTGACTTCTTTACCTCTCTTCATCGAGGCTGTATCTACAGCAAGAAAGGTAAGACATCTTAAACATATTAAACACACTTCATTTTGGCAAAGAACTTGTGCTTCATCCTGACCAGGCCCAGTTCTAGATTTCCCCAATTGTGGGGGCAATCATAGTTTTGGGGTGGGCAATTTTTATTCACCAATGCATAATTTCCTTTTTGCTGCATATAAGAAAATGCATAGTACAACTTATAGGCTACCAACAGCCTATGCTTGACAGAAATGTAAGATATAAGGGGTGGTAGTATCTCAGATAGGGAATTGAATGGTTTCTGGTTCAAATCCCACTTCATGTTGCATCCTATTGAGGGTGTTTGAACATGGCTTGTCTGCTAATGTTTGTTGATGATAGGTCATCTGCTACAGCCAATCGTTTAGATAGAAAAAATGTTGGAATGTCAATGTGTTATTACAGTTCTTCTCAATTACTTTGGCTTAACCTTGAAAAAGTGAGTTTTGCACTTGTTTTTTTGAAAATATTAAATATCATTTGAGAAATGAGCCAAAGCAATTGAGGAAAAACTAAATACCAGGCTACCTGAAGTAACTATGAACTAACTATATACATGAACTATGAACATTGTGTGTCGATGTGGAGTGGGCATGGAAAATGCACTTCTTGAACTCGGCTCTTCATGTAAAGGTGCCGGACCTGGTGCCTTTGATTCTGGAGCAGCCACCGCTGCATTAGCAGAAAGTTGTTTAATAGGAACCAGAAATCGCTGCATGGCAGTACAACTGTAACTATGCAGGATATCAGAAGTCCTCCACGTAATTTAGTCAGGTAAGAAATTATTTAAATCAGATTTATAAATCCTCTGATTCCTAAAGCTCCCACTCTTTCAAGATGGCAGTAGCTAACTAGCTAGGGGAACTGGCTAGCTAGCTAAGTAGCCTATCCTAAATCAGGGGTGATTCTAGGATCAGACCTTTAGGGGGGCTCAGCCCCTAATGAGAATGTGGCATGCATACAGTGCCTTGCAAAAGTGTTCAACCCCCCTGCTAAATCACTCATTTCACTGGATAACAATTAATACATTAATATTTTTTCTATATATGATATTTTAATTTACAACAATAATACTTTTAATGAATTACTAGTAGCCTAAGTAACATGAGTTTTACACTACAAAATATTTTTTTAAGAAAATGAAAAATGGAATATGCTGTTTGCAAAAGTATTCAACCCCTTTCACTTTGTCAAACCTCAGTTCAATTAGGTACACAATGTTACCTTCAGAAGCAACCTAATTAGTTGGGTGGTCTATGGTAGTGTATAATAATAATGGTTCAAATGTACTTTAAATATGCCATAAAGCCCAATTCTATCAGAATAAGAAACATTGTGACTACTTTAAAATAATAAAGTACATCAGTTAGCTCCTTAGCTGGCAACTGTGCAAGCAGAGTAGCTCAGAAAGCTAACATTAGCCGATAATCTCTAGCAGACTACATCAGCTAATGTTCTATGACACTATTCACACCATGGAAGTATAACCAGACACTTTCTAAGTAAGGTATAAATCACGACTGGCGGTGCAGTTCTATGGAAATAAACCATGACAGGGTGGCGTGATGCGGCCGTTAACCACCCTGAAGTGGTTTATTTCCATAGAAGTGGTTTACTCTACTTATACCAAGGCTACTTACCAAAGAAATAATTCAGCACTCATATTAAATTAGGCTACCATTTTATTACTTTTGAACAATATATATATTGCAATACACATCTGCAGAATATATTCCATTCATATACACTTTCACTGGCCATGCATTTACTGGGAAATAGTGCACAACCCTCCAGCCAATCAGAAACGAGTATTTAACCAAGCCGTGGTATAAACCTGTTTAAATAAAGCCATTTGTATCTGTAATTGCGTGTCCCATTTCTAACAGACAAGTTCACAAAATCTAACATTAGAGAGCTAAAAATGATTTCAGAAAATAATAATAATTTATTATTATTATTATTATTATTATTAAGTGGTGCAAGGGGTCTTTAATCAAGAGCCATGCACTGTAGAAGTGCCAGTTAATGTTTCCGTCTCCAAGTTTTGTAGTGTCCAACCAACCAATCAGAAATCGGAACAGTTTGAAATTGTTGAGCTGGCCAATGATACTGACTCTAGGGGGGCAGAAGAAAATGATTCGCCTACTGGATTCCAAACAGGCGTAACTACTGTGACAGATATACACATGCTTCTGGCCAGAACAATGATCAGTCATTTGCGTGGGCAATGCTAAAATTTGGGTGTGCAATGCCCACCCCAGCTCACCCCTGCCCGCCTTTAGGTCTAGGCCATGATCCTGACTAAGTCTCTAAATTGGATACATGGTTACATTCACACCGTTTTTAAAAAATGAACTCCCTCAGCACCCCCACCACAACCCACAGCAAGATGTGACAGAGAATTTTTACAAGTCTCCTCCAGTATAGTTCTTTGGAAGAGTGCGTTTACTGAGGGTTTAGGCCAGGGAAATGGTCTAGGCAGAAAAACACTGTTTTGAATCCCTCTGAGTAACTATTATTTAAATAGCTTTAAAAGGGGGATAGTGTAGGTACCTTTTAATATGGTCCAGGCCTTCTCAGTAAAGTCCAAAGGGTCGGGGATCAGGGGGTTCGAAGAACACGGCCTAAATGCTTTGACTTAGTACTATAGACAGTTTTTGGATCCCTTTCCCAGTGCAAAAAGCTTTCTGTTTGTACTACAGCCACTGCAAACTTTTTAATTTTCCCAGACGGAGGATTTCGTGCGCTCCCAGGTCGAAAGAAAAAGAGAGGCGGCCATCTGAAAAGTACAATGACTCACAACAGCACTGCAAATGATAGTGTGAGATAAAAGCAACCATATCTCTCTGAATGCAGACAGCATACAGGATATGCAACACTTGTTTTTGAGCTTGAGTAAAGAGAGCTTCGGTGATACTTGGCTATGTCTGCCCAATCTAAATGGTTTTGATTTTGTTTATTCCGCTTGGAAAATCGCGACAGCTTTATATACGCGGTAAAAACAATGATACTCAAGTAATAACACAGGGTGCAGGATCTGACATTGCTGGATGCACACTATTTGTGCCCTTTTCCATCTGATGGAGAAATGACTATGCACAAAAGCACGCAAGGCCTGAAACCAGTGCTCCACCTTGGAGGATCGCGGCATGTGTTTTGGTTTAGAGTTGTGACACCATCTATCATGTTCTGCCCAGTCGGTCAGGAAGGTTGCCTGAAGTTGTCTCCAGTGCTTTAGCCTGAATGGTGCTCAATGGTTTCAGCATGTTCTCTGCGTTGGCTTCCCGCCAGGACTTGCTCTAGATTCATTAGACTGAAACAAGGCGATAGCGAATCTCAAGGCGAACAAAGTTGGGGAAACACACTGCAGCCAGCAGACAGCAGGTTTGAGCTCCATGGCCCCTATTATGGTTGCTTAATATTATGTTAGACGTTGATGCTGCACAGAGATGTAAGCTACTCCGAAGGAACCTGCACTTCACAATATTCCTTTTAGCATTTCAGGTGTGAGTAGATATGTTGTCAGAAGGTACAACAATGACCAACAGTGAGTGTCATACATATGCTTACTTTAAACAACTTCTTATCTTGACAATGCTGGCACTGGAGTATCCTACCCCTTGCTTTCTCTTTTTAAATAAAAAAATACACTTGTCTTTCACACCTTTAGCTGACCAATGTCTGCTCTGTTGCTACTACTCAAAACTGGCTCACATACATGACAGAAGAAATTCAATACTGATCTGTGCTGTGCAGACCTTTCATGGTGCCTGTTGTGTGTGGTAATTGAAGCCTTCTGGTTGAGTACATTCCAGTGTAAATACAGCAGGATGAAAAATACATACAGTAGTTCTGTGTGAGACTTGCTCCATGGCATGCGTGAGTTTCCCCTATCGCAGGGCCGAGGAACGCAGCTAATTAATTTTCCTCTGAGGTTCCTCCGTCCTGACTCAGAAAACAAATAGACATGCCGGCTCTTGATGCTGACCAGCGGCGGGGCGTGCGTCAGGGAGTTTTTTTTTCCAGACTGTAGCAGCGTGGTGCTGCGGATTTTAGAGCGCAGTGACTCCTCTGCGGTTACGTAACGGCTTGGAGGAGCCTCGGAGTTTCCTCTCCCTGTTCTCGGAGCAGGACATCTGCAGGCACGTCGGCAGCTCAACACACCCCCCCCCCCCCCACAGCCTCATGGGACGCAGACTCACGCTGCGGTGCACTGACGAGCGAAACGGCAACGTCCAGGAATTTTCCGGTGCTGCAGATGAAGATGATGTCGCCTTATGACAGAGAGCTTGTGTAATTGGATGATGACTCCTAAGATGGTCGGAGATAGCAATGGTCTGTCGAACAAACGTCCTCCACATTTACTTTTAAACCTCAGATATATGCATTGCCTCCAATAACCAAGCAATCTGGTGCTGAAGAAAAATAGTTTACAAAGTTGTCAGATGCTAAAACCAAGCAATTTGTTGCTAATGAAAAACAATTCCCATAGCTGTCAGATGCTAAAAGCCAGTCAAATTGATAAATCCCCCCCAAAATTGTCACGGTGCTTCAGACTATATGAGCAGCATCTTACGCCCTGATAAACTCCAGTTATGTACCGCAGGCTGGTGCTGTTCTTGATCTGTGAGCTCTTTTTACTTTCCCACATGATACCAATACCCTGTGAGCTAGTGGCGATTTCATCTGTTTTTCTTTCTTTTGTTGTTGTTCTGGTAGGCTTAGAGCTGAGCATCACCTCATTAGACCTCTGTTAGATTTACAGGGTTGGCTAATCTCTCCAGTTGGCAGTACTGAAACAAAAAAGGAGAAAATCACGAAACCATCCGAAGCCGCCTCAGTTATTTGTAGAATAACAGTTCATGCTGAGATGGAAATGAATACGCGACCGAAGCTGGAAAAGCCGGCTTCCATTCGGGGAGAAAAAACCCTGTGTTTATGAGGATGCTTTCAGCACTGCTGCTCTCAGTCGCAGACTCTCTGTGTGGGTTGCTGTGGTTTTTATTTGCAGGGCCTCATGCAACGTTCGTGCTTTGTCGCATCGAAACAAAGCAGGTCACCCAGAAGCGAGTTCCTCTTCAGTTGGAAACAGAAGAGGGCCGTGCACCGGTTTGGTTTTCATTAATGATGACGCCGCTGCTACCATCCCGTGTGACTGTGAGCCGCCGCTGCAGAACAGACCTCTGGGTCTCGTCTTCACTGAACCGCACGTGGTCGCGTGCCGCTCGCGAATGGTTAACGGCTGATGACAGCTGATTTTCACGCGATCCGTGTCTGCAGGGCAGAAAGCGGGTTTGGGGGGTATCGCCTGCTTGTGCCACTGGCTTGTGCCACCGACCAATGCGTGCATTAGAACAGTGCCTCTCAACCCTTATCCAGTTCTCAATTCTCTTTTACTGACAGAGCTCTCCATTAATATGATTTTGACACTGGGTTTTGAATAGAATGAGCTGTTCACATTGATCTGTATTGTAGTGACCTGTATTTTTCTCTACATTAAGTCTGCAATACGTTTTCTGTCAAAGAAGTGTTGTTAGAGATGTATTCATGCTTCTGTGAAGAAAAGGTTTAGCTGTTTGTTCATCGTATTTTTGTCAATATCTTCCCCTTTGAACAAATGCAGAGTAGTTGCATTAATTAGGCTTAATCATTTGTGCAATTACTTGTTCCAGGCTCCATTGAACAACTGCCCGGTCTTAATGAACTAAGAACATTTTTTTATGTATTACTTAAGACATTCAAATGAATAGAAGTAACTTATAGCAAGGCCTTAATTGTATCCCTCAATGGATATCTGTTGCCCATATCTGTAGTAAAGAACTGACAGCAGATTGCAAAATGGCATCAAGGCGAGATCTGTCTTCAGCTATGAGCTCAATCAAACCCGCTTCACGACGAGCTCAGCTGGGACGAAAGCCAGCATGCACAGTGGGTCCCCAGGACAAAACACGGCCTTAGAAGAAGCAGGTAGTTCTGTGTTCCCTGTGGTTTGCTGCAGATCGTCTGTGACTCACCCCTGTTTGGGGTTTGCAGAGACTCTGGTGCAATTCTGTATGTCTTAAATGCAGCATGTAAGCAGAGGGTTTATCAGGGGAAATGCTCAGCGGGAGAGAACAGATTTAGATCTGCTGGTATGGCGGCTGCGACAACAGTGACTTCAGCAAGTTGTGGTGGCGTTCCTTTCGATCGCGTCCTGTCTTTGATTCTGTCGCATTGCGGCCATGGGGCACAATCCCTACACTAGACTAAACAACCTGGGCCACTCCCTTTGGAGAAATGCTGTGGGATACTGTGTTAGGAGACTTGTCTCACCACTGGATTAGGGTACGGGTCTGGCAAATGCTGTCTGGAAAAAGGTGAGTGTGGGTGATTGGCACATTCCATTCATGTAAGAAGTAGTGTTACGATAGTTAGGCCCCATGAACCCCATAATATGGACTGCAAAGTTTCTTGATTGGGCCAAAGGAGTAAGTGATTGACAGTATGTGGTAGCTCAAATGGGCACAAATGAATTCAGAAACACTTTGCTCTCTGTAGCAAAGTACTATGATTTACACCAGCCTGTCACTGATAGCAAATGATAGCATTTTGGGTGGCACAAACCCTCACTCTCTCATCAAAAGCAACAAGCTGAAATGCCCTGCTTCTTTTAAAACTAGTATCTTCAGTACCTCACGTGTTGCACTCCAGTATCATTATCCATGATGAGTCCCTACAGATCTCCTTAGGAAATTCACACTGCAGTGACATTAATATGTCATGTGATTATTCCCCTCCAAAATGTCACTCTTATGGACCTTTAATGTCATGACATCCCAAATTGGATGACACCTGCCCCCCACAAAAAAAAAAATTTCAAAAGCAGCATGATGAATTCCCTGGATCCACAGGTGCCATGAGGCGTTGAGATCTGATATTATCTCCCTTTAATGGCTGGTTTCTGTTTGAAGTGGTGGGCAAGAGGCGGTGACTGGGAGGAGGTGGCCGAGGTCGTTCGGAACCAGATGGACTATAGTAAACTGAACTGTAAACCATTATTATTTCTAGCCTCCCGTAAGACTTGAGAACTTTCGGAGGGGTGGGGAAACAGGGATACATTACCTATTACCCATTGGATGAAATGATGGGCAGGGCCCATTGTCCCCCTAAAATGTCAATCCCCCCTTACTGTTGTTTCTGGTAAGACTGCGGTAATGTGCTGGTAGTCCTGGTGTTCTGCATGAGCCTTCTTATGACTGTATTATTATGACTCTCAGAGGCTGTGGTGGTTACTCCAGACGCGAGCGGTTGGAAAGAGCCCTGTCTTGGAGGAGAGGTGTTTATGTTCCTTGCACTGAAATTTTCAAGGTGGTTAAACTGATGCGCACGACGAAAGCCGTTACTCATTTCCAGAGAGGACACGAAGGTTAATCTTCCCCGCAATTAACCATAGCGAAATTAACAACGCATTTTACTGCGCATTTTCTAAGCAGATGCCTGCTCATCCAGGAAGACTTACAGAACTCCCATCTCATCCATTTACACAGCTGGGCATTGTACTGAGGCCTTGCAGGTTCTGCTAGCCCACTCATGTGGATCCCACAGCAAAAGACTGCCTGCAACAATTTGTGCATGATTTCCTGCACGAATTGTGTGTCTGTACTGGAATCACATGTCGCAGGTGATTTCTGGGCATACATCAGGGTTTTTCCGCGAGTGTTGGTAGATTTCTCCTCTAATAGGGTTGAAATTGCAGAACAATCTGTGTGATGGCACTGCAGGGAGAATGGTGTGTGGCACCAGCAGGAGTGGTAGAGGAAGCTCCATTAACAATAATGGAACCCAACTTCATAAAAACAGCAAAAATCACCTGTTAATCTGGAATCCTCTTATGGATACAGTGGCCCCAGGTGGCAGTCAAAACCTGCAACCCTTTGGGTTCAACACATCCACCTGTTCTCCATTTGGGATTGCATCACACCTCTACTGAAAGCTCCTTTGTGGCAGTTCATTTCAACACATGCATCTGTTGCGTTGGTGCTTCCAAACCGGAACAGCTCACATGATTTTGGGGCGGGACTTTGGGTTGGATGGAGCGCTACCCTGCTGGGCAAAAAGGCAGGAATCACACCGACATGGCCAATCGCACAGGAGGGAAAGAGCGGCATGGGAAAAGGGGAAGCGGGGGAGGGGCTGTGCAGAAGACACCGTTGGCTGCAATGGAATGTGATTGTATTTTTTGCAAAACCAGTGAAAATCCCCCATCGGTGCGGAAGGCGCTTCACACCCACAATGCACGGGAAACTAGCTGATGCGCTGAGATCTACAGGCCACAAACCACAGATGTTGTGTTCGTACATCGAGCAGATAGCTTGGTGTGCTTCACATTTAAAGCTCTGCCTTTGCCATTCTTTAACTATCAGCATGAAGGAAAGCCTTCAACTGTCCCCCCAAAAAACTGCTTTTTGATTGTTTGATGTTTGATTAATAGCTAAATGTATTTTTACTGTTAAATGTTTGTATGTTAATGAAGGATGTCTAAATCACTAATTCATATGTTCCAACAACAGATCTGATTCGATCAACTTAATTTCAACCTTACCACTTGTTCATAGAGCTCATCTTTTCAGTTGCATGCTGTGGCAATGCACATGGTTGGCTCTTTGTGTGTGTGTGTGTGTGTGTGTGTGTGTTTTTGATAAATTACTTGATTTTTTAAAATTTTTTTGAATATTGTGCGTCCCATTTTTTGTGCGGTTCATCAGCTAGTATTGTCACAGTAATAATTTCTGATGCTGCTGCCTCTTTGTAAACCTTCCTGAAGGGGTGTGGCCTAGAGCAAGACATTCATACCAAGTATAGCAAGAGAGTCGGTCTCAATCACTCAGAAATAACACGGCAGAATAATAAAAATGCTATAAAATAACACACTGCTACTGTGTAAGATCTCAACAAATACTGTAAGCAGGAGTGCCATAATTAATCTCAGTTAAACGCAAAAGAGAAAGGCTAAACATTTTCAAAAGTTGAGTGTTTTTGTTTTCACTTGTTGATTCCAGCGTTCCCTGTTTGCACACGGTGTGGGCTTGATAAATTGTTTCATTCTCAATCTGGAAATTATTACCAGGGTTTTATGTCAGTAAGAGGACACAGCCAAAGACTTTAGGAACACATTTTCCTCCAAAGGATATTACTTTGAAAGTCATGCTGTGAACAATTGTTGCATAGCACTCTGGTGGCTAATGGAGAACAGCAGGCTCCGACTGTTTTCGACGCTGTCATGATTGTTCTTCTTTCCTCTTGTGCGGCTCACGTGGAAACGTAGAAGACTTTTGATTGCCCTAGATATCCCCATGTGCTATATGAATTGGAGTCCAACTTTAAATATTTGACAGAACTTACCACTAACAAGGGGTGTTTGAAAGAAAGAGCAGCCTCCTCTCTCTAGAGGTGAAAGCTGAGGACATTGTAAATGGACTAACTGGAGTGTACTAACTGAAGCTCCAAGGGAAGATTCGGGAGGAGAATTTTCAGACAATCCCACCACAACTGACAAACCAGTCTCATCCACAAGTATAAAAATTTGACTTACTCCTTTTTTTTTTGGTGGGGGGGGGGGGGTAAATGGGTACATCCCCCTGTAGCTAGATGCCATGTCTAGCCAAATATAAGTATCACTATATGCACATATGCAATATATGCAATTGCAATCTTTGCACTTAGATTGTATGGACATTCATATTTATTGACCTGTTGCAGTACCTGTACCTCCTCTGCAAGAAGATCCATCCATTACTATGAATAATTTACATAAATGCCCTGATCTAAGGTGACCTACATATAGTTTTGTATATATAGATCTGTACAGCTAGATAATATCTGAGACAATGTAGGTTAACTACCATGCTCATCAGCACACTGAGTTTTTAACCCATGTCCCTCCAGCTAAAACTGATCTTCAGCCTTCATACCACATGTTGCCTGCGACCTTTGTCTGTCTTTCCATCTGTTAGCATTCATGGTACACTGCATTGAAATGTTACCAGGAGTTAAGGATTCAAATTGAGTTTGTAAGTCTTTTACAGCAGGGGAGGATCATGGGAACGGGGGAGTAAGGTGATGCTCTTCTTGTGAGGGTAATGCAAGCTGCTCTGATTGCTGAATCTCCCCATTTGGTTTTCGACCAGGTGAATTCCAAACTTAGCCTTTGATCAAGGCTCAGACACTGGAGGCTGAAAGACCAAGCCTGTCAGAAAGAGACCATCGCCAAGTGACACTTACAAATGAAACCAAGAGGTGTCTGCAGTGAAAGCTCAATAAAGTGTGGGAGATCTGAGTGAGAGAAAATGGCTTACACCTCACTGCTGTTGTTATGGCTCATTAGGGACTAATAGTTCAACAGTACCATTATGAGTGTGGAGTTGATAGCAAGAAAACAAAAATCTTTCCATTTCAAATCAGCAATCCAGAAAAGTGTTGCTTCTCTCACTGCCAGTATTAGTGTACTCTTGTTCGGGGGTGTTTCTAGCTATTGAAAAGATCAGGGGCTAAGTCAAGTTTGCCTGGGGCTTCGGTAGGTTGGGGAGGTTATATCTTCCTTTATAGTAACTAAATATTATCACACCTTCGCATGCTGCAAGTCAAGTTCCGCTGTTACACAGTCTGTCTCTCCTTTTTCAGGGCAAAAATATTCGGGGCTAGGCTTAAAATATTTGGCGCTATAGCCCCGAATGATTGGACCTAACGATGCCACTGCTCTTGTTGGCTCACGCTTAACTGCTTGGTCAGTACTATTGCTAGTAATTAGGAGCGTAAAGAGGAAATGACTTCTTTGGCTTTTCTCAGTGATGTCACCACTGAAAGTCTGCAACATGCTCATCTGATGCATACTCTCTATGGGGAAGGAAGTCTGCAAGACTATGGTCAGATACACAGTAAATGGTAATTGTGCTCTGTAACCACAGTACTCCAGAGTGAGTGATTTCACAAACATATGTCTATGAATGAACGTGTTCACAAACATGATGCATGGTAAGAACTTTGCGTCTGATGGGCTTAAGTAGTATTGCTGAGTGAGAGGGGGTTACAAAGAACATTAATAAGAAAGGTGACATAATGGCAAAGAGTAGGGGTAACCTGAAGGCTGCCAGTTCAATTCCCACATGTGGCAAAGCTACCTTGCTGCTAAATATCGAGCTGTACAGGTGGGTGCTTTGTGAACTGTGAGACAAAAGTATCTGCTGATCAACTGTAATGTAAGGTAAAAAAGGGTGATAACCCCTGTTTGACTGTGGTCTAAGCAGCATTCAGCAATCCCACAGGCTTTGTGACTGATTTCTGAAGAGGGACCTCACAAAGAATGTCGGCAGAGGCGCCATGCTGGTTCTTTGACCTCAAACCAACCTGTTTGAAATTCACATCGCACAATTTTTTATTACTATTATTTTTTTAACAGAGGGCCCAAAGGCATCTCTGCTTTCATTTCCTTTGACATCAGTTTCATATTACAAAGATAATGTCAGATCCTGCTAAAACTTCTGGCGGGAGATATGTCAGCACGGTATCAATAAACACTGGTTGGGCATCAAATGAGAGGGCTGGTCTCACCGTTGCTGGATATGGTGCAGTTGCTTCCAACATGCTACCTCTCCAACACGTGTGCACAAGTTGCACAGTCTACTGCTCTTGCAATCCTATATTATTTCGGTCAATGTCTCCTCTCTCACATTTCTTTCTATTTCTGCCCAAGTTTGGCTTCACAGCCTCTTCCAGCCACCAATCACCCTTGTCTCTGGCAGAAGCAGAGCAGCATGTCTGATCTATGATATGTCTACCTCTGTCTAGACTCTCAGTATTACCACGCAAAGGCACTTAAAATAGTTGGGAAAAAAGTAGTTTTATGACTGTGCTGCTTGTCTAGATTAGCCAGCTTTTGAAACGGAGGAGGAAGAGGCCAAGGCGAGACGCACTGGGTTTCTGTGTCTGGGGTCATCTTTCATCGTGTCACCGTGGCTTTGAATCCCGCGAGTGGCTCTCGTTCACCCCCCCAACTTCCAAGTCTGCATGCACTTCACAGAAACATCAGAAACATGTTGTTGGCGCAAAACCACAAGTTTTCTAAAACTGATGGCACTGCTGTGAAATACATGTGCTGTTTTGTAATGTGTGTAGCCAGTAGTCATGAGTTAATCTTCTCACATTAATCATAATGCCTGATGAAAAAAAAGCAGAGTGCCAGTCACTTGAAACGCTATGATACTCCAAACTCTCAAGGGCCACAACAAAGGTCTCATTTAATTCCATCTGTGGCTGTTTTGAAACAAAAAAAACTCATTTTCTGGTTGTTTTCTAGTGGACTAGATCAACATGTGGAATGACTTGCTAAAACATATACAGGGTACCAAAAACATACTGTATATAGTGTATATAAATAATGTTGGGTGTGTTCTTGGTCGGTTGACATTGTTGCTTTCTACAGTAAAAGGTCACAAAATGAATTTTCCATATTGATTCTGAAGTTGTTTTTTTCATTCCTGATTCTTCTAGGAATTTAATTGGTTTGTTCCTGGTATCTCTTAATAAAGGAACAAAGGGACCATTTCTAGTCCCATCTCTGGTGTTTATCATAATTAGATAACATGGGATTTCCCTCAAAGCCTGTCTGTTTTTCCTTTAATGGGAATCAAATTTAAACCCAATTAAACCTGATAATAAATTAGAGGGCCCAGCCCTGTGAGCTCAGATAAATGCCCCCCTTTTGCCAGTCAATGGTTTATTCTCTGCATCCAGAAATCCCCCTCTCTGTTTTTTTCCCTGTCTCTTTTATGTGTTCTTTCCCTCTCTTTTTCCCCGTGATGATATATCAGGCATGCCACCTTGCAGCCCTTACTGCAGACTGAATTGGATCCCCCCCCCGGAAAGCCACCGTGTGGTTGGCCCGAAACAGTGACAAATGAACATGGATTACCCTGAGTCTCCCGTTGCCAGGGCAGTGCACTCCCACAGCCGGCCTTCTGTAATCCGAGCGCCACTGGTTTTCTTTACCTCCAGAGTCTATTTTTCACTTCATCATTATATATTTGCTTGTCCATGAATGCAAGTGGTGTGATGTTTCCGTCGCAAACCGTAGTCACTTTACATTTACATTTATTTACATTTATTCATTTAGCAGATGCTTTTATCCAAAGCGACTTAGGTTACAGTTCTTTACAATGTAAAAGACAAATGTAGCAAATTCTGCTTTATCTATTTGCTAGATAAAGAATATAGGTTAATATAATGCTTCAATGTCAACCTGTCAGACCAAAGAGTGTGCACAGCTGGAAATGCACTAATGTAATGTTCATTACGAACTACGTCTACGAGACCGCAGCCATCATTTTCAGATGAAAATTGATGGGAGTGCTGTTAGCTGCTAGTTGAATGTTAGCTAGCTAGGGAGGTATTAATATGTAGCTTGTCAGTGGAAATGAAATTTTTGAAAAATGGAGGTTAACTGGTCCTCCAGCCTGTGCTTAATAAGCACCTTTTGTCATCAGCTGTGCATTGGACTGTCAGTTATGCTTTTTCTTGCCAGATTTCTATTCTCCTGTACTGCATCAGATTTGGTTCCCTTCAAATTTCATCACAATTCTTGCTTATGTGCTCTCCCATGTGTGTTCTGTAATCTAAACCTAATCCTAGCCTGAACCCTCACCCAACCCCTGATCCTAACCCTCACTCTAACCATAACCTTACCCACAGGGGGAATGGATTTTGACAGGAGGAACCGTAACAGATGTGTCACCGGTTTGTAGATATCTCCCAACACTCCATGCCATGTGTCAGTCTGGATAAGCATGTCTGATAAATAGTACCTATATTGTCATTATACTTTAGTTCTATCCCTAAACTGTTGTCTAAGCACATCTCACAAACTGAAAGATAACCTGATTCATGGTGTGCCTGATATCACACACAAAAGATTGGCATGAAAGCAATGGCACGCAATGTGAGGGTAAAGGCCAGTTTTTGAGAACAATCATGGTCAAATTCACTCCCAGACCCTGCCCACGATTGTCATCCAGCCCCTTGTCAGATGGCTTTTTCACTTTTTGTGACAGGGACCGTCTATGCAAGTTCAATTCCGATCTGCTGGGCTCCCCCCGCCCACAAGGGGAACCTGGCCGAATGAGAGTCTTGAGTGTATCTGCAGAGTTGGCAGCGCTTGCAAGACTGCCTTTGCTCTGCATTGTTCCCCAGTGCGGTGCCCTCTCCAGCTGGGTCTCTGAGACTGTGTAAATGGGCCTGGGGACACAGGAGAGGAGCTAGAAGAACATGAACCCCCCCCACTGCCCCCCTGCCCATGTGGCTTCCCCCTTTCCTTGCACAGTGGTGGTGGTGTGTGCCGCTTTTGTGGGCTGAGGACGTTTCACGCGAGACCAAGCATGCGGTACAGCCCGAACTCTGCCTGTAAAGTGCAATCCAGGGCCACGGCTCCTCTCCCAGACTCCCTTTGGTTTGGACATCAAAATGCTTTCGGAACGCGCCAGGTGGTTTCGGCCTGTCGCTGTTTCATTAAAGGATCGCTCATGCACAAAGCCTCTCTGGGAGTTCACTAACTGCCGTGGTTGTTTCTAGGGTCTCGGACACTGAAGTGCTCCTATTGCAGAGAGAAAGACAGAGAAAGAGAGAGAGAGAGAGAAGGGGAGGGGGGGTATGTGAGTATATGACATGGCCTTGTAATGACAAACTTTGGACCAGAGACAGAATCGGAGGGAAAGAATTACATAACACAAAGCGGCCAATTGGCAAAAGAACAGTGTTCTGACGTGACTGTTTGATTCTTTTTTATGTCCAGCATAACTGGGTTAGTATCTGTTGGGTCAGAGCAGTGCAGATTACCTTGAAAGGTAAGGGGATGTGAAAGTGATTTAGAAGTTTGAGCAGGAACAGCTTACTGTGCTGTTACGATCTGCAAATTGCTACCTGCTTCAGATTTTCCCATTATTGTGGAGGGGGTATGGATAAATGCTACATGGGCACCTTGCTCCCTGCTGCGCTTGATTGCCTCTGCTTTCCCGAAACCCCCTGCAGCCTCCACCAGCTTAACGGCCCTTTCTAAAGAGAGCTATGTCAACGGCTGCCAGCAGCCCTAAACGACTAAGTTACGCTATGCAGATCCATGATCTGATTTGAAGCGTCATTTAACTTGAGATTTACTTGTACGTGAGATAGGAATAAAACAGCCATTCAGAAGGCCCCTTAAAACTAAGAAAAAATAATAGGATTTAGCCTAAAACTTGGTATGGGAAGTGTTTTGCCCTACAGTCAGCACCCCATAGGATCAACAGCACACATCCTATTAAAAGTGTTTCACCTTTACATGAGTTTCCTGACTAATCCTCTTACACATGCCTGCCGTTTCCTGTGATGGACGCAATGACCTGTAGCCAACACCTTGGCACCATGCTGCTTATAATCAATAGCCCCCCTCAGTGTTCTGCCTGCTATTTTTTCCTCTAGTTACTCCAAGTGGACTGAATAATGGGCCCTGGGCCATTAAGGTTCGGACGCGGCCATCTCTATATATAACAGCGGCTCAGTTGTTGAATTAAGCGTGAAATAACGCTCCTGCAGGTGAAAGTACGACTTTTCTCCCTCTCTCAAATCATGTCTCCCCTCCAGAGGGATTTCGGAATGTTGCAGGAATGAGCCCCAGGCATTTTGGCAGCTTGTGTTTGTTGGGGAGAATTGCCTACCTGAAGGCATCGCTTGGTTTTTGGAGCCCCGAGACGCGACAAAATGTGTCAGAGCAAACATGTGAGACAAAACACATCCTGATATGCTGATTATGGGTGAGAGGTAAACAACCTTTTCCACTTGCTAGAGAGTGACACCTTGGTACATGTGACTTCTCTGAAATGACATCAGTTTCAACTGGTTTTCTCCTTAAAACCCCCAGCTGTTCAAAATGTAATAACATTAATACCAACAATAATTTGTCAATATTACTAACAACTACTATTATATTCATACACTGTTCTGCTGTGTGCACCTGGTTGGTTCACAGCAACACCCAAACACTCACTACATATGAGCTGAGGTAGGAGGCAAGGACTTATTTTTCACCAACTGGACAAAAGCACAATAACTTAGCTTCAATGCAAAGGAGCACCATTACTCCCTGCAATAAGCAACACGGGGTCTTAAAACAACCACAGCAAGCCAGCGCCTGAGTTTAATATGCTCCAGTTTTCCCATGAGCTCGCCCATCCTTCTAACAGGAAAAGGAGCGGGTGAAAACCCAGACGCTCATCATGATGTACTTCCCAGCCTTCCCACCCAGAGGACTAACAAGAGAGAAGAAAGTGAGTGTTAAATCCCATATGAACAGAGAGCAGGGAAGGGTTACGAGTGTGACACACCTCGACCGTCACCACGCTTTTTTACATTCTTTTTTTCCAACTGAAAGAAATCGCAGGCACAAGGACAGTTTTGGTCTGGTGCTGACCCAGTTGAAAGCAAAGACCTCCACTCTCAGGATCACACATTTGCCTCTCGGCTTGGAACGCCCCGGTGCGACCCGAAACGTCACGCCATGATTAAGGGCTGTAATGGTTAACTATTCATGGCGACCTGGGGTTTGTCGGGGGGGGTGGGGGGTGGGGTGGGGTGGTGCAGACTGAGTCGCGTTTGACTGCCCCGGCGCAAGAGGGGCGATTTCTGTGAAACGAGGTTACCTCGTTGCAACTGCATGACTGCATTACTTGGCGTTTTCTTCAAAGTCAAAATTTTATGAGGCAAGCAAGTGCAGCAGTGCCTCAAATTTGATCTGCACACGTCCTTCAGAGCCATAAAAGCCTTTTGCCACAGAGGACTGAGGGCACTTCATGAACCATTATGTTACCCTGACCTTACATGAGACATGAGAGGGCTATACAGCAGAGGTTACTACTGTGGTACCCTCTGCAAGGCATGTGCTAAGATGATGTCTCTGTGAGCCTACCATACCCTAGAAGTAGGGGAATTCAGTTCTTATTTGCCTATTATGAAGAACATGGGATACATGAAATATTTTTGGTTCTACCAAAGAGATTGGAGATTTTTTTTCATGTAATATGATTTTTTTCCTTTGTCTATAAATGATTTCATGTGAAACGTGCTTGAGCTGTCATCCTGTCATCTTAATGCTGGCTGTCTCCTCAAAGTTATTTTAATGATTCCACAAAGTGTTTTGCTTTTTTCATCCATGACTGCAACATTTTCTACATGTGGGTAGTGGTGAAAGAACTGGGCGTGTAACCAGCAACCAGAAGGCCTTGGAACAATCTTCGTGTTCCTTGGTTAAAGTCAACACCCATCTGCATTAACGGATAATGCTGCATTTAAGCTCATTGCAAGTTAGGTCAGTTCAGGGTCTCTGAAAAACAGACAGGTAAAGTAACTGGATCTGGAACAAGCCTCCAATTCCACTGAGTAGAAACTACATATGGAAATTTCCAGTAAACAGTACCAGTCAAAAGGCTGGACACACATGATTAAGATAATGGGAAATATGCATTCAGAGACATCTTGAATCTTGAAGAATTATGCTTACATGCTTGACATTTGTTTCTTCAACAAATATAAATAGAGAAGCTGATGCCTATTTTCTTTAAAAAAAAACAGCTACTTTGAAGAATCTAAAAAATAAGATAGTTTTGATTTGTTTGACACTTTTTGGTCACTGCATAATTCCATTTGTGTCATTCCATAGTTTTGATGTCTTTACTATTACTCTAAAAAGTGGAAAATAGTAAAAATAAAAACCCTTCCATGAGTAGGTGTGTCCAACTTTTGACTGGTACTGTATATTGCATTTCATGCATAGATGGCAGAGGTGTCATTGTCCTGCTGAAAGGTGAACTTTCACCCAAGCTTCAGTTTTTTTAGCAGACTGAAATAGGTTATCTTGCAGTATTTCTCTGTATTTTTCTCCATCCACAAGACCCTGCTGATGAAAAGCACCCCCACAGCATGATGCTGACACCATGTTACATCACTGTAGGGATGCTGTTTCTTGAGGCATGAGCAATGTTAGGTTCGCACCACACATAGAGCTTTGAATTTTGACTGAAAAGCTCCATCTTGGGCTCTTCTGACCACAAAGCGTTTTCCCACATCGTAGCTGGATCACTCTAATTCTTTCTGGCAAACTCCAGACGTGCTCTGAGATTGAGGCTCACCATGTTGTGCAGTTTCTCGACACATCCCGTGCCTTTCCACACAGTTCGCTCCACTGACACTGTTCCCTCACCCCCTTCTTGTCTCAAGTGCCTTCTCTTGGTATCCGGGAACAATGTCCCTGTTCCATCCCCAGCTGGTCTTTCGATTCCCTCTAGAAAACATACTGTCCAGCGGTTTATGGACAGTCCAATTGCACATATGCGCCATATGCTCCTACGCACTTGCAACAGGAAGCATAAGAGCAGACCAGCGCTGTCAGAAGATGTTGGTTCCGTGTCTTTGGTGAATAGACTGGCATTAATAACTTGGCACAGCCATGTGCCACAAAAGCACGTATCTGTTAATTGTGTCGGTGAGGCCTTCGTGTCCTAGACACAGGGCCAAATATTATCTGTCAGCATCAAGTGTTTCCTGCTTCAAGAGCAAGCCAGTAGTCATGGAAGCAGTGGAAAGCCT
This sequence comes from Megalops cyprinoides, assembly GCF_013368585.1. Classification (NCBI taxonomy): domain Eukaryota; kingdom Metazoa; phylum Chordata; class Actinopteri; order Elopiformes; family Megalopidae; genus Megalops; species Megalops cyprinoides. Next base: position 7,598,245 of record NC_050588.1, on the reverse strand, counting down.
GAAACACAAGCTGGTATCTTGGCATGCTTGAGTTCATATCCATGCCAGCAAGCAGCTTAAAATGTCCACTGCCTCCGCCAAACGTCAGGCCTGACTCAATAATAACCGAGCTACTATGTCTGCTGGTCTACTTTTGGAAAATGGCCAATCTCCATGCTCATGTTGCATTCCCACTGAAAACGGGAAACACACCCCATTTTCGCAGGAGGAATAAATATGACAACATCGTAAGATGGTTCTTCTGTTTGTCCAGGGCGTCCTTCCAAAACACAGGGAGCAATCCTTTGCTGCATAAGCTGCAAAGATGTTTCTGATAATTACATGAAAAACTTATTGAAAACCAGACCTCGAAATACCTTAAAAAAAGAGTCTGTTCACTTGTTAGGACTTAACATGACTGTAGGCCAGAAGATGAACATCTGAAACTGCTGTTGTCCTTAAGAAAAGAAAGGCAGACTGCGTTTAATAAGATTATCGTTTGCAGCACCTGTCTAGACAGAGAATTTAGTGGAGATGAGCGCATCCATTTTGCCCAATTGCCTACATTGGTGAAATGCAATTCCAAAAAGGTGTCTCCACTATTAGAAAGCCAAAATTACTATGTGCTTGCAAATCAACCTATGCATTTCAGGCATTGATCTTTAAGAATATTTTTGGGTGAGGTCAGGTGGGAAGAATGAGGTAGTTGGCTTCTTAATGCCCTGTATCTTCTAAAGCCGCATGTAGTTTCTCAACAGAGTTGCTAACTGCAACAGACAACAATCAACACAAAGTATCCTATCCTCATCGGTACAAGATGATTACCCTTGTAAATATCACCCCCGCTCGGATCCACACAGGCAAATCTCTGCTTATCCTCCATTCATCTCTCAATGAGCCCGCAGAATCTGTGCACTGTAACCAGGATCAGTGAAACAGAGGAGGAGAGAAGATGGCACAGCTGCACAGCAAAATAAAATTTTCTCCCCACACAAACATTCTCTTGTGGAGGTTATGTTAAGAATTAAAATGTATGGGATTATTTTTGTAATTAGGTTTATAAATATTGCCAAACACTTGGGTAATTCTCACCTCACCCTTCCCCACATTTTCTGCAGTTTTGCTTGTGAATACATCTCTTTAAGTGCTCAGAATGGTTGTGAGGAGCAGAGGTGGAGCTGGCTGTCTGGATTCGGACCCTTCCCCTCACACGCCGGGCCCGCTCTGGAAGGTGGGGGCAGGAGGAACGTGGTCACAGGTCCGGAGCTCCCATGGCGCTCTCTCCTCCGACGCGTGAAGACCGCTGTATCCATGTGGGAGTAATGACGCTGCTGCAGAGCGGGTGGAAATAACTACCTCCGCTCTCGAGACTGGCGTAAAAGGACCCGCTCTCGTCTCGCTCGCCCTCCCGTTAACCCTCGGCTGTGTTTTCTGTCCAGCTCTGCTTTTGCAAGCAGGACACTGCTGCGAGTCTGACAGGAATAGTGCCCGTTTGGTATGTGAAGGGTTTGCATGTGTTGCCACCTGCAGTTCTCCATTCTGCAATGTCTGTCCATCAGATGTACTTGCAGCACCTTGCAAAAGTATTCAGACCCTTGACCAATTCTCATATTTTACTGAATTACAATGAATTACATTGAAATTTTCAGTCATATTTTATTTAAAAACTCAAACGTCATTATTTTAAGGTGACATTGGTTTATGTTAAAATGTTTTTAAGAAAAATAAAAAACAGAAATATGCTGTTTTCAACCACCACACATTAATATTTGGTAGAGCCACCTTCTGCTGCGATAACACCTTTAAGTCTAATGGGTTAGGTACTTAAGCTTTACACACTGTTCAGGAGTGATTTTTGCCCATTTTCCTGGCAAATTTGCTCCAGGTTGTTCAGGTTTGTTGGATGATGATTTTGGACGACAATTTTCTAATAGTGCCACAGATTCTCAGTTGGACTGAGATGAGGACTTTGACTAGGCCACTGTAGGATATTCACCTTTTTGTTCTTGTGCCACTCCAGTGTTGCTTTGGCCTTGTGCTTGGGATGCCCAGTCCCTGCTGATGAAAAGCACCCCCACGGCATGATGCTGACACCACATTATTATTATTCACTGTCGGGATGGTGTTTCTTGAGGCATGAACAGGGTTTGCACCACACAGAAAGCTTTGACTAAAAAGCATTCTGTTTCTCAATATTATCTGACCACAAGACATTTTCTAATATCTTAGCTGGGTCACTCTCATGCTCTCTGGCAAACTCCAGATATGCTTTGACATGCTTCTGTTTAAGTAATGGCTTCTTTCTTGCCTTCCAGAAAGGCCAGTTTTATCCAAAGCTCTTGATATTGTTGACTGGCACACCTTTACTCCACTCTCAGCCAATGAATTCTGTAGCTCCTTCAAAGTGATAGTTGGCCTCTCCAGCAATCTTGTGGTGTTGCCTTTGCATCAACTCTTTTGATGATACAAAGGCAAAATCAAAAGGATCAAAGCAGAAATGGAAATGGGGTGATACTGGGGAAAATAAGGCATACTGTAAACTAGAGTTTAAAAGGTTATAGGCAAAGATATTTTATGTAGTGACTCACCATTTAGTGGGAGTTGAGTTTGAGTGGGTGAAAAAATAAACAAAAAAAACCTCTGATGTGAAGAAAAAGAGGAAAATTCCCCCTTGTTAGGCAGGAACCACGATGTAACGCTACAGCTGCTGATGATGAGTTTGATGGTTCTACATCCATTAGGAAAACTTCCTAACTTGAGCACAAATATGCATTAAAACAGATACTGAGGCAGATAAATATATGTGAAGCACAGAATCTCTACTAACTAATCAGTGGGAATTTCTGTCCAAACTAAGTTGGGTGAAAATAATTTTTTAAATTATTATTATTTATTATTACATTTGCTTAGCAGAAGCTTCTATCCAGAGCGATTTAGTAGCTAACAATTCTTGCATGCTGACATGTTATGCATTTATACAGCTGGACATTTACTAGGACCATTTGGGTTAAGTACTTTGCCCGTTTGGACAACAGCAGTGTCCCATCTGGGAATCAAATTGGCTACTTTAGGGTTATGAGCCTTGCTCCTTAACAGCTTCACACTGCTGCCCCAATTAAGGGTGGTCAGGTTTTTCTGCCTGTCTGGAAAGGAAAATTCAGACACGAACAATTGAGTCACTTGCTATATACCCATTTAATCTCAAGAATTTGGATTTATAGATAAAACCATGGCTCTTAATAGAGGGAGCTCAAGTATTCATGCTGGGTGTGTTTTTAAGCCTTATTAATGGAAAGTCTCTCAACTGCAGTTAAACGTTATTTTTGTTGAATTACAGTACAGAGACAGGAGTAGACAAGTCTCTAAATTCTGGACACGTGGCTGCTAATTTTTGAACAGACATATTAATTGTAAATACATAGGTCAGTAAACCTTGTCTGATTTATTCCTTCCCTGCATGTGTGTAATAGTGTAATAGTTCTAATGTCATTTTATGTAAAAGTGAAGGTTGCACGCAACCAAATGCTTTCAAACTAGATGCCAAGTAACTATTATTTTTTTTTTAAGAAAATTAGTTTATGCACATCTTAAGACAACAGTAGTGTGCCATGCACCATAGTAGGCGTGACTATGGCCATGACCGTTTGTTTAGCCAGCTAGGTAGTTACTGCACAGTTTACACTCCCTATACATGCCTGCACAATTTCAGATTACTCTGTAGCTGTAGACACAGCTCACTGTTACTACACCATTGATAGCAACTATGACACACACAAAATTCAGGGCTTAAACATTGTAGGCTGCCAAGGGTCTGCAATGGGGGTACACAATTGGCTTCGTCCCACTGAGGTAGGGTGGGTTAATGTCAGCCAAGGTTTATCAACTCACTGCTCATGTGCGCCCTTCTAACAGCTCAATAGGTTGCTTGCAGTTGCTATGTCATCAGTGAGAGATGAGTCAATCCTCCAATGGGGGTTGACTCTGCTGTAGTGCACTGTGGGAACTGTAGTGCAGAAAATAGCTTCAAGCTGCAAGCGAGTGTATCAGAGGACTGCACATGTCTCTATTCAGGGCTGCCTGTGTAAGTGCTGGAGATGTCACAGTGAAGCAAGCTGAACACATAGTTGGGTGAAAAAAGGGGGGGATCAAACAACTTTTCAGAGTTATGTAATTTGCCCCTGGACTGTCTGATTAAGTAATCTCCTCTCACCGGAGGAGTTATGATTAAAAGCACGGAAAATAAATGGACTCATAGCTGGACGTGTCTCAGGATTTCTCCATGCTACTGTAGGCCTGTCCACCCCCCCGCACGCTTTCCACACACCATTCCAGAGAAGCAACCAAGTGTGAGAGAGAAGGGATAATCGATCAAACCGGAGGCGCACAAATGCATCTGTCGAAAGGCCTCGTGTCTGATCGCTATTCCTTTGCTTTCCCTTCCCGGTTGTAAAACCTGAACAACCCCCCCCCCCGGCCTCTTAGCTACTGTACCGTGTCGGACACAGTCCCAGATGTGGTCCTGAACGAGCCTCACTGAGCAGGAGAAAAAAAAAAGGGGGGGGGGCAGGGGGGCACCAATGACCCTATGGCCCTCTTCACTGCGTTTGTTACCACCCAGCAAGGGGTGCGAGCGGAGTGAGGTGCAGGGAAAAGGAGGCCGAGTTCGCGTGGCGACACGCTTCGGCTCTGTTTTGGCAGGAGCTCATAAATAAACGGCAAAGCCAAACAAATAAAAAAGGGTGTTCACAAGGGAACAGAGCCAGCACATGTTAAACCACAGTAAGAGTAGGTGGAGAGCCTTGAGAGTCAGGCAGGTTTGCATGGTCAAGTGCCATAAGGAGAAAGGCTTTAATAAACACTGGAATAAACAACTGAAGGTGAGAGGGTTTTAAAATGGCTCTTGAAATGTGCTTGTTTGTGGAGTGATTCAGCACCCCGCCGTCAACTGTTACTGAAATTTAACTGCCGCCTATTTTCCCGCTTAATCATTTTAATCGAGCCAGTAATTTGGAATTGATAACACTTTTCATTTATCAAGCCTGAGAGGTGGCGACATCATTGATAAGGATATTAATATTTAACACCAAGAATCTGCAGAAACAAGTATATGCTTAGAAACCTAGTATGACTAAATAAACATATTTGTCTGTCAACACTTTTTTATCTCAGTGTGAGCCAATGTTATTGCTCAACGGTACAGCAAATATTTCCTGTGAGAACAATTCAGAGAAAATTATAATGACTCAACATTGTAAAGCCAACCATAAAATGAAAATAAACAACATGTTCTGAGACAGATGTGGATAACCAGGTACAGTGGTCACCAGAAAACAATGAAAACATTTTGCGTAATCACATAATGATTGTAAAAAGCCAAATACGTATGACTAATTTTGGCAAAAGAAAACTGTAGCACTTAACAGCATGTGACGTTGCACTACTGAGGGCAGCACTTTGGAAGCACTTTGTAAATGTGACTGCACCTCCTTTTGATTTGTTTCAAACAGGTTACATGATAACATGCACAGAAAGAGTATAAGAAGGCTGTAAATGTAGGTGGGATTTTGTAGAATACACACACAAAATAGAAGAACATGGCACACGTATTCTTCTTGTCATCAGAGAGTTGGATAGTTTAAAAGCACTGCTTTGTACTCTTTGCTAAGGAAACCAAGCACTCCAATAATATTGGCTACATTTTCAAATCCGCAGTTGCGAGCTTTGAAAACCTGCAATTGTGAATGTCAAATGTGAGCATCCAGCTAGTCAGGTTTATAATGTAAGAATGCATGGGTTCGTTTTTAATATAGTTTCTGAGGCAAAACAGAACATGATCTAAAGTACAAGCTGTACTGAATTATAAATCACTGATATTTTTCCACTTTTGGGAATATCTGCAATTTCAAAATCTGTGCGTGTGCATGCATGTGTATGTGCGTGTGCGTGTGTGTGTGTGCCATTTCCAGTTCAGTACAAATAACCTCACCCAACCACAGAGGTGATAGCTGAGGGTAAGAGCGTTGTATGTTATATGGCAGAAAGATGTCAAGGCTTTGCCAACACGTAAACAGTGTGAAAGCTGAGAGCGGAAGCCGTGAGCCTCGTGAGCCCTGGCCGGAGAAGGAAGCAGAGCACTGGCAGAGGGAGTGAGAGGGAAAGAAAAGATGGAGGTGGGCAGAAACAGGTGCAGGAGACAGTGCCGTGGCCAGTGAGCATAACTGATGGGAGAGACCTCACGCACAGTGGCACAGGGGTCGTGGGAACAATGGGGCAGCTGTGGGGCGGGGGCTATGCCTTGTCTCACTTGCCTTGGCCCCCTCTCCATGTGCCCTGGTCACCCCTCCTTCTGCCCTGGTCCATCCCTCTGCACAATATGTTTTGTGATATCATGTGCTTGTATATGTGTAATAAAATCCCCCGCTGGACTTCAGCCCCTCCCACAGTTCTTGTACAAAAGATCATATCAGTGAGCATGACATGACAACAAGGATGATGTTAATGCAGGACATTAGAATAATCATATCACATCTATCAAATGTGTTTCAGTCTGTAGCTCAGCTTTTTAGTGATGTTACGTTCACGACCAATCCGAGTCTTTTGAACGGCTCTTTGGTACGAACGAAGAGATCCGAGTCGTACTTGAGAGCCATTCATTTCATCGTTATGTTCAGTCAGTGTAGCATAGTGGTTATGGAGCAGGAATCATAACTAAAGGGTTGCTGGTTCGATCCCTGCTCTGTGTGTGAGAGCGAGAGAATTGCTTCCTGATTGTTGCTGGCCAATATTCTCCAATAAGCAAGCAAAAAAGAACAAAAGTTTAAAAACCAATAATTTATTTTAAAACCAAACAAATAAACCAATGAAACCAGCCTATACACCGCCCACAGCAGGGAGAAAGTAAGCCTTTTCCTGCTCCCCAGCCACACCTGTATTTAATCAGGCCTCAATCAGCAAGGTGTGGCTCATTATTCAATAGGCTGGCTCCCCAAACAAATTGCCAACATGTGCACATAATTAACCAATTATTAATACACAATTGACAATTAGCACTCAGGGAGAGGTGGTGAAGGCTCTCCTTCCCATGCCCCAAATGGCTTCCTGTGACCCCTTCTGAAAGCTGGTTTTCATTCACGCTGAACTCTCAGATTATTATTTCTTATTGAGCTAAATGAGTCCTGATCTCTATTTGACTTCAGCTGTCAGTTCTTTGTTCCATATATGGCTTATTGAAAATGTGTTGACTCTAACAGAAGTAAACGTGAGATTTTTTCTGCAAGTTATTTCAATTCATGTCAGTCCTTTAGACATCAGTCGTACCTACAAGTGTTCACCCTAATTGATTGAAAAGTGTAATTAGCTGTTTAATGAGGCCGACACAACATTTGAACAACTAATTATACTTAATTGGGACAGCTGCAGGGGCAGATATTCACAAAAATGTGTTGAACAAACAAGTTCAAACATGTCTGCAACAGCATATTTCATTCACAAAGCGTTTATATTTATTTTATGTATCTTTAATTCTACCTATTAAATCTATATCTACATCTATAATAATATGAGAGGAAACACAGAAAAAATAAACATATGTATTTACTCTAAATAGGTGAGAGCCCAGCTGGAATGAAAACCACCACACACGATGGGCCCCCAGGGCCATCATTGGGAAACACTGCATTATGCCTTTGTGGTGTAAATAGAATAATAAAAGCCATGTCAGAGGTGGTTTTGTGTTTTGTTGTAGTTAGCGTTTCAAAATCCCAAAATTAAAAACGGAGGAACCCTGCACTGGGTGTAATTACAAAGAGAGCAGCAATATGTCAATATTACCATATTGTCCCACATATAAGGAGGGGTTTTATTCCCCAGGGAAAGCAACTTGCCCTAGATTCACAGACTTGTTAAAATTTCTAACCCTAATGCTAAGCAGCAAGAGGCAGTGCCATTGGCTCAAGTGATGCTAGTAGACAGTGTGCACATTCATTAGTTACAGTACTACAGAAAAAGGCATTATTTAAATGGGCATTAGTTGCAGAGCTTACTTACATAAACAGTGGTCACAACGAGACGTGGGAGTCATATCCATTGAAAGCCAGCCTTGCGCAGCTACATGGCTTACCCCTGAAAACACACTGGCAGGTGTGTTTCTTTTCCAGATGTGCTACACTGCTTCCAAAGGCAAATATTTTGTAGGCGCGAAGATAGGGAACAAGGAATACAGTGTCTGTCCGTTACAGGTAATTTAACACTCATACAGAAAGGAGCTGAGGCATGGGTCTTGTTATTTGAGTTCCGCAATCAGGTTCCTTTCCTCTATTAAACAATGAACATGCAAATAATTTAATTTTTAATGTCAGCCTGTCTGTAAATCTGCATCTGTTTTGCTACCTAGTGGTTAATAGCTCAGGAGTTGTTGTCTGTCAAAATTATAGCACTGAGGGCTATTGGCACAGGTGTTTGTTATATTTGAACTCTTGCAATTTGGAATTGCTCTTAGACTAATAAGATATAACAAGTAATTCTGTGCCTATGAAAAAGGGGATACACATACCCGACTGTCAATCAAAAAATGCTGGTAGCAACAATCACCTGTAGTCACCGCTGTGCATTCCAAACTTAGTCTGTAGCTGCCTGCTACTGATGGAAGTTGTTCCCGCTTCAACATGTAGAATCGGCGCTACCTGTCAGTGAGAATATTATTCCAACATTGCCCAGACTGACTATAGCATTGGAGCACCTTGACTGACTATTAGATCTGTGCATCCCTAGCCTAAAATTAAGTGTCATTCTTTCATGCTCTCAGTCTTTCAATAACATCCTGACAAGTTTATACAAACATGGATCTGAAATAAGTTCCAGGGCCAGTGCCCTTCTCAGATTGTTTGACTCATCAAAAAAGCAAACTTTGCTGATTACTAAGCAAAAGATGTGACGCTAACATGTCTAGGCTGACAAAAGCACTGTTGGCAGTCATATGATTTCCCACATTGCCGTTCTGTGCTGGTGTTGCCTCTAAAATAATAATAAATAACAATAAATAAAAAATCGCACTTTAAGTACATGTACGTGTAACAGTACATTGGGTCCTTCTTCCAGTGTGTGTGGTGACCTGCATTGAAGTTTAAGGCCATAACAGGGTCTGACGCACGCACACCACGTCATGTGGCTGAACACACGTCCTGCCGCCATAAAGAACCTTTTCTGCTGCGGCGCTCAGATTTAGGCGATTACATCATCTCAGTTCTCTCATGAGCTCTGGCGGCCGTCGTCCGACTGGGGTTTCAAACTCAGGTCAAAGGAGCTGAGTCAATCCTCTGCAAAACTACCCAGTGAAGGCGGATGAGATGTTTCGGGTGTGGTGCCATGGAAACGAACAGCAGTACACCGAGTTCACTTGCATGTTTACTGTGCAAAGCATCCAATTCACATAGTTGTTAGCTCTTGATTTTCCTCTCCACCATTCATTCTTTTAAAATGCATAGGAACTGGGAATTCCCAAACTAATTCCCAAATTGAACTCTGCTGGTGTTTCATGTTTTTTATGAGCTGAACACTAAATCTACCCTGGACGCTTCACGAAATTTTTAGGGGCGTCCTTGTCATGTGTCAGTTGTATCTATCACATGATAGAAAGAAATTATTGGAACACCTCTGAATGTCCTTCAAGAAGCAGTTTTTTTATTTAATTCACAATTTATACCCCCTCAAAACATAAAAAGTTCAAAAGCGAACTATAGAACGCATCGTTATAGAAGTGGGGGAATGACTAGCCTCTTCACGGCACTTCCCGTGTTTACTCAAGCAATTCCAGTCTTATTTCTGCTAACAACGAACCAGCGGGGCGGTCTGACAGATAGCTTATCTAGTTGATAGTTTCAGTTGTGGGAAGATCAGTATCTGGGTATCTGTGGAGATGGTGTGGTGTCTATAATGTGCGCCTTACACAGAAAGAGTTGTGGCACCATGTTATACTGGAAGGAATGACTCATTGTACGTGGCTTTGCCCGGCCCAAATGCCACCCAGGTAGCAAGGCAAAAAAAAAAAAAAACACAAACAAACAAAAACTCTGGAACCGCTGAGTTCTGAACCGCCGAGAGCGATCATGGAAAAGAGCGTGACCGCGCCGAGCGGCGGCCAAAATCCACTCAGGAGCGGAAAAGAGGGGAAGACCGATGCTGACCGGAGATGCAGTTTGGTTTACGCATCCCGTTTCATTTGCCGGACGATTCACCACGGCCTACCCGGGACAGCAGCAGCCGTCTGGCTTCTCCATCGCATTCGGCGGCAGGTGAGTGTCGCTGTGGGGGGCGGGGTTTGGAGCTGGGGCCCAGCCCGCCTCAACAGCCAGACAACGTGACTCATCGAGAGACTACAGTAACAGATGAACACGGTCTAACCGCTTTCTCGGTTTCTGTTCTTCTCCTATGCGGCCTGTGCGCTGCTGCCGCACTATGTTTGCACGCGTGCGCGTGTTGCGTCTGGGAGAGATGGAAGGCTCTTATGTACGATGAGCATTTGCCAGTCATTTGAAACCCAGGCGATTGGTTTCATAAGTTTCATTCACCTTGTACCTATTGGTTTTTGAAAGATTGTTTGATCCTCAAACCAGCTCAAAGTGAACGCCTGTGATCACAGGTTAATATCTCTGAGGTATTAATAAAAGCCCTTGAAAAATTCTGTCAGTTTTTTTTTTTTCATAAAGCTGTGTGGATGATAGGTGTACGTTTCAGGTTTATTTGGTTATGTTGAGCAAAATTCTGTTTCAGAACGGGGGAAAGATAATCACAAGAGGAGAATTATACACTGTATCACTACAACTTTCCCCAAAGATATGATTGATTGGTTTTGAAATAAAAATAAATGTGCAATAAAAATAATTAAAAACAAGCTGGTTAGACCATATAGAACATTCAGTCAAAGGCAATTAATCACTGTTCAGATGAAGATACCACTAAGATAAAAAAGTACCGAACCGATTAAACAATCATCAACAATCATCTAAACATTTGCTCAGCTCAAATTTCTGTTAAGAGAACAGCATATGACCATAAATAAGAGCTGAAAATGATAGGGTTTAGCGATGATATACATATTATCAGTAGAACTGACATGATAAGAATTCTAGTCAATTCTGAATCCTTTGTAATGACGCCGTGAGTTTTGCTTTAAGAGTGTGTTTTTCCATGACTCATTCCGTTAAGTGTTTTATGTTTCTGTGGTTTGTGACATTCAGTTTATGTTTGACTGACTTTTTACTGTTTCTCCAGCATCCCGCCTTATGATATTCACAATCTTAGCCATTAGTAATCCATCCAGTGTAATGAGTGGATGTTTAAAAGGAACCATCAATGAGAGTGGATCTGTGCCAGCATTTGAAGAGGTGTTTGTGACCTAAGGACTGAAAAATGACTTCCTATTTGGAAATGACTGAAAAACAAACTTGTGACCCAGCGGTGGATGAATTGCACATGGTGTGCGGCCTTCAGCGACTCTACAGAGAAAATTCAGTTAAGGGGCCCCCTGTGGGTAATAAATCACTAATGCCAAAGTACACTGACTTTAACGAGATTTGGGAAATTGGTCGGACCAGCGATCTTTTACCATTTTCAGAACTATTAGCTGTTCACTTTCTACCCATTTAATTTCTGTCACACTGCAGTTTCCAAGATGATGAATTGCGAATTGCCAATTCAGTTCCTTATTCTCAACATCGACGCACCCCTCTATTTTTCCCTTGATAATTTGCAACAGTTACAGCAGGATGTAAGAAATATGTGTTCTTAACTTTGACCTACAAATAAATGCATCTGTTGCTTTTTCAACCCAAATGTAGTTTTTGGCATTAGTTTTGGTGATGGTAATTTTGGTGAACTCTCTGAACTGTGAATGTGACAGAAAAAATGTTTTGAAATGTTTCTTACACTTCAAAAAAATATTCAAAAATTAAAAATTAAAGGCAGAGGTTGATCAAACCAAAGGGTACAAATCCTGCCGCTGTTAAGAAAGTGCATGAGCCCATCATTGTGACCTTCTTCAACAAACGTACAATATCTGTGTTTAGCATCCCCGGCTGTCCCCCAATCTGAATGACCCGTTGAACTGGCAGGGGGGAAACTGCTGTCCTTACCAGTGTGAATGGCACGCTCACTCACTGTGTCGTTTCCTATTTCTTTTCCTCTTCATTTCTGGGAAGTTTCGCCCTGTGACCGTGCCAACCGCAGCTTCCTCCTTTTGAAACCCAAGCACTGCGAGGCCACTCCAGCTGATGTCGACAAGCCTGCTTCCTGTCAAGAAACTATTTGCAGCTCCAGGCGGTTCATGGCTCTCTCCCTTGGCCAGACATCACAAGCCCCAGCCAGACACCACAACATGGATTTTTTTTTTGCTATTTTCATAGCATTTGCCACATGCTGTAATTTAGCAGAATTGATCCTCTCAGAAAAGGAAGAAAGCATGTTCTTTTTCACTCATGCTGGTGTTCTGGGTGAAAAGATCCTCTGTGTTGCTCTACTCTATCATCATATGTCTCTGGGATGATCTGTCGCTTCTGCCATGCCCATGCCATTTTGTCCCAGCCTTCCATTCTGTGTGTGATTATCCAATTAGTGTGGAATGGCAATCGACCGACTCATATTGCCCCACATTGAAAGGGAGACAGTTTGTAGAGGAAAGGATCCCTTGATTTTGAAAGGCTCTGTGGTCTGGAGTGCCCCGCTGGTACATTATAGCTGTTGGGCTGGGCCAGTATTTGCACTGGAGCAAACCAAGCCACTGCATGGACCCCAAATGACAAGGGGACACCTCCAAAAGGGCATAAAAATGTTGACTGAAATTTCATCTGTGGCTCTATATGTGTGCATATGGACAAATAGGCTAGCCCGAGTCTATTTTTTGTTCAGGGCTTTACAGTAAAACAAATTAGTGCTGCCTTCCCTTTAAGGATGTAATATTCCCTGGTGGGCAGATTTGCAGGGCTGACTGGGTTTGGGGATATGGATGAGGAGCAGTCGAGGGGCTCTAATAATTGCCTTGCATGGGGTCTCAGAGTAGCTTAGCACTGCTGTCAAGGACAACAGAATAAATTGGCGGTGGTTTTGTCTACGGGTGTGAGGCCCCTTGTGAAGCCTGTCAGAGACCCCTGGTTTATGTTGACGGCCTGCAGAGGATTCTGGGACAAGAACCATGGACTTGGGAACTGAAGAGAAGTTAACCAAGGATGACGTGCCTTGTGTTTGTAACTGTAGTGGCATTTACAATGTCATTTCAGCGATCATCTTTGATCTGTGCGCTTGTACTCTGGAAATAATAATTACGGAGTAGATAACTGTGATGTTTTCCTTTGGATTGAAAGAGTATCCTTGTGACTCCTAAACCAATGATCTTGCAGTTCTTCTGCAGAGAGCAGAGAGAGTTTTGAACTGTGAATGTAAGAATTCATGGGAAACACGGGCTCCACTGATGAAATCACCATTTGATATGTTGGCCTTTACTTTTAACATAGTTCCCATTCTTGGTTGTATGTCCTTTCATGTCTCATACCAAAGCCAATATCAAATGTCCCGTGTTAAACCCAAGCTGAAAGGAATGCACATCCTCAGAGTATATTACCCGAAGACAAAGGTTGGCCTGACCTCTGCGGATCTTTGGATCCTTATGCTTAATGCATGGGCTGAGAGCAGACAGTTATTCAGAAAGTACAAAACAAAGTATCAAATTATGATTCATCAGTGGAGTTCCCCTCCTTGTGTGTTTTGGGTGAGTTTCTGCCAGTATTTTAAATTACCATAAACAGAGATACATAGAAATACACACCATTTTTCAAGATTACAAAATAAAGTCCCCAGATTTAAATTACAGCAAGTAGTGCTTTTGAAATAAATAGTAATGTAAAAAACTGTTTGAGCCTGAAGCATCACATGTTTCCAACGGAGAAACAAGAATGAAAAAATCTTCTGCTGTCCTGTAAGTATAACTGAAAACTCTGTGACTAACAGCAGGCCCACACAATGCTGCAAAACAACTACTGACTTGAGTTAGCATACATACAGCACAAAGAATACTGACAGGACAAAATTTTTGCCCCTGAGGCTAACACCATATTCACCTTGATTATTATAGCACGAGGGACATTTTTTTAAATTCTTCAACTTTAACATTTTAACATGAACAGCCAATTTATGTGGGAAACAACTGTTCTGGTCTGTTTTTTTTTTATCCATGTGACATTTTTATGTTGCTAGTTTAATTACCCAAAATGCAACTGTTAAAGGGCATGTATAAAACGGGCCATTGTTTTGTTGTTTTTAGTACAAAAGCTTTGGCCCAAACAGCCCAGTTTCTGAACAGCTTTCCTGCTTCGGCTTGGGCTCTGGTCTTGCCAGCCACACAGGACCTTTTGATCTGACTGTGCTCATTAGCTGCTCAATTTGGCCTGTTTGAGCCACATTTGGCTGTGGATGAATTCATTAGATCTCAATGAAAAGGGGTGATGGATCTGAGAAACCTCCAGAATAAACAGGCTGCCAGCCGACAAGCCAGGAAAAAAACCACCACATAAAAATTATATTGATGCCTCTTCTGTGATTAATTAGACTGTGCATTGCATAACTGTATATAGAAGCTGTAACAGATGGCGTATCTGATGGCGGAATGGAGTTAGGTATTATCAGTTCACTGTGGAGGAAGCATGTTATCCCTTTGATGCGTTTACCTGCCCCCTCAGGTGTACACAGGTGTGCAGGTAAGTTGATGCCTGTGCACATGGTGGGTTCAGCAGTGGCCGTTGTGAAGACTCCGATTACTGGTAGTAGCGAGAGGTGTGAGGGGAAGGAAAGGGCAGGGAAGCCTGAAGCCGCTGTGGCAACACAAATTAGCTACACCTCCACCTCTGTCCCTGTGTGTTTATCCAAATATACAGTGGCAGGCTCTTCCAAAAAGGGCCCAGCTGCAGACTAACCCATATTGTTCTTGCATCAGCCTCAATGTCATATTCCAGTGTCAGTGCTCCATGTTATGTCAGTTGAAAATATAAATGCTTGTCTGAGTAGAGAGGACTATTGCTTACATGGCCATTCAGTCTCAGAGCAGCCTTTCTTTCTCAGTGGACTGACCATTTCTGAATTAAATGAGTGGTAGATTAGCTGTGAGAAACATAATTTCATTGCTGTCATTTTTGATCTCCTGAGGGTAGCCACACCCCTTCCTTGAAATGTCATGTATGATAGTACCTGCGACACTGCCCTGAAATATGGCTCTTTTCCCATAATGCTTTTTAATTTCACAGAAAATGCAGGCAAGCCCAAAGTGAAGTTACCCTGCCGTTCTGAACACGTCATTGCTGTCCTTCTTTTAAAAGGTTCCTATATCGAGCCATGTCACGCCAGCCTCATTTGGTTTCCAGCCCCATTATTCAGGTCTATTTCTGAAATAGGTTTCGGTCAACCTGGAGAGTGCCAGCATACACAAATTGTAGTCTGTCCAGCTCATTGAAATGAGAGAGTAACGATTTCTAAATTTCCATACTGCATTCAGGTTTCATGTTGGGATCACGGACGTGGAGGGGCGTGGAGTTCATTCTCCGTTGTAAATCCTGTTAATTGATTTGACTGAATAAAAAAAAATTAAACGGGCTGACAGAATCGGCGAAACGCACACTCCGTCTCCTTAATCCCTCATTATGACGGTGAGAACGTAACAGAGGAAAATGCAAAGGGACAAATGAGTTCCCCAATTAAGGCGAAGGAGCGGGGCAGTATTGTGAGGTGATCTCGCTTAATGAGCCGACGAGGAACCGTGGCCAGGCCACGCCGTGGAAACTTTTCTGGGAACGCCGGCGGATGCCGAAATGGCAGACCCGTCCGCCCGTGTTCCGCCCGCGCCAGGTCGTGAAAACTAGCACGTGCCGGCTTTCGCGGACACTTCCTCTGCTCTCGGGGTGAAACGCATTTAGCTACAGAAATAGGACAGCCTCTGCACATGTGAGAGCTGTTGTAATGTTAGCTGATGGAAATCAGGTCAAAATGAGCTTGTAATGGGGCTGAAGTTCACTGGCTGCGCTGTGAGAAAAAGAGAAGTGTTTTTTATTTTCGCCAGTGGGTTTCAAAGGTAAAAGATTGTTTTTGGACATATAGAATTTCCGTATTAGAGGCCAACTCTATGAAGCAAGCCAATGCATAGGGATGCGCAAGTGCACAGTAAATATGAGTATTCCTTACTGATCTGGCTAAATCTCTGTGCACAAGTGCTAAATGAGTAATTAGCAAAAAAAAAAAAAAAAAACAGAAAAGAAAAGGGCTAGATCCAGGTACTTTATCACAGTCAATCAAACAGGATCAAAGGTCATAGTTTACAGTAATTGGTGGCAGGTAACAAACATTTTATGTCATATGAGACTATAGACAATGAATGACCGATGTCATGGATCATTGAACATTTGAATAGATACACACTTATCTTATTTGTTTAATCATAGCCTACTGAAGGTTTGACTGAAATAACATACACTGATCCTGTTACCTCAGCCTATATGTTATTAAAAGTTTATGAATCATTGTCACCTTGTGTCCATAAGACACAAAGCCAGTAAGAAGGAAGCCCTGATGGGTACAAGCGCAGGTAAAGCGGCCGTTCTCTTCATTGTCATGAATTGCACAACTCCATAAAGAGAGGCTTTCTAAGTGTCACTAAATGGCTTTGATTTGGTTTATCCCTTTTTTGTACTGTAATCCAGTAGACAGCCAACTAGCTATCAGTGACTAGCTGATTTAAAGGGTGATTCAGGAGTGCGTAAGTCTCTTCTCCTCCATCATATTCATTTACTTACTGACATAATCGCTCCTGTGGTCTGGTCATCCCACCACCTATGTTTTCATCTGACCAGATCAGCACATAGCTGTCTGATTAAGGCAGTGAAGTCACTGGCACTGTTATGTGCTAATGTCTTTGGGAGGTGCAGTTAACATGGCGGTGGAGGAATGCAGGCTGAAGTAAGTGTCTGTCTTTGTTCATTGACATATCTTCGCACAACAAGAAATCAATGAATCACAGGCCAACCTGGTTATCTGCCAGCCCCTTTTACATTGAAAATAACACATTATCGTTTTGACTATGTGCAATGATAACAAGACATATTTCTCACTCATAACATTCATAATATTTTGGTATTTTAACAAGTTTGTGGCAAGCCTTCTCATGCAGCCAGTTTGTCATTGTAAATATTTTGATAATATTAAGATATTATCAAAATGCCCATACCTCCCGTTGAAGGGCTCCATTGTTAAAGGGCAATGGTCATTGTACTTTAACAATGGAGCCCTTCAACGGGAGGTATGGACAGTAGTAAAAAGAAGAGGATTTGTCATCATAACCAGCTCTTTTATCAAAACTATGGGAGAAATGGCTGACTAGCTAGTGACTGAACTAACTCTGTCCAGTACATTTTTCGTTTGCTGTATGCTTTTAGCCTATTCCACCTCATTAGAAAATTCATTGTTCTCTGATTGCATTTCTCTGATGGTATTTCATCAGAATGTGATCAAAGGTGCTCTTGCGTCATCTCGCTCATTTTAATATCAGGTCGTGTTGCAGTTATCTTTTGCTATTGTTATTGGCAGCTAACCCATGGAAGAATGACCCCGCTTCTTCCTGTTATATTTCTGGGTATGAGCACCGGTGCGAACATTACCTCACTGATGACAGCTGTGATTATGACTGTAAGCGGTGCTTCTTCTTCAACACCCCAGTCAGTGACATTAGACAATATGACACACATCTGAGCCTGTGAGCAAAAGCCATTTCCCCGGGGGCTCTTTTTTCAGTTCTGAGTCAGGAGTGTGTCAGACGGTTGTTTTTCTTGATCGAGTCATTTCTCAAATGCATGAGCAAGACAGTTCGCAACTGCGTGTGTGTGTGTGTGTATATACAGTAGCCAGTGATGTCCGTTATGTTCTATTTTTTGATTTGGCTGAAAACCGTATGACGTACTATGTAAGCCCTTTGAGCAATCCATCACCCATATGACAGTTTTGACAACTAGTGTATCTGTTTGTAGTCCTGCATTAGGTTTTTCCTCATTGTGGAGGGGTTACTTATCACTGTTTCAGAAGCAACATGTGCGTTTGCAAAAATAAATGTTAGTAACCTCGCTGTGTCTAGCCAAACATCAATCACATGACAAGAATGTGACATCATGAAATGTCCTGTAAAGTTAAGTATGCATTAAAAAAATGAAAGAGGCTTAAGGGCTGTGTGCACTTCTGAAATAAATGTGGAGGAAATCTGCTTTCCGGAGCAGACGGTGTCCGGTGTGACGGTGATTCTTCCTGTTGTACTTCTTTCTGTTGAGCACCTGGAAGAAAACAGGACATGCAAATGAAAAAGCCCACCTAGCCAGTGCTTTGACTGACCTGGAATCAAGTTTTGATCAAAGAACAATATGAAGTAAGTGGCGATCTATCATAGAGTGGTGGTGCCTGAGTGTTAGCCGCAGTAATGACAGCGATGATCCTATGCTCCTGATTGGGCAAGGCGGAGCCAATCACAGGCTAACGAGTCCAGTGATGAAGAAGTCCAGTGATGAAGGCACACACATGCTATTGTCTTACTTTTTCCCTGGTTATGAAAAGTATTGAAATAATTAGTTCAAATTCTTCAAACCATCTAAAACAAATTTTGGTTGAGAATCCACTTCAGCCTTCTAAATATAAGGTAGGCCTAATCTTTGATTAAAAACAAAACTGTTTGCGTCTTACGCATTTTAAGGGGTTTCCACTTATCATAATTTCCCGTGAAGTGGTCTAGCTTTAAATTTCCATAACTGAATTAAGGCAGTGCTGCTTTTTATCACGACTTGACATTTTAATTCCATTTCCAACTGCAAAAAGCAAAATTACAACAAACCCATAGTTGAAAGTAAAGTACAGACTTTACTTGTCTTTCTGGGAGGTCTGAATTAAGTGCCATATTGAGAGTATAATGTCACAATATAAAAGGGGAACTCCACAGAACGACAAAAGGGCAAAAAAAACAAAAAAAAAAAAAACATGGTTGGAGGTGTTGTTGCTTACCTTTGAGACAGTTTACCCTCGGTCATTTCTAATATTAAACCTGGCCCCGATACAAAAGCAAGTCTCCGGTGCATTTACGGTACACTACCTGAAGACAAAGTCTGTTCAGGGAGGCTAAGCTTGCACCACATTTACTGGGAATTACAGTATATGGAGGATCTGACTGCAAGCACAGAGCATGAGGTGAGCCATCCAGGTCAGCAGTGAGTCTGCACAGATTGGACTATAGGCGAGGACATTCTTCAGGTCCCGAACATCCAAAGGATATGAATTAGAATACAAATCTATATTAAATGTGAAGAACAACATGAGTGTTCAACAATGACTTATCAGTGGAGCACCATTTAAAATGATGTATCAAGATCGAAATATTTTCAGTTTTTTTTTTTTTCATTTATTGGGACATAGTAGGTTACAAATGTCTCAAATGTATCTGTAAGCTCTGAGAAAAAATGCTATAGAATATTATGTACTTTATAAGGGCAGCCATTAAGAAAATGTATTTTACGAAGGCAATGTAGGTTATATGTATGACTGCTGTAAATCTGTTTTGATAAGGTTTGTCCTATAGTGACCTGGCTTTGCTGTGATTACTGTGGTCACCTCAGTTCACACTTGTTCGGGTGGCGGTAACAGTTTTATACTGCCATCTCTAAAAGAAGACAAATATGTACGTTGGAGGTTATATAAAGGGAGGTCAGCACAGGGCTGGCGCAGTTCATTGAACTCGTAATTGTTTTCATTTCTTGGAAGCGCGGCGAGGCTTTATGATGAATGTCTCACTCGAGGGTGCAGCGTGCATTCTGTGGGACGCCAGATGCGCATGGCCCTCGGTCGGGGTGCGTTCCAGGCGCGCTCTCTTTCCCCGCGGCCAGCATGTCGAATGGCG
Source organism: Megalops cyprinoides (assembly GCF_013368585.1). NCBI lineage: Eukaryota > Metazoa > Chordata > Actinopteri > Elopiformes > Megalopidae > Megalops > Megalops cyprinoides. The sequence goes on along the minus strand of NC_050588.1, from coordinate 7,578,312 downwards.
CTGCATTTTCTCTCGTGATAGAACCCTTCATCTCCAGAGCCCTATACGTTTCACCGGCCGGATAGTTATCAGTCACGCAGGCACATCAGAGGACGTATGGTCTTCCCTCATGACATAATGGAAACAGAACACTGATGTTGGTGGCAGGGGGGTGACGCATGGTTGATGGCTCTCTGTCACAACAATGAACTGAACTGTTAGATGAAACCGAAGAAAGACAGGACAAAACGTATTAAATGTATCAATCATGTTTATCACATTGTTATGCGACTACACACAGTCATCACTTGTTTATTGCATAATTATATTTGCATTAAATGTGTTATTTTTGTGTGTTGAGCCCAAATCCTCTTTTGTGGATAAGTCTGTTATGAGCAAAGTGTTTGTGTACTTCCCCATTCATGAGGATGTCAATAATGTATCCTCCACAAAAGGAGAGGGTCTATTCTATGAAAGTAATCAACTTTAAGTTCTAAATGTTTCTTTTTGGGATGAAGCTCAAGACATGATATGTTTATTTATTGAAGCTCTTTGGTATTCCCAAGCAGAGCTAATTAAATATCTTGTTCTTCATTTGTGTGCCAGCTCCTGCTTTAGGAGTCTAATGCCCTGCATCACCTGTGCATTTACAGGGTAACTTAGATTTGAGTTAACGCTCATTGCCAGCTAGTTAATATAGGCAGCGCCTGGGGGGGTGAAGGGGTTCCCTGTGACCTTACAGTGTGCAAAAGACATATGCGGTAATGTGCAGACCCTTAACGAGGGGTAATTGTCAGAGCCGGTTTCACTCACCTTAATCCTTTAGGAAAACATATTATTGCAATGGCAGGGAGCCAAAGAAAGGCTGCCCTTTAAAATGAAAAGGCACAACACAAATGGCAGTACAGTGAACAGAAAAGACGCTCTAATGAGGAATTTAACAAGTTAAATATCTATAGTCCACTAAATGGTTGTTTTTGAGAACCAGATTTAAGGTTTAAATTATGTTTAGGGTTTTTTTATTTGTGATGCAATTGATGAGGTACGTAAAAACAGATACATTCAGAGTGTACCTTAACTCTTTGAAAAAACACTAACATTCGGCCCAAACCTTTGAAAAAAATGCCAGATTTAAAACACATGTTGCACTTTAACATCTGGCACCCGATAAGAAGCCACTGAAAGAATCAAACGATTTTGGAAATCCCTGTGACAAAAATGTGGTCCGCTGGATTGTGACTGTTTTCGAAAAACGACAAAAAGAACCCCGATGAAATCGAGAGGGGCGAAAAACAAGAGGAGACACAGCAATGCACACAGAACCCTGTGTTTTTCCCAAGCCAGAGTGTTCACCCACAGCTTTTCAAAATGCAGGGCTTTGCCCACAACTGGATAAAACCCTTGAAATACCCTGCAGGCTAATGGCGGAGGTGGAGGACGCAACGTGGTCCTGTTGAAGTACCTTATACTTAAATGGAAAACCTTTTCCTGTTTCCCGACCGACCCCAAGGGACGCTGTGCACACAGCGCAGTCTGTGAAAAGCAGGGGTGTTCTGCACTGAATACATTTGCGGTATCCTTTACCCACAAGGCCAAGGGTGCCTTTCCAAGAGATACACTGAGGCACGTCTGCCTGGTCCAGGCTGGGGAACGCTCTGGTGGGTCCTCCGCGCCTTGCCTCCCCAAAGCCCCCTCCCCTCTTCCCCTCACCCTCTCGTTCAAGAAGAAAGCATCCGCTGTGGAGGACGAGCGGAGAAGCGACGGCATAAACAAACAGCTGCGGTGGTCAGACCAACCGACACAAACAGAAGAGCCGTTTTCAGAGCTTATCTGTGCAAAGTGCACGTTACTGTGCTGTGGTTCACAGTGTCACACATTTCGCAAAAGCTATGTTTTTTAAACAAGGCTTTTTTCGTTTGTTTGGGTTTTTTCATATAACGACATGCTGAATCTGAAGTTCTCTAGAATGTTTCTTTCGGTTCCCAGTCTACTGAGAAAGCAGTCATGCGTGTGTATGGCGGGGGCCCCTTTGTGAACGGACACCTTTCAGATTTTGCAGATTCAGATCAAACAGATGAACTCTCGGAGAAGGGTTTGAACAGGTTTAAAAGTGTAGCAACAAATAAAAAAGAAGTGTTTCACCTTGAGTCTTGAGTTATGCCTTCATACTGCATTCCAACTCTGACTTTGGGTGGCGTAAGGCTAAATGGTGCTAGGTAATCTTTTCATAAACAATGCTGGGTATCAACATAGGCTGTCTCGCACCATGCATAAGCATGGTAAAACATTTGAACATTTGAAACTCTTATGTGTATAACTGTAGTATGCAAATTATAGTATGCTGCAGTTCAGCATGGCAAAAGGCAGACTCTCTGGGCTCCTCTTGCTGCATCATTCCCAGTGCTCATTCACAAATCTGGGTGCCTCCAGGTCAATCCGGAGAACCGTGGAATGGGGCCGGGTTGGGCGGTTGGAATCTCCGTGCTTTTTAAGTCAGTGGGGAAAACATTTAGCAGCGTCTCAGATGTCTACATGAAATATTGTTGGCGTAAATGTTAACCTTCCAAAATCCCTCACCCACTCAAAGGGGAGCTTTGATTTCTTTCAGGATATTTTAGCCTCAGTCCAACCCAAACACACACACACACACACACACACACACACATACATTCACATTCGTGGAAAAACACATGGTAATACACACAATAATTGCAATAAAAATATACAGCTGTAAATATGATTCTGTGTATACGTATGGAATTGCACATTGAAAAACATATTTTTATTTGAATTTAATTTTGAATATGACATAAACCACTTTAAATACACCAAACATGACATATGCACAATTTTTGCTTGTTACCTGCATCTTGACTGAGCAGGTGAATCACCCGCTGCTTTTAATTCCTCAGCCTTTGTGCATAGATTATCTCAGGTAATTCACTGCAAAATCCCACTTCGACCCACTTGCTAATCAAACACTGAAGTTGGAAGAAAGTTGGGAAATGGTAGTTTTTATTGCTTGAGGTTAGTCATTTAGTCAAATAAAATGAAGACCACCACTTATTATTATGTCCTACAATTACATACAGTAATTATTGGAGCTGTGTACTGGCATGTTCCCCAGTGTACAATACATATCCTGATACAAAGGTCACAATATGATGCATGTCATAAGCATGACATAGTAATATTGCTGTGCAAATATGATCACATAAGCATGTGTACTTGCAGTCTTCCCCACCTTGGAGCACACTTCCTACTGTACTTATAGTTTACAATTGTATTCAAGATTGACTGGAAAATCTTTAATTCAGCTGTTTTTTAAAGGCTGCATTGACTTACCCCAAGATTCATCCACCATCTTTCCTTAAATTTGATGTGCTGCTAAGCACAAGCATTATTTGTATAAAAAGAAAACCCATTTTTTAATTAATTTTACTGAACTGTGTGACTGAAGAAAAAAAGTGAAGCTTGCATTTGATTGTGAGACAAAGTTGAGGGAAAATGTTTACTGAATCCAGAAAATAGTCCAAAAAAAATATTTTACAACCCTATGATTAGCATGCACATTTTACTTTAAAATTTCTGACACCACGGACACTCTCTTGCTATACTATCATAAAAACGAAACCCACAACACTCAAATGCCTTGACAAATATCCAAGTCGTAATTACACAGCTATTGAAATTATCCTGCTTTTACTTATCATGTTTTAATAATTCATATACAAGAAACATAAAAGAACACAACTAAAATGAAAATTAATTTCTTAGCAGGGAATGTGTTTCATGTGCTTTCTGACTTGTTTGCAGTCAAGGTTTAAATTCACACAGAGCCACTGCGCTTCAGCATGGAATGTTGGCTGAGCAGATTTTGAGATATTCATCTTGTTTCCATAGAGGCACTTTCTCCAAATTCCCGGCGTGAAAGACAAACAAGCTTTGCTGAGTTAGTACATCAAATTATAAAATGGAGAGAGAGAGCTCACAGCGAGCTGCGGGATCTACCATGGCTCTTTCATCTATAAAGAAAACATTGTTCTTACAACGCTGCAGTTAAAACAAATAGACAAACATCATCTTTGCCTGAGCGCACACAAGTATTACTGTTACAGTTGCAAAGCAATGGTGTTGTCAGGAAGATCAATTCAGGGCCTGAGATGAAATCTTCCTTATTTTTTCATGCGTTGCTGATCCTGATGTTTCTGCCTGGAGTATAAACATTGATGATGGATATAGCTTCGTCTGTGAGACTAATTAGTGGGAGCGCAGTATGATCTGTTTAATATCCCCTCTGCCCTGAAGCCAAATATGCTGGCACCAAGCTGGCTGTGGTAATTGGGGAGTATGATGTGTCCCGTGGTCCGGGCAGGAGTGCCAGTGAGTAAGGGGTTAATGTGATAATGAGTGTTAATTAGTGAGTGGGAGCTATATCTTTTCCCGTTCCCTGTGGGAATGTGGGTACATATGTTTGTGTGTGTATGTGTGTGTGCGCAAGTAAACACATACACGCGTATGTGTGTGTGTGTGTGTGTGTGTGTGTGTGTGTGTGTGTGTGTGTGTGTGTGTGTGTGTGTGTGTGTGTGTGTGTGTATGTGTGACAGATCACAGCAGTTAAACTCCTAATAGTCCCATCCATTTTCAGAAACAGGAGAGGAGAGGAGAGAGTTGCAGTAAGAGATATGTCTCTTAGTTTTTAAAGTGGAGGTCAAACAACTGCCTACATGTTTAGCACTCACACCATTGAATACAGACATACTATTTATGTGTTTATTTGCTACCTTTCCAGCATGGAAAATGCTCAGGGTTTTCTTCAAGCTTGTATGCTACCTGCAGCTACACCACTGTACCATCATATCATTACACAGGTGCACGACTCATCGGTTGAAAGGGGGCAGTCATGTAATCTGTGAAGGTTCTGATTAGCTTAGTCAGTTAAGGTCCTTTTTCCAAGTGCTTACAGCCTGGGTTTGAGCTCAATTGTGTCTTCTGTTGATGATCACCAGGACCCCACAGTGGTGAAACAAGATGGCTTTTTTGCCAGGGGTAGGGTTGAGTATGTCCAGGGTTCCCTTGTCAAACTGCTCTGAGCTCCCTGTAACTTGTTCGGGCACCTATGCTCAAATGATGTCAGAGAGATGTCATTTGACTGCTTTCCTCGTGCACTATGGGATTTGTAGTGTAACTGTGTGTTCCTGTGTGACTGCAGAGATTGTTGTGGTGAGACAAGCTATTTCAGATTACAGAAAGTTATGAGGAAAAAAGGGTGAAAATGTGAACAGGTTTTTTAAAAAAAAGTTTATACGACAAATTCCAAAAATGATGAGACTACTAAAAGCAGAGTATTAAAAGCACAGGATGACTACTAGATGACTACACAAAATATTCAGTCAGGCCAATTGATGATTAGCCTCATAACACCTGTTATAGCTACAGAGCTAATATATGGCCCAAATCTAAAATCATTTGATCTAAAATCGAACCCAAATCGATCTGTCCCATGAATGACTTTGAGGTTGGAGGTTAGAGGTCAAAGTTGTAGAAGACCTCTTGAAAGATCAGACAGATCTTATCACATGCTTAACAACATGCAATAACAATTTCCCATAATGGATATTTGTGTATGGGGACAATGTACTTTTATGTGGGATTGTAGGCATGTCCATAGTCAAACAGTACACTTTGTTTCTTGCTTAGATTAGAGACATAAGGTATGTGATGAAAATACTCGATTCCATGTAGTGCTGTGCTTTTATGTTTCTTGGGAGCGTAAAAACCAATTAAGCAAACGCAAAATACGTTAAATATACACATGACATTCTATAAAATTTGTATCCCTGAGATGTGGACCATTGTTGAAACTTTACCCTTGATTTACCCTAGTGTGATTAAGGCTTCGTTTATATGGTTACCGGAATGTTCCACGGCTTGCTGTGGGACTTTCCAGAGTTCCAGCATCACATTTGATGTGATGTGGTACACGGCGTACAATGCTTATTGACCATTACGAGAACAGCTCGGGAGTATGAGGGAGTCATTTATTGCGAATCTAATCCCTCCACCTCTGTCCTGCTTACAGCAACGCGAGTGGCAGCAAGTTTGTTTGTTCAGACGAGTCTATGGAGACTACTGGGTCAGCAGTGGAGTGTAAACAAATTAGCTGTGAACTGTAGCCCAAATGGAGACGTCCAGCAACAAAGCCTACCTCTGTGATGGGTTTAACAGGCTATACAGTAAACAGTTTAACTCAATCAGTTCTGGCACGGAAACGGGGGATGTCGTCACCGGCTGAGCTGCAGCGGTTTGCCGGCGCCGCGCTTTCAGAAGGGAGCTAATGCCGAAATTTGAGTCGGAATCGTTCGCGAAGGCATCGGAGCGATAGCCTATACCCACAGGCAGGTTTCTCCGCTTATTTGTTAGCTTTTCCCCCGCGAACCAGTCATTTAGACCACGTGTTCCCCTCTGGTTAATCTCGCTGTTGCGCCTTGTGCTCATGGAGTGGCGGTCCCTGTCCTGTCCCGTGAGTGCGCGGTGGCCAGTTCAGACCCCTCGGCGGGACAGTGCTTCTTTGTGCGGAGCCGCCCTTTTCGGCACGGACCACCCAGTGCTGGAACCGGAGCTCCGCGGGATGAATGAGTGCATTAGCTGGCGAGAGAAACGACCTCGTTTTTAAACTCTGCATGCGGCGGCAGGGCCGACCTCGGACTGAATCCTGGCTCTTTACCGCGCTGGCTACTGTATATGTGAGCCTAACACTCTTCCGCGGATTGCTGCAGCAATAAACCAGCTGTCTAAATGGGCTCCCTAATCCAAACTCTAAAATTTGTGTGAGGTTACTTCGGTCATTGTAATGAGCAGGCTGTATATTTTACAGGTTGCTCTTTTAAAATGTCACTTCAAGCTGCTTCAAATCTTTTTGGGTTGGTGGAGAAAGAATAACTTTTAAAGTGTGCTTCACTGCTGAAAATTGTCAGCCACTTAAACCTGCTGTGGTCAGTACAAGACTCCTTTTTAGTCTAGTCTTAGCCTCAGTCTATTGTCTATGGCGTCACTTCTGAAAATCTCTGCCTTACTCCACTACCACACCACAAATGCTCCTCCAACTGTCTGATCTGTGACAGACACTTTTGTCAGCAAAATCGAGTCTGGTGTTGTGCTTAAAGCTGTTAAAGAGCCTATGACCAAAAGATTGCAGGTTTGACACTGCTACTGTACAGCTGAGCAAGATGCTAAACCTAAGTTGCTTCAGCAAATACCCAGCAGTGTAAACAGATAATAAAGTACAAACAAAGTGTAAACTTTGTAATATGCCCTGGATGATGGTGTCCACCAAGTAAGTAAATTATGTAAAAAGTAACTATAAAACATTATCTCATACTGCTAGAAACCGATGACCTAAGCTTGACCTAAGTGTTTATTGGCTAGCTCATTATTGGATGTATTAGTGATCATTAACTTTAATTGGCAACATGCACTGCATATGACATTTAGCCAATGCCATTCAACTCTGCTTATGAGGTGCTGTTATTTTTTTGGATTTGTAACAGGGTAATAGCAGTGCTACTGTGAGCTTGCTTTTTAAGCATAAACGAAGGGATTTTCCGAAAGAGAAGTCAGTGAAAACAACAAAAGGGGAAACACGCAAGGAAACAGGACATCATTGTGCGAGTTGTGTAAAGTGTTGGTCTTGGAGTGACGTGAGAGTGCTCATTAATAACCGGGCTATTTAAAAGTACAGCTATCAAAACATTTTGAGAAACCGTTTTATGTATACATCACGGGTGGCCAGCTTAATGTAGAGTAGGAGCCATTCACCATTTACAAGGGTCATTGCCAAGCATATATTGTAGCTCTGCCGATTTCATGGGTCTGGTGACATGACAGCAACGCATTGGACCTGAAATGGAAAACTGTATGCTGAGGAACACCTTTGCCTGTGTCATAATAGGATTTTACTCATTTCACGTTTGTTATCGTAGGATTGATCAAATTCATAATGGATGTGATTCTTCTGCCCTCATGCTCCCCTCAGAGGCCACACATGAAGCCCTGAAGAGTCATAGGTTCACCACCCCGGCTCAGTAAGTTTTGCAGTATTTGAGATTTATACCCATAATGATGTGCACTTCCTTTTTGGCTTTGTATAACACTGTAAATTACACAGATATTTCTTACCACAGTGGCCATTTGGATACAAAAACATGAGAATCCATATAAGAATGCAGAAGATGGTTTGGGTTTTTCTTTTTTTTTTTTTTTTTTTAAATAAGCACAAAATGGAACTTGCATTTCAGATTTTCAAAAACCGAGGAAAACACTGGCGCAGCCCTTTCTGGGCGAAAAGAGACGAGCTTGGCCCTCCCAAGAGGCGTAACTGCGTGCCAGCCGGTCTTTGATTTCGGGGGGTCACCCGCGCTCAGGGGGCTGACATCGCCCCGTCTTCATATTTACCTGCGGCGCATTCCCCGCCGGCCCGCCCTGGTAACAGGGCGGTGTCGACAGCTGACCCGGGCCCGCTGGGCCTCAACCGGCCGCCGCTTCTGCTGAGGTGGCGAAAAAGACAGAAATAGAGGCGTCGATCTGTGCCCGCCGCCAGGCTGGCCGGGGCTGAGCAAGGGCTGTCAGGTCTTCCCGAGTGATCTCACCGGGGGTGGGACGAAGCCAGGCTGGCTCGGGAGATGTTTTGGAACGTTGCACGGGGCGCTGAGGAAACAGACGCGGGTAAACACCAGGACGGCCACGGCGCCAAGACACAGCACTTGGGCTGGGACAGCCGGCGGAGCAGCAGCCACAGTGAGAGAGGCTACCAGAAATCCAGCACAGCGCGCCAATGTGACAGAGTAGGGAGCTGGGCCTGTGACCCAAATGGCTGCAGGGAGAATTCCCTGGGGCACTGCTACTGTATGCTTGAGCTGGGTGCTTAACCTGAAATGACTTGAACTAGGTTGCAGCTGCAAAAAAATGCTAGCTGGGTAAGTCACTTAGGGTAAGGGAGTCTACTAAGCAAATATGTTATGCAATATAATCGCTGCTCTGATGGGCAGCACAAAAATAGGAGTTATCCCTCTTATCAACTTCTCCTGGACTTTTATCTTTTCTGTGTTTCAATAAAGACATTTTGCATTTTCTAAATACATTATTACACTGATTGGTTGGATTTTATCTCTCAGTGTCCACACCCGATAGGTGGAGGGACAAACTGGGAGTGTTCATGCTGGAGTGGTTATGTGCGATACCCATTATAATATAATATGTGTAACACTCTGCTGGCCTGGAGTTGGATTAAACCAGCCAGAAGGTTTTAATTGAGTCAACAATTCAGCCTGTTACCACAAGCCGATCCAACAGTCTGGCAATCTGCGTGCACAAGGGAAATAATTTTTATGGGCAAACTATCATTTTTTAGACTTTAGAAGAAGCAAGTGTATCTATTTCTTTCACCAAGCTACATTCATTGTCATTAATGTCAAAATATAATCAAAGCAAAGAAACCACTTTTTAAGGATGAATAAATTGATTACTCTTTTCTAACATATATTAGATAGATTAAATATATATTGTCTTCTGTATATACACCGCTGATTAAATAGAAACAATAAAATTACTTTTTCAAAAATGTTATACTTTAATTTTAACAGTATTACACATTGTTCCCAATTAATGAATATTATCATGTATTGTTCCAAGTTAATCCTGACTATGAACAAATATTGAGGACACTGTATGTAGGCCTACTTGCGTTGAAGTCTAACTGATATTTGCTTCAAAGGTCAGAATTTCAATAAAGGTGTGATGTCACTCCATGCTGGTTTCCTGCAGTGAAGTTAAATAAGTAAAAGGTTTATTTATATTCACAGCTGTGATATTGTGCAAGACCCAGTTAGTTAAATACAGCGACTGTTTTCTTGATGTGCAGTTGGCAGAGCTGGGATTCCAATTTTTGCCCTCAGCCCGTGCTGTCTGATTTGTGTCAGGAACCTAAAACTTTAAAAGGCAGTTGGTGTTGTGAAAAAGGGGACACTCCAGGAACCTTTCACGTTTGCACACAATGGTACAATTACTTTGCCTTTTGGCTGCACATTGAATGGTTTTAAAGATTAGCAGGTCCTTGTTCTGTTTTTTGACATACAGTAACTGGGACTGTTCCATGTGGTCCTCATTGACCCACCGCTTTTATGGAAATGTCTTGCTCTTGAAGAGCATCAATAGTTCAAGTTTCAATTATTTCACTGAATACCAAGTTAACTGAAATACTTACTGTATTGTAATACTTAATAATAAATTGTCCCATGATGAGAATAAAAAATCATGATTTTTTTCCTGGAAAGGCAATTTGTGTGACTGAAAGCATGTAAGAGGCAAATATTACAAATGTGATTTATTTATTTATTTTGGAGATGTCATGAAATAAATGAAAATAGAAACATGTATGGTAATACCAGATCTTTTTACCAAAATCTGTCCATTTCAGTATGTCCTGTAAATTATGGATATTCACATAATCACATTGCAAGCTTGTCTTTGCTACTCTTCATGTGATTTCTGAGTCATTACCTTATGCTGCCGTGGCAAGTCTGTGCTACTCTTTTCACATGAAATGGAGACTGAAGCCTAGCAAGAGCGGCATTTTGGTGGCGACAAGGTAATGTGATGAAGTCATTATGCTGTGGGCACAATCCGATGATGTCATTACATGGCACTCTGACTGGACATACAGATGTTGGAACTCCACAGATGGCACTCTTCAGGATATTTGAAGTGTTACATACTGTATGTATGTACATACATGCTAACATATTCCAGGTTGGAGTAAAAGTAACATCCTCTCCCCTGGAGGGCATAAATAAGCCCCAACAGGTCTCTCCACATACTAAGGCGATTGTGGCCATCCCAGGTGGTGTCCTGAACAGTTTACAAGATCTATACTCTAAGGAGAACTGAAAATGGCCCAATGCTGTAAAGCTGGCATGCAATATACTTCCTTGCTCTCTCAGTTCACAGATCCAATGACATTTGGCCTACCTGCTGGCCATTTGACACCACCTCATCCAGTCAGTGTAGGACTGCCCCCTGCTGCTCCACGCTGTAATAGCGGATCTTAAAAGGTGACACAAAGAGAGTGGAGGGTGTGCAGCAATGTTCATTTCTGAATATTAACAACCCACAAACTCAAGCATTGAACAAGACAAAAGAAAACTGAACTAGCCCTGCATGTTTGGACTGGTGGCGAAGTTCAGGTCTTATGAAGGAAGCCAAATGTCTGAACACTAAAAGCATCCAAACTGCAGTGTGTGTCTGCCTGAACCTGCACGGTAATATGATGCAGGACGCCTGGAGGTGGGGTGCTTGGAGAAACTGCAGTGGCCTCTTTACGGCCTCTTTGTCTGTGTGCATTTCCTGGGCAGGACCAGTAAAAAATGGGGGATTTGACAGATGAACAGATATGGGGCCAATGCTCGCTTAGCCTTAATTAACCAACCTCCTTCAGCCAGTTTTATGTATGTCTGGTGACAACTGTGTTTATAACTGACATAACTATGCACAAATATCACTTGCTTTTTGCCAAATTTTCCTTTGTGTAATGAGACACACCTACTGCACACTGACTGAGAACATGAATCACCCGCTGCTATTGATTGCGTGGCCTTTGCGCATATATTACCTCAGTTTAGAAGGTCTGACATGTTGCTGGTTAGCAGGGCCATCGTTCACTCTGCCTGCAGCAGACTGTGAGTTAAGTGTGGCTGCATCTGTCATGTCCCGCAGCTAAAGGGGTTTCAGGTGCAGCGTGGGCCGGGCGTCTGGTGGAGCACGCGATCCAAATGTTCTCCAGCCGCCTTACACTTCTCTCCTTTCACTGTTACCCGTTCTCACATATTTCATCATGTTATAACTGGTGGAAGTTCCGCTTTGCTCGTTTAGGTACTCGTACTGTGTGTGTGTGACCATGAATCATTTTAAATATTTAAAGATGTGGAAACCAAATACATGCAAACTGAAGGATTTCATATGGTTCAAAAGTCAGGTCTCAATAGCAGCTGGCCAAAGCTGACAATTTGTAACCTGAAGGCTTTCAAAAAAGCCAAGCTTTTGCCTGCATACAGAAATAATGCAACTACAGTATTTCTATTGTATGCCGTCATGCATTTTTCCTATAATATTCAAACCATGAAATGCAATTGAAGAAAATCTATGTCAATAGTACAGCCTAATTTCGACACAAATTTAATATCTATAACGGTTATGGAGTAGGTGTGAAGTACTTTGTGGTGGAGTAGTTCCTCCTGTGATCATAATATCGGTTTATTATTGTTTCTCTGAGGAGTGATCATTCACTTTTTTGGTTGTCCTTTACTCTGAGCTATACTGCAGTAATTTGGGATTTTAGGCCTTTCTTTTCTTTGTCCACTTTAAGGATGTGGGTAGAGAGAATATTGAAATAAATGCTTGCTTTGGATTCGCACCGTGGGCAAAATGGTGGAACCTGATTGGTGCGAGATGATGGAGCTGAAAGGGAAACCCTCCCCTCTGCCCCTTTGATCAGCATTAATGATGGTTTGGTTGCTCTTTGCGTGAGCGGGATTATTACTAATTTTATGCAGGTGTAGAGTGCTTCACGATAAAGGGCACTGATTGCATGATCAATGTCAAGATGTGACCTGCAGAAAGCAGATCCTGTCTGAAAGCAGGGCTTACGATAAGTACTCTTTTGATGTGCTTGATTAAAGGAAAAAGCGTGATACTTTGCCAAGCTTATAAAACATGTTAATTTGCTGATCATTAATTCAGAGAGGAAGCATACATATTTCATACTAGGAGAAAAAGGTGAAGTATGTGCAGTATGTTATAACCTGTAGGCTTGCCAGGACTTTTGACATCTACCCCTGGATTCAATCAACACTCGCCCTGAACTGTCTTAATGCCGAGTGTTAATTTTTTACACAACTCTCTGCTTTTTTTTGTTGAACTCCCTCAACTGTATTTGCTCTGAACAGAAGTAACACTTGAATTTAATTATGAGTCAAAGGACTAAAGTTGATTGAATCCAGGGATTTGTTTTTAGCATATTTTATATATTTTCAGTGAAGCTTGTTGCTGATATCACACAATTGAGATCTCAACAAAAAAAGGGTCAGAAAATTTAAGAATTTAGGGGAAAGGAAAGAAAGCCCTTGTTTCAGATTGAACAATTTCAGCATGAAATGAGCTATGTATTTTCACATTATGTTTTCACATTTTTACATTTACACTGTAATTTATGGAAGAAAATCATTACACAACTGGGAAAATGGAGAATTTTACTAACATCTGTCCATTAAAATGGTCCAAATGTGTATAATCTTTTATTAGCAACACAATCTCCAAACAGGCATAGTTACAAAGCTTAAATCCCCTATTTTCTAATGTATCATTTTTCCCTGCTGAAATGAATGGGAGAACTGCAAAGATTAAGATACCGTAGCCCATTTGCGAAAGGGGAGCAGTGCATTAATCTGCGTTTATATATGTTTATGTGGGATTTAACTGAGAATATCTCAGTGATGGATTGAAATAAAATTCAGATGTTCATATCACTGCAGCACATACAATCCAGTCTTTTAACAGATAATAGATGTATTTCATTCTGATTGGAATGATGGAAAAGACCTGACCAAATCACAAAAAGTGCCCATCAAGAGTGAGAACCAGTATTATATTTTAAAAAGATACCCTAACTCATCAAACATAAGCCTCTGCTCTTTAAGAAAAACATTACCTCATGAAACACCATGGAACATATAAATGTATCTTTCAATAATATCTCAATAAAATCTCTCTGACTGTGAACTGTGAACTGTGAGGTTTAACTTGCCTTGCTACCAGAGCTTTAATGGCCGTGACATTCTGTCCAAAACCTCGTCCTTGAAAGGAACACCTGCATGAATGACATCATGACGGCTCTGGAGGTCTCCAGTTTCCACTCAATGGAATTGATCTGCCCAAGCTCACCATGGCAACCCCCAAAACTTTTAAAGGAAGCTACTAACAAGGAGGGAGACTAAAACAGCCTTTCGGCTGGACAAAAAAAAAACACAGTTGCTAAGTTTTTCAGTCACGTTTTGAGTGGTGCTTGTCCAATCATTTATGTAATCATTGCAATTATTTTGTTTTAGGTCACTTTCAACGCAAAGGCATTTATTTGATTGCCATCTAAGTTTCAGTTCAGCATTTTCAGCTTGTGCCACTAAAGAAGAATGATACATTATGTATTATGCCTGTTGTTTTTAAAACTAGAATGAACATTAATTCAAACAATGGCACACACCTGTAGCGAGATGTAAAAATGTAAAAAATCTAGCACAGTATGTTGTAAATCGGTTTTTTGTTGTCCTTGAAATAATGGGGATTTTGCCTGTTATTCCAATGCTTCTACCACAGTATCTTAAATATAGTACAATGCCAATAGTAAAGGTTCAGAAACACTGAGAAATATTTTCAAAATTAGAAATGAGGTATTCAGGAGTCCTGGTATCCAGGGAGCTAGGCTTATATTGAGAAATATCTAGGCAGAACCCTTTGGTTGGTAACTTTAATTCACTTTGAGTGGTGTTCTTTCAGTACCACTGGGTGAATTCCTGTAGTGCTAGGGTATGAATCATGAAACTGTTTGTAGTACAAGTAGCCTTGGGTAGAAAATTGACAATAGGGTTTGGAAAGTGCTGATTGCTGAACACAATGTACATTTCTAAAGACTACATACCTGTAAAAGCGCTTAAGCATGGAACACTGCTAATAAACGGGTGCTATTTGAGAATAATTGAAAGGGGTCATTTCTTCTTATATCTTTTTCCTGTGAGGGAGACTTGATTTACAGCCTGGTTGCATGATGATATCCCATCCAATTTACACTTTACAGCTTAGGATAGAGTGTTCCTGTGCTTGGGTTAATAAAGTACTGACCTACATAAAGAAGGCATGTCACACACAATCTAAAATTTAAACAAATTAGGTTGCTGCATACATGTGCTCATCTTTAATGCCTGTTGATAATAGCCAGTTTGAATAGCAGTATGTGAATTCAAGGTCACACTGCTCAGAAGTTGAACACAAAATTAATGCCTGTCTGCTTTATTCTGTGTTGTTCTATTTCTCCAGGTTTGTGAAGTGACCAAGGCTGTCAAGCCTCATGAGCCTAGAGGGTTTTGTTCAAACCCTCTGTGAGCTATCGAGGTAGATGGACTTGTGGTTGCCTTTGACCCCCTCAGCTCAAGTGAACTGCCACCTGGTGTGGGGGCCATTTTGAGGTTGCCTTCATTGACCACTCTGCCAGACACATTAAACCTGATGGGAGGCGGAGAGGTGGCGGCAGGTCGCCTTCCTTCTTCTGTCTCCGAGACAGAATTCAGCCGAGAGCCTGCTTTTACAATAAGAGTCGAAAAATTTAGAATAGGCGCCACTGCCACATAAAGCACACGGGAACCAGGTGCAAGTAGAGAGATGGCTCTGCCTGCAAAAAGAATAACAGATGAATTTACAGCATGTGAAGGGAAAAGCCCCCCATACCCCTGTAGTGCACATTTCCTGGATGGTGTCTCGGGTACTTCCCCACGTCTGGGCTGCGGATTTGGGTGTTTGGGGACGCCGGTGTCTCCGCTTTACAGTCTAAAAAGAGACTGAGGAGGTTACCACAATAAGCCTCGTTTCACATGTAAAAATCATTCCAGCTGGCTCGTAGGCTAAACAGTGGCATTCCCATAATCACTGGCAAAAACTCCCATTTACAAGGAATACAATATGGCTATAGTAATTTTGAAATTATACCTTGAATAAAACAAAGGCTTTGCCAGACATCAATATCAAAATTTGTCTTTATTTCAAGATTTTCTTAGAAGGGTTTTCCAAGATTTTGTTAGATTAATGGTTTGAAATCATTTCATTTATTTGGTGGTTAAAAGTCTCTTTTCTCTCCAACAAACATCTCTCTTTGTGGCAACTTTTTTCTGTATTCTACAAAACGCTCCAACCTTTTGAAATCAACATCTAATTAAATTTATATTCCACTTGGGAAGTTCAGCAAGAGAGTTTAACAAGACTGCTCATGTCTCCTCCAATATATTCACAGTCATTTCCTGAACAATGTCATGCTACAGTTTTCTCAGAGAATTGTCAGATGAGCCCGGTGTTTGTGATTGTCAGGGAGGTTAATAAGGTCGTGACTCCAACGCTCAACAACACAAACTGATTCTGAATGTACTGATTAATTCACACTTCTGTCAGGTCAGTCCCTATAGGAGAGTGACTGACAATTTGGTTCAGCCAATCACTCCACTGTACCACTACCACTATAGCATGGCCAAATAGCAAAGGCAAAAGACAGGGGGGTGAACACTTCAATGTGTCTCCAACAAAAAAAAGTATTTTACCTTTTCACATTTTCCACAAATGAATCTGTTCCCGCTGGTACTTCTCTTCCCACAGTCATGGTCGCTTGCACGCTCTTTCAGCAAGCTGATAGGATGAAAAATAATAACCCCATGCTGCATGCATGAGTGATGGTGAGTGTGGGCTGAAGGCTGAGGTGTGTGGAACCCTGGTAACACAAATAGACTGTCTACACTAAATTGCTGCCTTGTACATATTAAAAGCTGGATTCTGTAGAATGCCCTTTGGTTCAGCTGAGACAACTAGGACATTTTATTACTCTGTAAGCTGCATTTATACCTTGGCAGTTTAGCTCCAGGTGTAAAACATGAAATTAGGAATGTCAGAATTATCATGGATGTCAGTTTTGTCTTAGAGAAAGGTATGGGAAATATAACCCCATGCATGTTTTCTCCGGTAATTAAATATCTCTAGATGTAAATTTTCTCTTTTTTTCTATTTTTGTCTTTTAATGACACTGGGAGAGTCATCATGCTTTTGTTTTGACCTGATTGGATCAGTGTAATGCCAGCACTGCTAATTCAAAACACTGCAGCTGGAATTGTAACCCGAGATAACATATCATAGCTGGAGAGTGAGGATGCATGAATCCCATAGTGGGTGGGGCTATTCTGTGCTGTCAATGGGGGACTTGATTGAACCAATCAAAAGCCTTTTCTCTCCACAGCAAAAGAAACTGATTGATGAAAAGCAGTGACTCATGATGACACATTCACTCCACCCGTGATAACTCATGCTCCTGGGAGTATACAGCACACATCCTGGTGGGATGTCGTTGGCTACCCATAGCATGTAGGTTTTAAGGCACTAAATGGCCTAGCCCCTGAGAATCTTTCCATGGTACTTATCCTGTTTGAGCCTGAGGTAAATCTGATGTCATTACTTTCTCTATCTACCTAAAACCAGGCTCAAGGCCAAGGGTGATTTGGCATATCCCATTATGTTGCAGAATTCCTCTCCTTGTCAGTAATCTTAATAATGAACATATTTACTTTGACTGTAAAGTTCACGCTTGCTTTGGCAACCTTTTCTCCTTAGCCAGTGAGAGTTGCAGCTTGTGCTCGCAGCTGGGTGCAGGCAGCTCTGCTAGCTGCTCATTTGGCCTGTGCAGATCTCCTTGACAATTGTTACGGTGCACGGTGCATCAGCAATTGCTGGAATCATTTGACTCCAGCAAACTTGGAAAACCATGACAACAGGTGGTGGGATTCTGTTCTCCTGTAGGTCATTGCCCCATCTCTGTCTGGCCTTCCCAGGAAATCATCACCAAGGAGACCGCTGTTCCACACCTGATGGCTGAGGCCACATCTTCATGTTAACGGCTGGCTCTGCAGCCATAAAACGGCTGCCCGTTTGATGTGGGGATTACGACACTTGGAAAACTGTCTGATCCCTCTCCGCGTGAACAGCGAATAGCACGGAAAAATGCAAAGTGTTACCAAGCCCATGTAATATTCCAGCTGTTTACTCACGCGAAGACTTTTTAACAGTGACAGAGTTACACGGCCAAAAGAAAAATGATCCAGCTGGTTATTGGATATCTTTCCTGTGGGTGCTGAGTCAGTATGCAAGGATGCCAGCAGAAAAACCAAAAAGAAAGGGTTGAGGTGACTGGACTGGGGTGAATTTGAGGTTAGTTAAAGTAACAATTTTTAGTTTCCTACGTTTTCCTAAATTAATAGGATCCCTTGTGGATTGAAGATAGCAAGGGTCATCTAAGATGACTGCCTAAGTTCAAGATTTAGGGTTAGGTTTGGTAACAAATATTCAACAAATATACTTTTTAATGCTTGTTGATAATAAACCAGTTTGAATAGGAGTATGTGAATTCAAGGTCACATTGCTCAGAAGTTGACCACAGAATTAATGCCTGTCTGCTTTATTCTTGTGTTTTATATATACTTACAAATATAATTTTTTGCTAAATTAACAGCACCCCTTGTGGACTGAAGACAAAAAAGGACAGCCTAGTTGCCTCTCCAAGCACAGAGTTAAATAATTAGTATGATCAATCTTCATTACACTTTCCCTGTTGGCATAAAACCTTGCATATCCGGGATGTTTCTGTACTTTACCAATACACAGGGATTTGTCCCACAGTCCCATGTTTGTTTGACCAAAGCAGTAACAAACTAAAAGAGGGTTAAGGTTAGGGTCACATGACACTGTCAATCAATGGAGGTATCTGAAGGTCAGGGACAGGGGATTTCTCTACTATTGGACGAGGACAAACTAGGTTATAACAAGCTGTCTTCCCCTGTCTCCTAATCATAATGTGTCAATGTAGGTGTCAGTTGGTCCGGGGGGGGAGGGGGGTGGCATTTGGTGGAGGCGGTTGACCCAAAGGAAATGTTTTTGACGCCTTCTGATGGCGCCACTCTCAGTTTTGAGAAGCCGTTGTTGGGGTGCCAGCGTGACGCCTGGTGAGGTGTTAAGTGCTATGGTGTCAGCACCAGACTGGTAAGCAATTACCAGATCACCACCAGAGCTGTCATTCTCTGCCTGCAGGGCTGTTCCAGAGCTGCTCTCAGCTCTTTATGCAGAGCAAAATTTGGAAAATAATGATAGTGAAACACAAACCGGTCTATCGATAATAAAAATAAGCTGTATTGTCCCTGGATTACTTCAACCGTTCTGGTGACAAGTGGTATTTCGTGAAAAAACTTCTTTTGTTTACTGCTTTTGTTCAGATGCTTTTGTCTGTTTCATTAAATTAAGCGTAAATTAGCCACACATTTGAGAGAGCTTTGGCTTCAGATTGTTTCTGTCTTTCCTATTGTCTCACGCTCGTCAAACTACCCTGACTGCTGAGACATGGCCACAATGACTAACGGTTTCCACACAATCTCTGTCTCCTGCAGAGGAGTTTCAGTGGTCTGTCTGTCTATCTGTAATTCTGTCTCTGTGGTATTGGACAGCTAATGTGACTGCCTTGTTGTGGAAACCTTTGTCTTCGCAAGGATTTTTATAGCATGGCTTTAAACACCCCACCTGATTTTTTTTATACCACCCACAGCTTCTCGTTGTCTCCAGTCTGTGACGGCCCATCTGTGATGAGTATGATTAGTATGTTGGTTTCAATCTTTCCAGCTCATATGTACATGGTTCATTGTTGATCCCATTCAATTTAACAAGCCCTTTCTCTGACCCCTGATACTCTCTCAGACTCACAGCTGTCCATCTCCTTTTTTGGCCAGGCTGTTGGTGGTCCTCCCATATTTGAATTATCTCAGCGCCAAAACTTACTTGTTTTTACTGAAAACGATGAAGGTGCAGGTGAGCTGAAATGCTGGAACAAGCACATCATTAAAACCAAGTCATTTGTGGAGCTGAGAGCATGGGGATCTCCTCAGTGTTAATGGGCTACGACACCATCTAAACATTGTAACACAGAGCAAAATAGTGCAGGGAGAACACACATCGTGACGTTACACTTACTATTATGGACACTTCTTCTCAGACACATGGACATGAGCTTCAAGATGAATTTCCATTCAATGAATGAAATGCAAGGAAATCCAATGGTGATGGTGGAAGCTGAACGTCAACAGTCTTGTAGCTCTCTGAATCCTTGTGGGGTATATTCAGAGACCCTCGCAATATTAACCTTAGTTACATTCAAAACAAACTGAGCTCGCAACATTTCTCACGCAGCAGAGAATAAAATAAGGGTTATTTAACTCAAATGTCAATGTCTCAAATGAGTTTTACAGGCCTCAAAATGTTAAGAGACAGAATTTTACTGCCTGTTTCTCATTGGTCCATTTTATGTTAATTGAAGTAATAAAGACTCAAATATAATGTCTTTGCAACAGTTGTGTGCTGATGTTTAAATGATGTTACACAAGAGCAGGTGTGATAGTTGCATTTGAAGGACAAGCCAACTATTCAGAGGTTTGTCTTACAATGATCGTACCAGTTTATCGTTCATATTTATGTAATCTGGATATTAAAATCTCCATAAGATTGCAAAGCTTCTACAAATGAAGCATGAAGTTTGGTATTCCAAGCACACACCAATTAAATGGCTTCTAAATGTCTGTTATGGCCAATCTCTAAAATAACGCTGGATGTCTTTTAAAGCCAAAGAAAATCAGAATAGTTTCATTTCACTCATTTTTAGGGGTCAAAGCAGTTGAGCTAATGAGCTAATAAATGAAGGTCAGAAGTAAGCAATAATGACCATAGCATCAAATTGTATATTATTTGTGTTTTCCCTGAGATTGGAATGGCTGACGCACAATGGAGAGAAATGTCAATCGAATGTTGAAGTCCACCCTGTCTGCTGTGTGACTGTGAATGTGCTCCAGTGCGTCATCCAGGGTCCACAGATCACCGCCTGTTTTACCTCCCTACTCTGTGGAAAGGTTATCTACAATGAGAGAAAGCAGTGATGAAAAGTAACCAAAAAATGCGACTCTTCTCCAAAATGTCAAGATGAAAAAGTGTCAGAGAGCTGATTTTCAGTTCTGTTTTGCTCTTTTTTCCCTTTTTTAACATTTCCTTTTCATTCCTCCCTTCTCTCTCTCTCTCTCTCTCTCTCTCTCTGTCCCCCTCTCTCTTTTTCTTTTTTGTTGGTTTTGCACCCTCTAATACACATGAGTGAGTGGGGCCTTCTTCAAGAGCTGCAAGCTTCGGGTCATTGGACCTTTTTCAGAGCTCTGAACTCTCTACAGCTCAGCTTCAGTACTTTACATAGGAACTTGCAGGACTGTGAAAAGAGGATAGTCTCGCTCTGTAGACTGGCCTTACTCAGTATCACTGGTAACCATAAGGGAGAGTTTTTTACTCTAGCCTGCTTGCTCTGGGAGTGGCAGTGTGCTACCAAGTGGAGAACACAAAAAGACTTCTTGACCAGCTGATGTGGGAGACATAGATGAACGAAGTGCATGGGGGCCCACGGGAGCAGCCAGACACGCGGCTTTACAAGCCTCCCGTCAACGGTGCGAGAGGCATTCCATCCCGGAAAAAAGGAGGGTGGCAATCTGGATAGAGAACGCACCTGAGCACCTCCTGTCAGTGTCCCGGAGGACTCAGAGTCAAGGTCCTGGCGTCGAGAACCAGCTGTAGGACAGACGTCTCCTGGCGACCAGAACACCTGTCCACTCTTTCGTGGGATGGGAAAGGGGGCTGGCCCAAATGTGCAGCTGTTCTCTGTTCACAACCCTGGGAGCGCTGTGGACCCAGTTTGGCCACGGTTTCAGCGGGGCCTCTCCATGTCACGGCAAACATCTGCATGCTTGTTCCTGGTCCTGAGCTCAGAGCAAGCACCTGACGCAATGGCTGCTGGCTGTAGCTGCCTGAGGCAGTTCTGAGCAAACAGGCAACTTAGCTCATGCGGTCCTGTCCATGCATGGGATGTCGGGCTAGCCTTCAGGATTTAATCCAGGTTAGGTTTAGGGGCAGGGTTAGGGGTTTAGTTTAATTTGCAAAATTTGGATGTCTTTCCTGCAGATGCAGAGCCACAATGTAAAGATGCTAAATGAGCAGAAAGACTGAAAAGAACAGGTTCACTCTACTTGTCATCTTTTTATTCCTTCAACGTTCATTTGAAAAATTGTGTTCAATTGCTTTCTATTCATTCTCGCATTTAGAAATCCAACTCTACTTCTCATGTGAAGTTGTCATCCTAGGTTTTCATGTCTCTATTTGCTTGTTTCTCACTTGTAAGTCACTTTGGATAAAAGCATCTGGCAAAAGAATAAATGTAAAGGTAAAAGTGTTCACAGCACAAACACTGTAACAATATTGTAGACAGCTAATAAAACAGCAAGTTGATTCCAAAATTGTATCTTGGTTCTTTGACCCCTAGGTTCAATCAAAACTGTGAATTCATAGAAGGGGAAAGTGTTATTTTAATAAAAAACAATAAGAAGAATAATAAAAAAAAAACTTTCCAAGATTATTCTGCCACCATATTACGATGACGTGGTTAATCTTATATTTTTTGTTTTGCTGTTTGAATGAATATAATTAGGGTAATAATGCAGTATATGATATAATGAAATGATGAATTATGCTTTCCCTTAAGATTACTTGACAGTTCTGATTAATCCCAAGTGTACACCGTAAATCTGAATCCACACTAGATAAATCTACATTAATCTAAATGATGATGAATTCTCAAATTCAGATGAATACTTTTGCTAGGCTTTCCCCAGGTACTTTCATTTCTAAATGGTGTTATGCTTGATAAAAGTTTAGAACAAGCTTAACCTATGTCTGAGGGTCAGTAAGGCCATGGTTATGTCCCAAAGTAGAGTTTTTTTTTCACGCCTAGTCGTCCATTAATATCCTGGTTTTACATGATTCATCATGAATACATTTAAGCATGCTGAAAATGCTGTAGGTGGTGAACTACACTGAAAAGCGTTTGTTTATTTTTGTCACCACAGCAATGCTGAATCTGCCGAGGGTCTTTCCAGGATACAGAGAAAAAGACCCGTCCAAGCGGTATGGAATGTTCTGAATTTTCAGGAGGAATTTCATGCACGGTTTCCATATTTTGTGAAACAACATGAAGAAACTTTGAAATCTTTATTCGTGGGAATGTTCCCGCGCTTCTGGGCCACTGATTGCTTCCACACATGCTTCGAGAGAGGCTGTTGAGAGAGGGCTGAGAATTCCTGCTCAGGCCTCCAGCTCTGAGAGCCATCCCCCTATTTCTCTCTCTTTCTCTCTCTCTTTCTCTCTCTCTCTCCTCTCCCCCAACTACATGTTTCTCACTCCCTCTGTCTTACTTTCTCTCTCTCTCTACCTTCCTTCTCTCATTCTCTGTTTCTCCCTTTTCCTCCATCATTCTCTTTCCCTCTCTTTTCCCTCTCCCTCCATCTCTCTCTCTCTCCCCCTCCTCTCTCTTTCCTTGACACTCCATTAATCAGGTTCTGTAGCTCTCTGGGTTCTGTAAACATTTCCGATGTATAAACTCATATGAACCGTTGGATTTTTTCTTGAAGGCCACAAGCACAACACAGACACAAATGCAAACATACCACCCGGTAACTTTTTCCTGCCTGAGGGCAGAAGTTAAGAGCATGGTTAGTACTTTGATGGGAGACCTCCTGGGAATTCCCAGTTGCTGATGGATGTAGTGTTGGTAGAACAGTAGAGGGCAGTCTTCCCTCTGAACCAAACAGAAAACTAAAGCCCTTGCGCAGTGATGGGGACACTGAACTGCAGGAGATTTTGTATGAGATGTTAAACTGACTCATTATAGATCTCATGGGGTGTCTGGCAAAAATTAGAGGGATTCCGTGATGTCCTGGCCAAAAACCCCATCTGGCTCTTTCAGCTTGGCCATCTCATATGACCATGTCCCCACTTTTAATGGACTGAATCAAGTGTGCTTTGCTAAACTGAAGGGTTATAATTGTACACTTCCCCATAGTCCATTATTTTCATTTTGGCTGCATAGATGGTGCACCATGAAGCAAGGCAGACAAAAGTTGGTCACACTAATGAAAATATATTTCATGTATTCCTAAACAGCCACAAGTAGCTCATTGAGAAAAGCCTTGGTTTCTCACCTCTGTCAAGTACAATAAAACACAAGTGGCATGCGCTAGACCGCACACATGGACAAGGTGTAGCTCGAGAGAAGCTGTCAGGGGAAAATCACAGCATGGATCTGAGGAAGGCTGTTAATTGGGCAAAAGAACGGTCCTCTTAGATATTATAGCTCAGCAGCCTTCAAAGACCTTTGCTTTAATTATACATTTGTCTTGCAAGGATTCCGGACTGTTAATGACAGTTACTATTTTATTCAAAAATCAACTATCCAAAAGGCCAGAACACTTGCAGTTTGTTTTTGTCTTTGTTGCATCTTCTAAAATATTAGTTACTTTATAAATGTGTTTTTCCCTCATCATCACTTATAACAACTCACGATTATTAATAATGATTATAATTGTTTAGAATATTTCCTCATTTGGAATCGCTTTGAGCGGTTAGTGTTTCATAGGACCACTCAGTGACTTTGTCAGCTTTGATTTTGTTCGGCTCATCCGATTACTCTGATTACATTACAGTAATGAGAGTAAACTAAAATATTGAAATTAAATGAGAGTAAAATAAATTTGCCTGTATTTGTTGGGAGGAGGAAACCGAGGAGGAGAAACAAATAATTACCATATATTCTCCTTTCATTTTTAATGTGAAGCAGTTTTCTGAAAAATTCTGCTTCTGATGTTGCAGATTTTGTTTTGTCATTGAAGTGTTTAAATTTAGAGGAGCATAGCGTTACTAATGTCTCCTTGCACTGTACAACCATATGTTAACATTTATAAATGAGTTCTGTGCTGCTCCTCGACGTGTTTAGTCTGTAGCGCTTAGACTGTCTTTATTTTCTTATGTAAGCCTTTAAAACATCTACCCACCTATCTATATTTAGCAAGACTTAAGTCTAAGACTCCCTCTCATTCCTGAATAATGAACGGTTCCTTTGCTGTAAGGAAGGCTGTCTGCTCAGTGTATGTATTAAAATATGATGTATTTCCCTGTTGGAGGTCAGGATTTGGCAGGAACTGTAGTCTGCATACTTCCTGTATGATGTTTGAGGGAACTATATATATATATATATATATGTATATATATATATATATATATATAAGGTCTGTATGATATGCATTTCTAATATTGAAAGCAGGACAGAGTATGAGTTCAGGGAACAGTCACAGAAAAATCTCATGTATTTTTGGACAAACAGGCAATATGAGACAGGCATTTCCCTCATACTGCAGCCTTTATACTCATACAAGCAGTGGGCCTTTCCAGTACAGCCTGAATGGAGTCTAGGCATTCTGCAGTGACGGCACGCTTTCAGAATGAAAAATGGGAAAAGCCAGACATTGCTCACTGTCTGTCTGACCGTATTAATTTGCATGTTGGCGGAAATATGTTACAAGGAGACGCTTATGCTTCGCCTGACCTCATGTTTTGCTTTGTTTTGTTTCTTTCCCCGCGGAACACAAAGGGCCTTCAGGGGGCGCTGTGTCCTGAATTTCCGGAAACGGCACGTGAGGGTGATGCATTGGCAACGCTTCATTGGAACTGCGTCATTATGAAGGCTGGTGTTCCCTGTCGCGGCCACAACACCCACATGACGTGTCCGTCACGTTCTGTCTGTCTGAATTTCATGAAATAAGCATTCATAAATGGTCGGTGGCTGGGCACCGCCAGGGCTTGTGTGCTGAAGGTTCAGTTAAGGACTGATTTATGCCTGGAAAGACAGGTGTGTTGATGTCCAAACCAAACAATGGCTCCAGTTAAATAAATACAAAAAAGAGTGTAATGAGAACCGGGGAAAGATTACTGTTACCAGTTCATGATCTACATCTGATGTAGCTCAGGTCTAGATTTAGAGGAAAACACTAATGTACACGACACAAAACAGTACAAGGCAACTTTCTGGAAAAAGTTCAAGGGCTTTTGTTTTAATAAAATATCTAATGTTAGTACCATTTCACATTTTCTGGCAACTTTTCCTTGTCTTAAATTTACTCTCTATAATCAGAAGGTAAGGAATCCATTGGAGTCAGTTAACAGCTTCTAGATAGGACCATATAGCTTGTTAAAGAAAGGAATCTACACCTGCATGCTGTTGTAATGCCCCCATGAGGCTCTTCAATGAAGTTTATGACATCATTTTGACATGGAGGTCTCTCCTGGGATTCTTGAATGTTCCACAACCCATAGAGAAATGTCTGAATTCACATTGACTTTGCAGATTTCCTGTTGTGAAGCTGCGAAGAACAAATTACTTTGACCTTCAGCAAGGGACGATATAACTTCACACAATTCACGTGTTTCTTCTCGTGTGTGACAAAAAAGTTTGTTGCCTATTACGAAGAAAAGGGAATGCTTGTTTAGTCTGCTCACGAATGGTTTAAAGCCTTGTTTTGATCACATGTAAGACAAATGTCTATTGCAGTTATGTTTTAATCCTCTTCACAGGGCTAAATAAAGGAGTCCGTGACTCAGGCTGTCACCAGCAGCTGAGCCTGTCTGGTGTGAATTACGCAGTGGTCATGCGTTGTGTCAGGGCCCAGTTGGCTTCAAGCCCCCATACACTGCAGTGGATGTGAAAACAAGGGCTCGGCACGACACATATTTTGTGCTGTGGAACAAAGTTAATGATCTGAAACAATGGGCACTCTCACACTAAGTGTGCACCGCTCTGCATGCTACATTCTCTGCTACACTCTGTGTTTCACTCTCTCTGTTTCACTGTGACCCATTTTATGTTCCACTCTTTGTGTTCTGTTTTGTGGTCCAGGTTATGTCCCACTCTGTGTCCTCCACTCCATCTTGCATTCTTTGCTACAGTATCTGAGTTCCACGCTGTGCTCCACTCCCCGTGTTAGGCTCCATGTTGACCACTCAAGGTTCTGGCCTGTGATCCACTCTCTGTGCTACACTCCTCGTGTTACGCTCCATGTTAACCACTCAAGGTTCCGTCCTGTGATCCACTCTCTGTGTTCCATTCTGTGCTCCACTCTGTGTGGTCCATTCTGTGTTTTGGCTGGGCTCCATTGTGGCACGGTTCTCATGGTTGGTATACGTGAGAACAGATGCAGAGTGGACGCGCCGTGTAGCAATGATGCTGTGGAGCTGGAGTTTCTTTTGGGGTGAGCAGACACAGACCCACTCCTCGTCAGAGCCGTGGTCCTCATCGACTACTCTGTTCAGGGGCAGTGGACCAGGTCGTGTGTTCAGGGCAGGTGAGAGGCACAGCAGCTCTGAACCTGTGCATATTCACTTTTAGTAACACTGTCCCCTCAGTCTTCTCAACGTGTTAACACTCCACTCTGGGTTGTGAACTTGAAAATGGTAACATAAGATTATTGATTGTTTTGCTCTGTTGTGTTTCTGCAGAGCCAAGACTGCAGCTTCTAATCAGATAGTGTTGTCTTTACCTGAGCCTGGCATGACCCCTCCCTGACACTGGCCCAATGATAAGCATTCTGCCTGCAGGTACATTACAGATGGTTTCTGCTGTGACACTTTCCTACCCTTTCTGCAGCTCAGTGATGTGTGGCTAATTCCACATTCCTTCATTGTGCCATTTATCTTTTCCTCACTTTCGTTCTGTCCCAGCTGCAATTTAAATCTCAACAAGAACAACACCAATGCACGTGACATGATGAAAGTTCCTCTCCTTTGTCTCCTGTTGGCCTTACATTGTCATCATTATTAATGCATCATTATTAAAATTTATTCAGTGAATGTAAATGAAGCCTGAAGGCTTGTAATTTGGGACTCTGACAATGGAATTCATCACATGAGGAGAGAGTAATGTTCCCCAAGCAGAATGTGTACTTATGGGGCACAGAAGGACAGAACATGACCGTGGAGGAGTCAGACCTTGTGGGGGTGGAGACACGATACAGATCCAATGCTTGGCTGGGTTTGACCCTCTCTTAATATGTCTTTGTGGGACCTCTGGGTGAGAATGGGCATAGAGGCACAGTGGATAAGCAGTTCAGATAGCTGGCTGTTTGTTCCCACGCAGTACTGAGCTATAACGGTGCTCCTGTATAGACTACATCACTCACAGTGCTCAAGTTGAAGCCCACATGGGTGGAATGCCCTTTGTAGCTAGGTGACAGTGGGGCCTAATCATTAAGGGAATGAATGGGTGCCTGTGGGTGCCCAATTAAATAGTGGGGTCACCAGTGTGCCATGAGACGGACAAGCCCTGCCCGACCTGCCCACCCCATCCTCAACAAAGCCAGTTTGTTCAGCTGCTGTTGGCTCTTGGCCATCATTGGCTGATGACACGGCTGAGGATTGAACCCGGGCCACAGAGCTCAGCTTGGGTTCAACGTGAACATCTTTACCACTGAGCTGCTCAGGAGCCCCAAAAAGCGTTATGCTTAATGTGGTCTCAAATTCTCCCTCCGCCCCAGCTCTTCCCACCTGCTTCCTGGCTTCACTGGACAGCAGCCACTCTGCTGAATCTCCTCCTGTTTGATAGGGGTCACTCTGAAAGGTGGAGTCAAAGCCCAAGACTGAATGTTACACTGTAGTTGCATGTTACTTTTAAATACAACAAGGTTGTCTTTTTGGAATTCACAAGTTCTTCCCTCTCTCCTCCCTCTTCTCTCTTGTTTCAAGCCAAGCCGCTGTAAAGACAAGCAGCTGGGAGCAGTTTCATTCCACAGGATAAGGACGAGAAGAGAGACGAAAGGCTAGAGAGTGAATATAATGGCCAAGTCCTGGTCCACCTTAAGCCCTTTGCTTTTCTCACAGAGGACTACTTCATATAATGAGGACAATTTTTTACCTGTCTTAATTTGCCTGGTTATGCAAATTGCTCCCTTCTTATGGGATTTTCCATGGTACTGCTGGGAGCTTTCAGGCACAGCATGCTAGGCAACATTATTTTTCCACAGCGTGTGTTCATCAGTCAGGCATACCTAGCAACATTATTTTTCCCAATGTGTGTTCATCCTGCTATTGTGTTTCCCAATGAACATTCTTGTGACATCAGAAGTGGAAAATCACTGTAATTTTGCTAACATTTAAAGAAAATATATCCGTTTTGTGTGAGGAAAACGGTTTGTTCCGCTCCAAAAAAAAAAAACAAAAAAAAAACAGGTAAGCCATTAAGATGCAGAGGCGTAGCCAGTTGGGAGGCGAGGCTAATTGAAGACTGAAATGAACCTGTAAGAAATAAGAATGAAGCAAATTGGACCAACCGTTCCTCTTTATTGTCTGTGGAGCGTGACCAGGAAACAAATGAACAGGGAGAAACAGGGACCTCCTTGGGCTAGCTCTCATAATTTCCTCATTAAACTCCCTGCTTTGAACAGGACATCCAAATTACAGGTCCGTTTAGCTGGGGTTGTTGGAAAATGCTGGAATTAGAGACGCAGAGATTGGAGCTGCCTGAGATAAGTACAGCTCATTACACTTGATGTGCACTGTGGGAATTCATTTGCATCAGTTTCATATCTGAAATGTGATAACAAGTAAGACAAATCCAGGTTCTAAACCTGAGTAAACTGATCATTGTTATTCTGCAATGGTAAATCATAATACGTTAGCATTGTTTACTCTTCCCAATGCATATCTCTCTATACAGCAGTGTCTAAGGGACCCACTGTGAATGCTAGTTTTCATGTAAGCATTGTTTAACTAAAGAAATGTATGGTCAGAGTTGTGTTTGTATTCCTGAAGTCATAAATATGAAAGCATTGTGCCATCTCATTCTAATATCTGACTCTTCAACAGGTCTGGGGCCTCTGTCTCAATACAGCTTATTTGTTGTTTAATTGTTTTAAGCTCTGTAAATTGTTATATAAAAATCTGCAATGGAATATTATTAGTTTGACTGAGGTACAGATGAGGTAAAAATGGACAAAAGTCAAAGGCACATACATTTGCCTTTATGTTTTCACTCACCCATTAGAACATATTTTTTGTGCAAAGCACGTCTAGCAGCTAAGCCTGAAAGAGATGCAAAATTCCCATCAGTGTTCGGAGCAGCGGTTCAATCAAACCTCACCACCTGAGGTGGCATCTTAAAATCTGCATACGCAGTAGGTCCCCAGGACCAGATTTGGGAAACAGGGCATGTAACTGGTGTTCACTCCCACCCCCACAGAAATGTGACCCGCCCCTCAGTAGTGCACAACGCCCTGAACGGGGCTTCCTCCACCGGGCCTATACCTCCCAGCTGCACCTGGCTGTGCAGTCGGAGGGAAACAATGTGTCTGTTCACGGGTCTCGCTGTTCTTCCACTCGGGCTGTGATTGCCCCTCAGACCTGAAATTAAAATGCAACAAACAGACTCCTGTCTCAGCCCTGGAAATCAACATTGGTTGCCAAAAAAGTCCGCCAGACATCAAGGGCCCTTCACTAATCGGCTCTCTACCTGGATGTGTGCCCTGGCCACAGCGGGTGAGGGATGCCCCCAGGTTCTGGCAGAGCAGCCAGGCTGCGGTTGCGAGCGGTCTGCATGCACTAGAAGTCCTTGCATCAGCCCGTCACAGGACTACAGCGAGAATGGTGGGGGGGGGGGTGGGTTGGGGGGGGCGGGGTGGGCGGGGTGGGCGGGGAGCAGGGCTGCACTGAGGTCACGTCCGAAGCCCTGCGATTAAAATGTTTTCCGCTCTCGTTTCTGTCTGCAGACGTGCAAATTTCAGTGTTCCCTGTCGCGTCCGATTTGCCTTCCTTCTGGCATGCCGATTTTCTCACATTTTCTGCTGCAAAGCAGATGGCGGCCCGCATTTCTGACAATAGCAATTACTCTGAAACACATTTTATTTCGGTTCAAAGCCTCGTCTGAGCCGCCCGAGATTTCATGCGACAGATGCGCAGCTGCAATTTCATTTCTTTCTTTTTTTTTGGAAAAAAAAAATAAGAAAAGTCATGTTGTTCAGCACAGTAAACCAGCTGGTGAGTGAATCTACAGAGAGGGAATTTCCCTGGGACATCTGAAACGTAACATGCTAATCCAGAGCGCAGGTGAAGAGCACAAACTCACTCCTGCGGTGAGGGCCTGCAGCGACTACATGGCACAGTGGCATTTTGTCCCAGCTTTTACAAACATTTATTTGAAGCGACAAGTGTCTGTCACAGTCTTCAGCTCAGAGCTAGAATAACATAATTTTTTGATGATTTTCTCATTTAACATACAGTACCAGTCAAAAGTTTGGACATACATACTCATGAACGTTTTTTCTTTATTTTTACTGTTTTAGATTCTTCAAAGTAGCCAAAACATATTTTTTGGAAAGAAATTCATACATAGGCATCAACTTTAGTATTTATATTAGTCTCAGAAACATATTTCAAGCATTTAAGCTTATCTTTAGATCAAAATGACTTCGAATACATGTTTCCCATTATGTTAATCAGGTGTGTGCAACTTTTTTATGGGGTCTTGACTGAAGAGTTTGATCTATTTTCCAGTTTGGTACACTACAGATTCTCATGCTAATCCCCCTTGCCATTACATAGAACAGCTCAGCATTATATCTGTGTGCTTATTTATTCTCTGTGGTAAGTGCTTCATTGTATATTAGGACCTGATGTGCAGAGTGACCTCACATGCAACATTCTAGCTGTAGGTGAGGAGCTCCACAGCGTCCCCTGGTAAGTCTTTGAACCCCTGAGACAAAATCGGGCTGCTCCCCTCTCTCCCTGGTGAAAAGAATCACACGTGCCCTACATGATATGACAACCCCGCTGCCCTTCTCCTTGGTTACAGCGGTTCACACATAACTAACGAGTAATGTTGTGGGGGTTTCTTATGGGGAATAATTTCATAGGCCATGGAAAATCCCATTCACGGCTATTTTTGTATTTCTGCTGTGAATGTTTCCGTCAGCTGTGTTTGGAAAGCATCTCACGGAATCGTGACAAATAACGAATCTAGGAATAGATGTTGTGTGTTGTCTTCTGTTTAACATGTTCATTTAAGTGACATTTCTCATTGAAAATATTGAAGATTGAAGTAGACAATTGTCTTTTGAAATAGAGATGTGCTCCAGCTATTTATTTCCAGCTAGTTATTTCTCTGAGTAACATCAGCAAATAGAATTAAATTATTGGTTATGGGGTAACTGGCTCTGAATTAAAAACGTTGGCAGTAGTAATTTTCCCTTCCCTGTGGTGGGATTAAGCAGAGACAGAAAGCAGCGAATTAACTGGAGCATCCCACTTAAGCAAAACAATGACTTTCACACCAGAGAGACATACAAATAGATGAGTCAATTTCTGGAGCAAACAGGAGTTGATACATTGAGTAAAAAAGCATGGGGTGCGAATTCTGAGGAAGGGAGGTTTGTAAAAGGTTTCCCTCTGTTTTCACGGCACATATCACGTTAGTACCTAGTACGCACATTACAATTCTAGTGCCAGTTTAGCTCTTTTAATAGCCACCACAAATTTGCTCCAAGTTTGCAACAATTCTGGCTGAGATTCACTTGGTGCACACTGAAATCATATTTCAGTGTAATGGCTTTGCTCTTTTATTTCATGAAGGCCAAACATTTTCACCAAATCGAGATCATTGTCAGGTTTCATGAGCTGTGAGGGACTGCCAACGACCAGTGAAAAATAAGCATTGAAAAATAAACATTCAAGGGTCGTTTCTTGTAAGCTGATTGCTGTAGAACCACAGCAAGAAGCAGAGGAAGAGCTGTGGAGGAAGGAGGAAAAAGAAAAATGCACAAATATTAAGCCAAAAACACACCCTGGACAGAAGATAAAGATGAGGAAGCCATTGACCTGTAGAGAAAGAGTTCATATGATCTATTTGGAGAAACTTATAGTATCACAACACCAATCTTTTGTGATATTTCAGCCTTGCCTCTACTGATTCCACACTCCTACATTACATTACATTACATTAATGGCATTTAGCATATGCTCTTATCCAGGGCGACTTACATCAATTACAGGTTCTTACAATGTTATCCATTTATACAGCTGGATATTTACTGAGGCAATTATGGGTTAAGTACCTTGCCCAAGGGAACACCAGCAGTACCCTCGTGGGAGATTGAACTGGCAACCTTTCAGTTACAAATCCTGCTCCTTAAACACTATGGTACATTGCCACCCAAAAGCATCCTCCTCAGTATTCTACCTGCTGTGACCCAGATTCAAACCGGGGTTGCTGCAGCCACAACGCAGAGTACTAACCACTATACGATCACAGCGAGCCACTGAGCGATTCCACAGCAGCTCACTTATATGGAAGTTCACTCACAGCACACTTGATTTAGAACAAAATTTAACATCTATACTAGGCATAGTCTAGGTAATAAGCCAGAGAACTATCACTTTCAAAAGACCTATTCTGTCTTTATTCTTTATCCCCCCCCCCCCCCCCCCCCCCCCAAAGCTGACACTTCCATCCTAATTTTTGCCACTCCTGGCTGAATAAGCACAAGGATTGGCTGCCTGTATGCTCATACAAAGCCCTCATTGCTCTCAGCAGGGTAATCTACATTAATTAGAGCATAATGATTATATCCCCAATAGACAGAAAAGATTATGGCACCAACAGGCTATATCCATGAACAGTCTGCAGCATCCTATACACAGCTGTAGCCCTCTATCCGGTTACGTAAGATTGTGCTGTTTTGAGGCAGAGGCGCACTGTGCCAGACTTGTCATCTTTAGGCTCTTAAATCCAATGCAGTTTTCCATGCTGCTGAATCAGATGGTGAAGCAATCCAAAGACTCACATGTCACATGATTTCTCCCGAGAATCTCATACTCCCAAAACCTCACGGCCTAAGAGTCATTATCTATATATCTAGAAAGTGCTCGTGTTCTTGTCCCACATACTTCAAATGTACTGGCAAGAGCTAGCCTCTGAGGTAACAATATTCAATCTATTTGATTTTTCTCAACATGGATATTGTAGGTGATATCCAGTTTTCTAATGGGAAACAATAGAAGTTTAAAAGGGAATAAGGTTTGTGTTGCAACGAAGAGGTACTGTACATATTGATGTAATTTGATGAACAAGGCTAAAGTGACGTTTTTTAAAAGTGTTATTGGTAAGCTATTATGAAAAACATGTACTTACATCCAGAAGATCTGTAACTTGTGTTCACGACTTTCTTTTATTTCCAACCCTCTCTGTGTGGAAATATTTTTAAAAGACTGCAATAGAATGGGGAGTAGAATAGAATGACAAATACAATATTCTAGAAAGGAATAACATTGAGTACATGAACCAGCTTGGTTCCTGTGCCTGAACACTTTGCTGCAGCTGCATTTCAGTCAGTCCCTCTGCTAAGTCATTCCCAATTGTACTGCGTTTGTACCAGGGGCCCTGTGCCAGATTATTGCTGTTATTGTGGAGAGATTGATGAAGGGGAACTGCCTGCTAGTTATAAAGGAAGTCTCACGGCACAGGGAGGGTGGAGGAGAGGTGGAGGTGGGCATACGCTGGCCGTCCCCCGTGAGAGGCCCTTATTAGTTTAATTTGGGCCGAGGTTAATCTGCAGAGTGGAGCTAATAACATTAGACAGGCGCAGGACGGCTAAGGGTTGAACGGCCGTATGTGAGAGTGCTTGGGATTCCACTCGTTATTAACGCCCACTCAGACCCACTCCACACCGTAATACCTCCGTTGCAATGCATTTAGAATTCCTCCTCGGCACATTGTGAAGCATTACCGGAATAGAAAATGTGGCTTTCCAGGGGCTTCGGATCCTGGCTTTCTCTCGAACTGTAGAGTGAAAGCCACTTTGCAAACTTGCAGGGTATTGTCATTTGCGGATATGTATAAATGATCATGAAGAGCACAATACATACATAAATGCACCCAGCTGCAAAACAGATTCAACTGCTCAGTCTGGAATGTGGGCCAGAAGAGTGACAGATTGTCACGGAAGCTGACTCTTCATTTCAGTTTTTTTTTTTTTTTTACATTTTTTTCAGTCTTTCTCTAGAGCACATTCCTTTAAAATCAGATTTCCTGATTGGATCTCTCACGAGAGCTGTGGTGTTCAAACTGTCTGGTAATACTGGCATGGGAAGAAAGAGGTCCGAACAAATCAAACGGTGATTGCAACAGAAGCTGCAACTGTATTTGCGGGAAGTGAGTTCTCTGTGTTAGAGTTCTGCCCCTATGAATCCAGATTCAATCAGAATGTGTGCCTGAGGCTAAAGGGCCTCCAGTTTAATGTGGCCCCAGGCCAGGATCGCTAAGTATTAAAAAACACACAGCCCTGCAGTTTTCATACAGCCAATGCGCATAGTCCACATACCAGCCTGGCCAAGCTGGGCCTGTACCCCTCATATCCTGTGACTTGGTGCTCCACAGTATTTCAGTGGGGCGTTCACTGAATCTGGATGTATAATACAGGGGAACTGAACCCACTCAAAGCCATGACCCACTGCTACCTGCTCAGCGTGCTGTCAGTGTCTCACATGCAAATCACATTTCCATCTTGAACAAGTCCATGGTTTTATACTGTTTCTCTTTAATGAGGATGTGATAGTGTTCTGGAGTAAGACAGGTTTTTCAAGGACACTCCTAATTAGCACCTACCACATCATTATTTACCACAGCAGGGTCCTGTTTAGAGGGCAGAAAAAGGCAGCACAGAGATTGAACTCAAGACGCAAGCACAACATTGCTGTTTTGGGCCGGCAGAAGAAACAAATGAGGACGGTTTCTCCAAAGCTACAGCTTGCTGTACTTCGTGTTTGCAAGGGTATCTGAATAACAGTGACTGTCACACGGCAAGTGGAGAATTATGGGTAGCATCCTATAGATCTATTGCCTCTCCATCTCAGCTTTTACTTTGTTCTTTGTTCTTTTATAACAACATGCACTCTCCTGGAGAAAGTACTTGTGACTTAACATTGCAATGTTACCAGATATTACCCTTTTATATTGAATTGTGAAGTGTAACCTAAAAATTTAGGTATAAAAGAGTCTGCTTGGAGGTTGCCACCATTATTAGCTGAACTGATGGAACTTCAGGAAGACATCTGACTTTCTTGCAGGCTACTTTATACATCTCCTAAATGGCTGGAGTAATTGTCTGACCTCAAACAAGTGCATGTTGTCGGTATCAGTAAAACTGAGCAAAGGCCCAATAACTGTGCTTTGGATCAGATTGAGTCTGCACCTCAGGTAAGCCTCTCAAAGTGAAATGTGCTGCCAGCATCACTGCCCCTCAGGAGAAATCAATTCAATTATATACAGGCTGTGTTTGGCCAGCTCTTAATAAAGTGTCTCAGCAGAATACGATAACTGGGATGTGTTGCTTTTGAAAACATCCAGCTCAAAGTACGTTTTTTTTAAGTGAAGCCATCAGATCAGAACAGCACTGATAACATCACATATGTACAGGTACCTTTGGGTACGCTTGCACACATGGCGTTGTCTAGACACCTGGAAAATGTCTGACATTCTTTTTGCGGTTTGATTTCACTAAGTGTTATGATCCATGTACTGTATGATATGTGACTACATGACAAAATGTGTACCTAGCGTTTAATTGAAAGCAAAAGGAACTTCTGGTCCATATGATTTTGTTAACTGCAGTCACCCAGGCAGTCTGGGACACAGGGCAACTGTGGTCTTTTTGCACAGTTATATATACAGTACATTTATGCTCCTCCTGTTTTGAAATGCATGTAACACTAAGTAAAAGGAATCAAAATAAACAACAGGAACAAACTGAAGTGCTACTTTTAGGATTGCAGTTAGGATTTTAGGACTTTTAGGATTGCACTGACGGTAGTGCAGTGTAGTGGAGGCAAATATAATCTGTATTAATAAAAATGATAAAAACAGCACCATACAGAAGAATGCAGTTTTTTTTGTTTTTTTGCTGTGATCATGCTGCAATTCCTGCTCAGTTCACGCTTTGCAAAAATCTCACCGCACATGTTCTTGTACCACACTGAAAGTGTCAGAGTCTTCAACGGCCTGTCGGGCCCCCATACATATGCCACACAGACTGACCATTTGAATCTTCTTTCCCATGAGTAACATATCATGTTAACATGCTGTGAGTGTGACAGGTGGTATAATCATAGGCGTTAATAACGTCACTATGATTCATTCGTTCATTCCAATGCTTTTGTTAATTTTCACATCCAAACCATCTGAAAAATATCTCTTAACTTAGTTTCGAGTGTATCGACAAGTCACGTGAGTCACATTTCAAGCATGAAAAACATTGTGTGCCTTCTGATTATATCTTGGAATAAAGTATTTAACAATTATAATGAAAAAACTACCTAGAATGCTCCAAGGATGTAGTCAAGCGAAGGGGAACAACTTTCAAAGGCGAGAAAAATCAAAAACAGAAAGACAGATGAAAGTGGCTTTCTTATCTGATGCAACAGCACACAGGCTAGATTCTTCAGAAGTTACAGCATTCTTCTTGCATGGAGTAAATATTCTTTAAGTGACAAATCTGACCAGGGCCGTGGGAAGTAGGGGTGCTGCGGGTGCTGCAGCACCCCCTGTTGGAAAAGGCAGACATCAGCGCTCTCTGCCAGATGCAAAAAAAATAAACCGTATTAAAACATTTTAAATAATTCTCCTTTTGTTGTTTACCTACGAATTTAATGCTTGAGGAAGTTTTGAGAAATAATTAGCAATACGGAATAATTATTAATTATTAAAATAACGCCAAGCATCATGGTCAACGTAGCCTAGCCATCCACTAGCTAGTAATGTTGCCTCATTCAAGGTAGCTTAGCTATCACAATGGCACAGAAACTGGCAAAGGTACTTTTGCTGCAAAAATGTATTTGGCTATGTTGTTGTGTGCTGTGCAAATTGGGCTTTTGGACCAGTTAAAATATTGTGTGTGTTTGGATATGTTCTTGTCCGCTGTGCGCAATGGGCTTATGGACCTGTTTAACTAAGCGTAGGCTATTTGTATGTTCTTGTCTGCTGTGTGCAATGGGATCTGGTACTTGCAAGACTGGCATCCGTTCGATTCATATTATAGTAGCGTATGTTATATTAGAATGTGACGTTATGAATGGAATTTTCACCAAAAAAAGCTTTCACTCAAACTCGTTGAATAAAAATTAATTTATATTTATAAAATTACTAATTTATGCTAATCTTATTAACAATATAATCTTATTAGCTGTGGCTACTGCCGAAAATGCGGTTCCTCTGCATGGCACGGCCTCACACATTGATATAGTTCTATCTACAGCTATGTATAGCCCTAGGTGGGTAGACTGATGGTTAAATTTATCTGACTTATCGCTGACATCGTGTGGCTTGACCTCAGAAATGTAATGAGTTACTACAGTTTGCATACCTTACACGTTTAGTTTCCTGTATTAGAAACTAATGCTTTGACAATGACAGCAGGGAAATATTTTGCTGGATAATGTGTCAATGGTGACATCTAGTGGCGGTAGATAATCACTACAAATGATGGCTTGCTTCCAGGACTGCAGAAGCTCCAGCAAGCGGGAAGCAACAGCTCTTAACGGGGCGCATGTCGTTTGTGGGAAACACTTTGTACACAGGCCTGCTTCATCTGATGCAAGTATATATGTTTATACATAGACTCTTTTAAAATTACTGTTCACATCAAGGTGCCAGTTCAGTAAAGGGGAAAATATGTAATATTATCCACACAGTGTAGTTTTTGCTGAGATGGAGCAGTGGTAAAATGAGAGAAATAGTTTTGTGAAGAAAGTTGTGTGAAGGATATCTGAGCTTTAACTTCAGTTGTGCATGAAATACCCCTAATTTAGAGAGAACCAGACAGGAATGTCTTTCTACAAATTTCTTCCTAGTGATGTCAGCTTTCCAGACACGCACTGCACTCCCCCTGATCTGACCGCATCCTCGTGCTCCTCACATGTGGCGAATGTTCGTATTTTGCAACACAAGCGTATCAGTTTGTGATTAGTTTAGTGCCCGTCGTGGTATTGTTGTTGAAATTTTGTTGACAGGTTTTGATAACTCTGTCATTCCACTGTGTCTTGAGAAATGATGTCAGCTGCACATCCACAGATTACAATGAGTCAGGATTACGTGGGATTTCCAGAAACCACAGGTGAAGGTGGCTGTTTTATGTACTGGAACGGGAGAAGACCCTTCTCTGGTTCTTGCGAACCAATGAGGGTGCTGTTCAGTTCACAGTCCACTCAACCTGAAACTCTGACTGTGCAGGATTTATACACTGTCAGCTAGTTACTACATTGCTTTTACTGATTTCTGACTCGGGCCCAAATATGAGCTGCAAGGCTAGGAATCTAAACTGCTCTAGCGTTAGTTATGAGGAACCCCTGAGACCCACTTCAGCTGCGGGGAAGTGGCCGTTCCTTGCTGACTGATATCTGAGAGGCCTTTACAAGTACAAAGGCCCTGCCAGCAGCAACAGGCCCACAGGGTCTTAATGGGAGCAAAGTGAAACTATCAAGGAGAAACTGCTGTCCTCTCCCCACTGATGATGTCATCAAATCGTTAATGCGGCGGACGTAACCCCATGCGCATTAAACAGGCCTGATTTTTTCTCTAACCCCTGACTGGTGCGCTGCCCCACCCCCCCCCCCTTCCCCCAATGCTCCCACCTTCTCCTCCACACACCACCCCACCCGTTTCGCGGGCTCCACCTGAGGGAGGAACACACTAGTAGACATGCACCCAGATGCATTGGTTTCAGCCGTTGCTTTGATGAGTCCTTCTTTTGGGGGTGGGATTGCCCAG
This sequence comes from Megalops cyprinoides, assembly GCF_013368585.1. Lineage (NCBI taxonomy): Eukaryota > Metazoa > Chordata > Actinopteri > Elopiformes > Megalopidae > Megalops > Megalops cyprinoides. The sequence goes on along the minus strand of NC_050588.1, from coordinate 7,538,732 downwards.
AAAGGTGGGTTCGACAGCCCACCTTGCGTCCAAGATCGATAAAAGTGATTTCACAGTGTCCTGCTCCCACCTGGCATCAATTCAATTGGAACAATCAAACAGTCCTCTACAAACTAGAGGGACTTGATTCAGGGGCAAAAGTTAATCCAAGCACTTTAATAGTCTCCTCCATTGCAAAGCACAGCCATTGGACGTTCCCACTCGGATCAGAGGATGCCAGCAACACCAGGGCACAGGGGGTCCATTTCATGTTTGCTAAGTTAGGACATGTATTCAGATGCACTTTAACTGGTGATGCCAAGTGTAAAATGTCAAAAGGGAAACTGATCATTTCATTGAATGACATTCATTGGCAGCTTGTGTGAAGAAAGCACCCTATTGAAGAAATAGATGGTCATCTAGTTTACTTGCATATATGTGGGTCAACAGATAACTCTTTTTTAATCCACCCATGGTGAGTGTGCTGTCAGGTACTTTTCTGACTTTTCCCCATGAAATTTCCTATTGTTCCTCCATTATGGATACTGGATACCTTCACCCCCTCACACACACACCAAGATGCAAGCACACAGTCCAAGATGACCATGTTCCATACCATAAATGATGCGTAACATGACGTGATGTTGAAACAAGACTAAACTGTAAGCCTCATAGAAATGCATAATTAATCATTCTACAAAACAATGCATTCCTTCTCAATGGAAAGTAACACAAGAGGACTGCCATCTTAACAAATCACTGAAATACACTTTACAAGTAAAGAGATTGTGATTAGAAGGAAATCTTGAGTGTTTTCTACAAACTGTGATTTGTTTACAACCCCATTAATAAAAGCATACAATCGAATAGGATTATATGCTAATTCATGTGAAGTCATGAATGAAATTCAAACAATCCAGTCACAGCAATATTTCATTTTATGAATGAAATTCAGACAATCCAGTCACAGTAATATTTCATTTCATGAATGTTTAAGCATCAAAATAGTTTAACCTATCCATCACCATGTATTGCACTTATTGATAAAGGCTAATCATGTTAATTCTATGAGAAATAAAAAGATAAAAATATTAAAGAATATTTACACTGTGTATACCATATGCAGTATGATTAATTAGCATATGCTTTCAAAGTCACATTATTTACACAAACTAAGTGTCTGTGTGATTTCATTTACAACTATGACATCAGCAGATGGTGTCATGGTTTTAAATGTAAATCACACAACCTGTTTGCCACTCAACATATGCAGTGGATGTATTCAGAAATGCATTGTGAACAGAAGATGGATTGTAATGGCAGTATGTTATCTTCAATGCATGGATTATAGTACCACTGTATTACATACAGTAGATGGATTGTAATAGAACAGCATAACAACAGATGGATTGTGTTACGGCTTCCTTGCTGTCTAGGGGATAGACTCTCGCTTATACCAAAATGCGGCTGACCTGGAATGGTGAAGCTGGAAACGAAAACTGGGACTCACCTCAGCCAGGTCGCCGAACCTGTCACCAGACAGACAATACAGATTGCGGATTGATTGTAATGGTAGTGCGTTGCATGAGTCAATGGACTGTAACTGTTATATCCTATCAGGGGGACGGGCATCACACCACAGAGATTCCTGGCTGAATGCTGCTGATACGCTGTGGTCTGATTAAAGGGTTGTGTGAGCTCCGGGTCCCTAGTTTATATATATATATATATATATATATGTATATATATATATATATATATGTATATATATATATATATATATATATATATATTATTAAATAATTATCTTAAGCTTCAAACTGCCCAAGTAGTCATGAGTGTGTACAGAAAATATCCACATGCACTTCTTTGCAGTGCTTTAGTGCTTTTCAAGTTATGGCTGCTGCTTTGACCAGTTCCCTGCAAAAAATGCTTGAGCAAAATATGTCTGAGACATTTGTACCGTACAGCTCGTTCGCAGATAAAGTTCAGAGGGCAATTGGTTCAGACAGACATTGGAGGATAAAGGTTATTATTCTCAAGTAGGCAGTGCTATTTTTGTGTATAAGTGCAGTAAGTACCTTCACTGTGGGACAGAGACTTGTGACGTAATGGCGATCATGGATGTAACTGGATCTGGATTGAAGGTTACCCGTTCATGAACCTTGGCTGTAAGTCTAGCGCTGGTATGTGTGATATTAACTCCGTTCCAAGGGAGGTTGTATTGTGTTCCTGTTGCACTGTGGTATCAGACCTCCCTGAGATCCTTTGCGCAACACAGCCCTTCTGGTAAATATTTTCATGAGTTCAGTATCACCTGTCTTCCCACACACACACACACACACACACACACTCATACACACACTCTGACCAGAATGACTCTTGCTGCTTCTCATTTTTACAACCTGATAAAAATAGATGACACATGTTTTTTTCTGGGCCTCACATTTATGAGGATGCCTTTGACACTGTTTTGCATGTTTCTTTCAGAGCCTGTTCTTTCAATATCAGAAAATGATAGCATTTGTCTGTACAGAGCAGATAGTGGAGCGGAAGTAATTTTTAAATTCTTTTGAAGCGGGGGGGGGGGGGCACACAAGGAATTAACAGGAAATTAATTTAAAAATAATGACAGAGTTATATATGTAATTGGAGTATGATGATTCATGATATGGCTCAATGCGAGGTGTGTACTGTGCTGTGCAGAGCTGGATTGCATGAAAAGGAAAAGATGTGCCTGTAGTGCCCATGGGGTCACTTTGTAGCAGGAGGCAGATAGATTTAACATCTTCCTTGTATGTAGGTGATCTTTCCACAGCTTGTTTCCACAATTGTACAGCCAAAATATTAAGATTAGCGAGCAACCATGTTCACATCAAAAACGAAATCTCTTTCAGTTTCTCTTTCATGAGAAAATCAGTTGCAGAAATGCAGTCATTCCCTCTTTAAACATGAACTAAAAGGCAATCTGCACTCAACTCATGCCTAATTTGTGACAAAAAAGAGCCTTTGTGCATTCAGTTATTTTTGCACCATGATGTTACTCTTCAACAACAGCAATGACGTCACACTCATAAAACACGTTTTGCACAAAGCACGTGTATGGATTGTTCAGATCCTTGCACCGGAAAAAAACAAGTCTGCTTGTACATTACACAATATCAGAGTGGGAACCAATAACTGGTTATCAGTCAGTCAAGAGTTTATAAACAGATATGCTACTGACAAGATTTGCTTCATCTAGTTTCACCACCACCTCCCTCCGCACACCCCCTCATCCTATAGGTTGCTTGGCCCATGCCATTGCAAGTGTGCACTGTGTTTACATGTGATGATAGTCATCCGTCAGTTCACCTTGTCATTAACTACAGTCACAGTGCAGGAATCTTGTAGTTGTAATCTGTAATGTGCCCCAGGCAGTATGACACATATATATTTTTTATTCTTTGGAAGCATGAAGGAGAAGACATACAAGGAATTAGTAGGAAGTTCATTAAAAATCAAAATCGTCAAATATACGTCATTGGAGTATGATGAGCCGTGATAATATGGCTCAATGAGTGCTGTGTACAGACAGGATTGCATAAAAAGAAAACATGTGTCTTTAGCCATGGGGTCACCACTTTACCCAACATTCTCCCTTCACTCACCCCTTATCCTACAGCCTGCTTGGCCCATGCCACAGCAAGTATGGGCCCTGTTTACATGTCCTGATGTCACGTTCACCTTGCCACGAAACACGGGCACAGTTCAGGAATCTTTTATGATACCTATCTATATCTGTATGACATATATATATATATATATATATATATATATATATATATATATATATATATATATATATATATATATATATATATATACAAATAGGGAGGACACACAAGGAATGATAAATGACATGTGCCATGCTATATTCTGTCCTTTCCTCTAAATGTTGACTGCGGAAAACATTTAATATGAACACGCTCAGTCAGGAGCACACACGCGCTTTTAAATATGAAGCTTGCTTAAACGTTGTTTGCTTTCCCCATCAGCGGGTCAGAACGGGAAAGGTTGCGGGTAGGGTTTCACAGAGCGTGTTTTGGGGGTGTGCTACGGAAGATGGGTGTGACATCGTATTTGAATATGGAAAAAACCTGGAGTAGCAATAATATCATGCGGCTTACCACTTAGCGTTAAAAGTTTCAACGCAAAATTCTGTTGCAGAGAACAGCAACAAATGAGAGTTATCTTATTCCACTTTTCACTGTGATACGGACTGAATGTACAAGCTAATATATTCATTACAGTTTTTTGGGCAACATATTCTTTGAGGTCATTGCCATGATATATATTTGCATTCATGCAGAATTTTAAAAATATATAGTATCTTATATACTGCACGCATTTGTGTCTGATTTACAAAAGTGCTGGCCGTTTATTTTCAATCAGGTAGGACATATCACTTCTCACATTGTTTCAAAACAAAAGTTTTACTTTGGCAGAGCATTAAACCTTACAAAACCTTGGTTATGCTTTACAGTTATAATTGCTCACAACATACGTTCTAATCATATGAATTTCACATTTGCAACTTCACACCCCTCCGTGTGAGCATCACGCAGCAGGACACCGATACGCCTGTCAGACGCTTTTTTTCATGCTAAATCAGTGGAGTATCACTTTCGAATACTGCGTCACGGACAACACCCCCGATCCTCCTCCCTGACGTCACTTCGCGTGAGCTTCATTGATGGCGCTTCCCGGAGTCGGCGCAGTACAAGTTTGCGAGTGTGGAAAAAGCCGGGTGGCCGAAGGAGGGAGAGAAAGACCTGGCTAGCTAACGTTGTGAGATACAACTAGGAGAAACTTTCTTCCCCAACGTACTCGCAGATTGCTATGAGAGCTTGAAAATGGCGCAGAAAGATACGTTCTTACATCTGTTCGCTGGAGGGTAAGTTGCGTCTCTTTTAAGTTCTTGTTTTTCCTTCCCAACTACCTAGGTAGGGGGTCAGTCATGCATAGAAGCAATGGTTAGGTGTCTAGGACCTGATTGTGACGATTTGTAACACTACACTCTTTAGCTGGCTAGCCGGGGCGCCATTTGACCTATTAGTCTAGCTGTGATGTGTAACCTTTTCATTAAAGTTTCATGTAACGTGTTAACTGTATGCGTAGCTAGCACGCCTTTCAATGACAAGGAAGCCTGCACAAGATGCACGTGTGTGCTGCACGTTACGCAAGGTTAAAAAGGACGAACATTTCTATGGGGCGCTTGCGCCGGCTTTCATTGTTCATTTTATGAGTCTACTCGGTAGCTAGCTGGCATTGTAAGAGCTACTCTATTATAATAGAACTAATTATAATAAGTTATGATAAAACATATGTAGCTGGCCGCTGGATGATAGTAGGTTGTCTGATTTTAGCTTGTTAGCCAGCTTGCTACATAGCTGACATATCCACTACTTAATTGCATGCTAGCTGGCAAGCACAAGAGAAAATGCTAACTGAAGTGTCTTCCCACATCGACATCACTCAGGTAGCGAGTTAGGTTTTCTACACACGGTTATATAAATTAGAACACGCATGAATTATTAACAATTTGCAAACTTGATATAGCTGGTGTATTGTAGAATGTGACATGAAACCACGCAATAAAGCATCATTTCGAGCTCATTGTTCGTCTGAACTGAATTAAGTGTATTAATGTCATTCATATTTTGTCATTTGAATTGTCTTAAAATATCGTCATGCATTTCAATTAAACTGTTAGTTTCTGTAGTTACAGTAATGCAATTTGCTCTCAATGCCAGCATTTTAATCAAATGTAGGATCCCATTCTCATCTCCAGTTCAACGTAATTTTCAGAAATGGAAGGCAATTTAATGTGGGTAACTGTTTTCAGTATGGCACTGTGGGGCAGATTGATCTGTTCCAATGTGGTCTGACACATCCTGTATATGTTCATTTGGCATTACAATGTGAAGCTGCTCACCTTTGCATTGTAGGTTGTGCTGGATAAGAATGTTTGCCAGATGTGTCACTGATGCCCCATGAGTGGGCATCCTTTGAGTGAAGGGGGTATTTTGACTGAAAGCCCTCTCCACCACGGGACGAGATTTAAACGTAAAGTTATAGCTTATAGTTAAAGTTAGCATAGTAAAGTTATACCCCCGCATGCTGCAGTCAGTGAAGTGGAGGTGCAGAAGTGAAGGTGTGATGTAACTTAACTAGCCAAACCAAAATACAAGCAGAGGCTGTTGGCTGACCTATAATTCAGAGTAGTCCTCTATGCGTTTCAAGTTTCAGCCCCTTTTTTATTGGGAGGATGCCTGCTTTACTGCTGGCACAATTTGCCCGGTGCAGTTTTAGCACTCCCGGTGAGGGAATTAGAGCTGCTGTCTTTTTATATATTTATATAAATATATAGCCACCTGCACCCACATGACTGCCCCATGACAAGGGCTGTCTGCTCTGTGTTATTTTAAGACAGCTGCTCAAGGACCGTGGCCTCCCTCCCTGCATCGAAAACCCTGCCTCATTTGGGTGTCTTTGGCTCTGTCCAAACACCCAAAGCTTCCTTTTTCCATGGCCAGATATAGCAGTCGTAGTCAAACCAGCCTACGAGAAGAGGGGGGGTGTTAGTTGTGAGTGTAACATTACCGCCTATTTCATTGAATTTTTTGCACTCAAGCACCAGGACGAAGCTAAGAGTTTTTCTTGCTTTTGCATGACCATTGAACTCTTATCCTTTAATTTTGAGGAAACATTATATATTCTAAGCCTTAGTCACCTGAGCACAGCAAAATAACTTTTATGTGTGTGGAAATACAAACTTCTTTTTGTACATAATAAAAAACTGAAATATATGTAAACACATATATGTATGTGTGTCTAGCTATAAATATATTTTATGAGTAGAATGAATATTTCAAGATAGAGTGTTGGCTGCATAGTAACTCAAGTTTATTAGCACAAGCTTGTGGTGATTGCATAATACATGACATGTTCTCACCATAAGGGGAATGTGCAGGCTGCCAGTTTTAAAAACCCAGCATGTGTTGCACAGGGGTGCACTGCACAGCAGTCCAGGGTTAGCATTTCTGGAGCTTGGCAAGACATGTGTTCCTTTGGGCTAGGTACTTAACCCATAATTGCCTCAGTAAATGTCCAGCTGTATAAATGGATAACATTGGCAAGACATGTTTTGTAAGACGTGGAGGCGTGCAGCGTCTGTAGTCTGGGACTTTACTCCCTGTATAGTGCTTCCTTTCATCGCTTACCTTCCCCATGCTTTGCTTATTTTTAACCCTGGTTTGCCAAAAAAATGTAAACACTTATGCTGATACACCACAATAAGCCCTACTAACACACCGAAACACAAGGTTTGCCTTATGGAGAACACCATTTCTAAGGACACCAGTCCTATTGATTGTGTTTCCTGTTCCCCTGGGATTCTGCAAAAGCAGATTAAGTGAGGAGCTGAATTGGTGACTAAGAGGTTTTTAGCAAATGAGAAACATGTAGATTTTGTTGGCCACAGCTGTGGTTTGTTAATCACTGAATTTCCAAGAGGGCCTCAGATGCACCTGGGTGCAATTTTCACTTGCAGGCTTCCCAATATGATGAATGGGGGTACACCCATATTATGAAGGTGGTACAGGCATTTGCCTTTGACTTTTTTGACAGTCGTATTGAATCAGAGATCTTTGTACAACTGCATGACACTAGGCCATATTTGATTATTTATGTTTAATTTAACTTGAATGCTCCCAGTTTAATTGGAGACAACATCTTCTCTCCCATAGTGCTGACCACCATATCTTATTGGCTAATTACTTTTGCCTGTCCGATCGAAGGCTTCTACGTCAAATACTGTGGACTCAGAGGGTCAGTCTGTGTCCATATTTGACTAGAGTGACCTTCAGAGTGGCTGAGCTGTGGTGTATACCTGGCCTGAAACTTGCAGACGCGTGCAAACGTCTCTGCATGTGACTCATTGTGAAACAAAATAATTAACTCTTCTTTTTTGTAAATTAAAATGGTCAAAATTATCATATTACAGCCAAAATATATTTCTTATAAAAAGAGCTATACAAACATATGATTCATGAGTTTGCAAACAAAGGTTCCAGGAAGTATGAGGAAGCAAAAAATGAAATGACATGAAACTTTAAAACAATGAGCTCACATTCCTTCCCACATGTAATTTCAAGAATAAAAGATCTATTGTTGCAAAAGTAATTACTTCCTGCAATATCCTTCTAGAAAAGCCTTCCTTCTAGTAAATAGTTGCTTTTCCTTTTACAAGAATATGCACAGAACTATGCACATGCTTTTTAGCATGATAGATGTGCAATGATGTTACATATGTTTAAAATGTCAGTCATTGCAGAAATTAAAAGCAATGTGGAAATAACAATTTCCAAATTTGGTTGTCATCTAGCATAGCTCTGACTTTGTTTTGGGTACATCCAAGATTGATGCCCCGTTTTCGTTTGGGGCATGGCTCTTGGAATAGCATGCGTCTAGATTGTCTGCCAGGCATTTTCCACAGCCAACCTGTTTTTGTTACAAAATGTTATGAAGTTGTTGTGAATTACTCTGATTTCTCACAGAATGGAGCTGGGAGTGGGGCGGGGGTGGATGGGTGAAGGCTGTAGAGCACAGTGGTGTGTATGGATATTGAGGGCCTTTCTGTCTGTTCGCAGGTGTGGCGGTACTGTGGGGGCCATCATGACCTGCCCCCTGGAGGTGCTGAAGACCCGGCTACAGTCGTCCGGGCTCACGCTCCGGCCCGTGTTCCAGGTCCAGCTGGGCACGCTGAGTGGCACCAGTGTCCTGAGGCCCGCCCCCGTCACGCCCGGCCTGCTGCAGGTGCTGAGGTGAGGCCGTCGCCTCGTTTCGGGTTGGGGGGGGAGAAGGGGGTGGAGGGGGAGGCTGGGGAACGGGGAGTCCTGTCTGTGAGGCTGCTTCTCTTTCACTTCATTTGATCGGTCCGAGTGTCTGGTGGCCCGTGTGAAAACGAGGATGTCGCAGGGACCCGGTTTTGCTTCCTGTTTGGAGCAGAGTCAGGGAGCACGGGGCCCTCGGCGGCCACAGGGCATGATGAGCAAGCAGTGTCAACCCCCCCCCCCCCGTGTATGGGTGACTGTCACGCTCCACTCTCACAGCTTACACAATTGCCCTCTGATGCCACTCCCATGACGACAGCCTGCCTTTGTGTGGTCTCGTGTTATGAGGAACAAAAGGATTAAGGAGGCAACGCCTTGATAGAGCAATTCAAGGTGGCCCTGCCTGTGGCCTGATCCAGTCAAAACCGGGTGGGACACACATTCACACAGGAAGGCCCCATCACTAGGGTAGAGGGAAGAAACTATTTTGAGCACGGCGGCCATTGCGATACCGTTTGCCAGGGTGGACACAGGGCGGGTATTGCAGTCTGGTGCGACCCCCATGGTATGGAAGGGTGGCATCACATTGCACCGGTGTTACCCCTTTGGGACATGTATCAAGTGTCAAGACTATCAAGAAGTTGCTGCTGTGGTGCACTGACATCACAGAGTCATGTCTGTCATGTCATGTCATGTCTGTTCACACACAGGTCAACATAGTGTGAACAATTTGTAATTTTTTATCGGAAGAAATAAAAAAAAATCAATGTTTAATTTATTGCGCATAAGAAAGAATATATGCTCTTTCAGCTAAGTGGTTGTTAAGGGGTCGTTTTGCACAGTAGTTTAACTCCGTGTTCAGAAATATGCATTTGTTGTGTATTTACTGTAAGTGCTTTACTCTGCACCCCCTGACATTTACACTGGTTTGCCTTGGCAGTGGGAGAAAATTTCTGGCACATGGACATGAGCTGTTCCTGAAGCTTTTGCCACCTGTACCAGATCCGGACAGTGTGCTAGGTCAGATTCGTTTTGTTTAGCATGGCAACATTTTGAAAGCTGGACTCTGAGACACGAAGAAGAAAATGGAACCCTGCTCACGTCTTTTAAGGCAGTCGGATTGGTTGTGGCCATTTGTAGTAGATGTTTTAAAAATGCCTTATCACATAAACTCCTAAGAACTAGAGGCAACAACCTGGATTTAAAGCTAAACGACTGATGTTAGTTATGGCCATGAATACATACATTTACATTTTACATTTATTTATTTAGCAGACGCTTTTATCCAAAGCGACTTACAAAAGTGCATACAGAGAGACAACGTGTTTGAAAAATGTGGCAAATATGAGCTGACTCATAAAATTCACAAAAGATAACAGACATAGATATAGAGATAACTGCATCATGTGTTATGTTAGGTGTGGCTGGTAACCGAGGGCCATGAATTTGCATTTTTATAGTCCATGCCTGATTAACTTGCCAAATGTGAGGTGAATGAATTAATATGAATAGATTAAGGTTTCACCCATATAGCTGAGGAGGAAGGAGAAAGTGCTACCCTTGCATAAGAGAATGACACATTTACTAATGTTCATGGGAATTTTCCCCAGAAGCCTGATTATGCTCTTTCAGCATTTCCTTGTGACCTCATATTTTCTGTGGGGTTCCCACAGCGGTCTCCTCTATCCTCGAACATGATCGCATGGGATCCCTACGTCCTGCTGACACCCAACACCTGACACCCCTCTCATATGCTGCGCCACTACGCCTCGGGTCCCCACCCCTCCTGTGGGGGTGGACTTGCTCTTTTACCAGTGTCACAACGTGCGTCAGATACAAAGGGGGCAAGCCCTGTCTGCGCATCTGCACTCGCGCCATCCTCTTGATCCTCTTGATTTTCCTGAGAAATGAGAAGGCCAAACTTGCATTTGACTGTAGGAATGAAAACAGGTCATCATGCTGTGTTTTGATCAGGAGCTTCTGAAAGTAACTCTCATTCTCTGTTATTGCTTCCTGATAACAGCACATATGAAAAGCAGCAGTCCCATTTGTTTGCCGGGTCTCCAGTCAGCTGCTAAACCCAGTCCAGCTGTGATTACCCCGGCAGGTTTATCTGGCTAGAGGGGGGGAAACGGGTATGGACTTCAGACCAAAATCCTTACAGGTCCCCGCAAGGTTGAAGACTGTTTTTCCAAACATGGGACGGAGTCCTCTGATGTTTGCTTGTGTCGTTATGTGTGTACTGGTTGTGTGGGTCAAGTCAACTCCCCAAGGGTCGCTAACCCTTCGCAGCAGATGGAGGTAGCAGGGCTCAAAGGACAAGGGACGGGGGTCTGCGCTGGAAGAAAACAAACTCGTTTGTGAAGAGGGCCTGGTGTGTGGGGCAATGATAAGAGGGAGGGGTCAGTGGGAACAATGACCTCTCCCCGCGGTGGGAGGTGGGGGCTGTGACGCACATGCCCTGTCCTTTGTGTGTTGACATGTCGGAGTTTCAGGTGGTTGGATTATACAACACATATCATTTACCAGGTGAAAAGAAAATGGGTCTAAAGCTCAAACAACAAGTGGTGCAGTGACCTCGAACATACCCATTCTAACAGTGCACCTTGTTTTGTCCTTTTTTTGATTATGTTTCAGGTCAATATTGGAAAAAGAGGGACCAAGATCTCTCTTCCGTGGCCTGGGGCCAAATCTTGTTGGGGTGGCGCCTTCGAGGTAAAGCAAAACTTTTCCATTTCCATTTCACTTTTTCATTTTCTACATAAAGACAAAGCAAAGGAGTGTCTTATTGTAAAAGCAAGATTTGAGGCGGATATTTAATTCTAGCTAAAAAAACGAAACACTTGCTATTATTGTTTATTCAAGGTTAAGAACAAAGGTTATTGTGTTCGGACTGAATACAGGACATAAGTTTTGTTTCCTGTTTGTTTTTGGCCTGGTCACGAAAGCACCTGAATACACAGTGCATATCACATATATGGATATGTGAAAAGGAAAGCAGTAGCTGTTCTGCCTGTCTAGCCTCCCCCTGTCTGACAGGACAGAGCGGCAATGGTGTTTGTGTGACCTTCTTCACTGGCGTCTCCCTCCTTCTGTCACAGTTAAGAGCTATTGAGAAATTCCCTCCCTTCCACCTACATCAACCGCTGAAAACATTTTGTTGACGCGGTTGATAAGTCACCAGGCAGATCAGGGAGCAAAAACAGCAGGCAGCCCATCCCAGAGGCCTTACATGATAAACTGAGTGGGCCGGGAAGGTGACATTGGCTTTCTGCTCGTGCTTGCGACAGAACGGACGAGCTGCGGCTAACCAGATTTGATGTTTTCGTTGTTCCTCGCCACACCTCCAGAGTGTCACAATGTTTAGGAACGGTTTTTTTCCAGTTATTCACAAAACGGAGATGGGGTGTGTGCGTTTCCTCTGTGAGGTGTTTTGAGTTGACATTTAGCTGGCCTTTTCTTGTGCAATCTGTAACATTTTACCAACAGCTACCCTTCATTAACAAAAGCTGCAGAAACTTCACAGTTAATGCCTCTGATGAAAAACTGAAACGGGTGCTTGAGGCAGTGTTAATTTTCTGCCAGATCTGAATCCTTATAATAAGTCAGCCAGAGGCCCACTGGTGGCCTAAATGGCAGTGTTTCAAAGGTCACTGCGAGGGAGGTTTAGGGATGGGGTTGGCGGTACAGTAGGTGCACTGTAGGTCTATTGTAAGCAGTTTGGCGGTCCCAGCACTCTGGTGTCCGGTTTCAAAGCCCCCATTGAGGAGACCTGCAGCATCAGCCCTGTGCCTGGCCGCTTATTTGGTCGTTTCCACTGGCGAGACACGGGATGTTCCAGAAATGCGTGTAATGGAGAGAGAACGAGAGAGAGGCCAGTGCTGAACAAGGGAGCTCATCGTGAGCTGTGTTTGCACGTGGGGGGCGAGGACAGGGAGGCAGCACTGTACACGTGGAAGCGGTGAAACCTGGAAATGGTGCAGCCCTCGCCGTATTGGTCCTGACCCTGCCTTGTGTTTTTTCCCTCTCCACCCCCTTCCCCCCTCTCTCCACTGCCACTCACAGGGCCATTTACTTCGCCGCGTACTCCAAGTCGAAAGAGATGTTCAACGGCGTCCTCGTGCCCAACAGCGGACTGGTGCACATGTCCTCAGCTGGCTTCGCAGGTGAGGCGATAGGAGCGGGCACGTGCACCCTGGGTGTGGCCGATTTAACATGGCATATGTAGAAACGGCGAACAGCGGGACTTTATCACAGGGCGCAAACTGGGGGAAAAATGGGGGATATCTGTCCTTGGGTGAAGGTGAATACGTTGTGCAACGTCCATTTTCCATACTGCCTGTTGCAAAAGGCGAACAGGGTTCATCCACCAGCTGGCAGGGTTACAGTGCTGTTTGCTTAGCAGCTGCCGGTGACAGCAGATGTGTAACAGTGCATGGTTGGAGAGCTGCGCATGCACTCGAGTGCAGATCATTGTTGCGATGCCTCACACAGCTTAACCGCGTGTGAGGGTTGTCAAAGATTTGCATTGATACCATGCCTGTGTAGTAAAACCCCATGAGCATCTGCACTCAGGTCCATCTTTAGGGAAATTCTGTTTTACATACATGTTAGTTTCCACAAAAACAAGCTGAGCATTTGGTTGACCCAGCTAGGATTTAGAGGAACCATCAGGGACTCCATTTAAACTCAGCTGCCATTGCTGGTTAGTAGCACTGCATGATGAAGCGTCCCTTATAAACTCTGTCTTTGGTAAAAGAAAGTAGGTTTCACCAGTATATTTCTCTTTCAGCGTTTGTTACAAACTCCTTGATGAACCCCATCTGGATGGTCAAGACCAGGATGCAGCTGGAGAAAAGGTAGTGTCTCAGAATGTGTAAAATGCACTGTTCCACTAAGAACCTTGTGTCACACTCATGTAGCACCTTAAGGTATTCTGATGTGAGATGCTGACAGAGAGGCTGAGCAGGCTAATGCAATCAGGTTCTGAGGTTTTTAATACATGCAGCTCTGTGTGGCTTCAAAGGGAGCCCCCTCGCCACACAGAACAGTTGCACTTGAATTGCTCTTTGGCTGTGCAACTGTAAGCACATGACTGGAGCCAGATTATAAATATCCAACCTTAGAGTGCCGGTGCGCGCCCCGGAGGCAACGGCTACGTGTTCCGCAATGAGCAGAGGTCAGCACTCTCGCGCTGCCAAAAGAACAGTATGTTTGAACTGTGCGGCATGTGAATATCGTTCTAAAATATCTCTGGCTGCCCCCTACCACTCAGCCCCCAGTCACCCTTTTGGGTTCTGCAGAGGAAACCAATGTAACCTTCATCACCAAATCTGATATTTTGAAATTGAATAACATTTTGGATTGCTTGCTTTCCTCGAGGGGGAAAAACTACAATCATGCCATTTTTAAGTGCAATTTAATAATTTTTTGCTTGTATGTCATTTGAAATTTAAATGAAAGGTAATTGATGTCTGTGAGTGCTTTTTAAAACTGTCCTTATGATGCATTGAAAAACATGGTCAGAAATGCAAAACCAAGGCAGTTAATCATGGCAAATGAAGAAGCTGTGATGAATATGTATATTATTCCAAACCACACTGAAGGCCTCATTCCAAAGGATGGGGTTCAGACTGCTGTTCTCAGAACAGTGGGTTTCGGTGGAGCTGGTTCGTGTCTCCCCCCCTTGTTCTGACTCGTTCTCCCCCTTCCCCTCAGGGCTCGAGGAGAGAAGAAGATGAACGCATTGCAGTGCGCGCGGTACGTGTACCGGACGGAGGGGGTCCGCGGCTTCTACAGGGGCCTGACGGCGTCGTACGCCGGCATCTCGGAGACCATGATCTGCTTCCTCATCTACGAGACGCTGAAGAAGCACCTGGCTGACAATCGCTTCAGCCCAGCCAATAGTGGGACCGACAAAAGGCCGTCCGACTTCCTCAACCTCATGGCTGCTGCAGCCATCGCCAAGGGCTGCGCCTCCTGCATAGCCTACCCACACGGTGAGCGAGGGGGTTCCTCTGGTCAAATCCGGTCAAAACCGCCTGCTATAGTTGGAACGACATCCAGCAAATGACCTTGTGCCACCTTGTACCACATCGGTGGCTCAACTCTGCCCCCTTGTGGTGCAGGAAACACCTCTACCGTCATAAGGGTTGCTGACTGTGTATTGCAGGTCACTGCCACACTGTAATGAGCAAAGTAGGCCTGTTTTTGAGTGCGCTGACTTTGAATGCATGTGCATGGCGGTATTGCTTTAGTGTCGGTCTGTTTCTGACTCAGCGATTTTTCTCTCAATCCTCAGAGGTGATCCGGACGAGACTCAGGGAAGAAGGGAGCAAGTACAAATACTTTTTCCAGACGGGGCGCTTGGTTGCATTAGAGGAAGGCTACGCTGCCTTCTACAGGGGACTCGTGCCACAGCTCATCCGACAGATCCCCAACACAGCCATCGTGCTCTCCACCTACGAGCTCATCGTCCACCTGCTGGGGGACGCCTCCCAGTGACAGGAAGAGAGGGGCTGGGCCACCCGGACTGGACGGGGGCGGGGAAACGACGCCCCCCTAGCGATTTGCACACGGGACACTCCGACATGCCACGGAGACGGACAGCTGGTGCTCCATACGCATTCTTAGCACGTGCAAAGACATTTTCCTGAGGGAGTTTGGGGGGAGAACAGATTTGATTTTTGATCCAAAGACTTTTTAAACCTGCCTTTATTTTATTTAAAGAATATGTAATATAAGTTATTGTATTCTTTGTGGACTAAAATATCTGTGTCTCCCCACTGAGTGACATCCAGAGAGGGTGATTGGAAATACTTTTATTTCCAGGTTGTTTTTCTTTCCAAATGGATCATTATGTAGCACAGTAAATCAGTGCAGTGAATAGAACAGGTCATCGGATAACCCATACAGCACTGCGAAGATATTTATTGTTATTGTCATTATTTGCTATTTTTTTTATAACTATTAAATCTCCGAAGAAATGGGTTGCCACTTTAACAACAGTGTCTGTGATCCTGTCTGAATTTCCTGTTGAAATCATGCACATGAAGGTATACAGAATACAGAATGTTCTTCTAGGCCACCATACTTACACTGCCTTATATAAACTGACCAATTATTATAAGGCCCCACTTATAATAATTATTCAGTTTACCACCTGACCTTACTTTGGAGCCCAAACAGGAAATGGTTTTGACATCCCTCCAGTCATGCAGTGCCTTTTCCTCTGGTTTGGGCTCCAGGTTATGCTACATGTTAAATATTATTTTAATGGGGGTGCTTGGTTAGTCTGAAACTTTGAAGCTGATTGTTCTGCTCAGTCATGGCCACAGTGTTGTTGCACTTGGCCAGAACTTTAAGTTTGGCTTTAATGATTTTATTTTTATTAATTTTGGAGAAAATACTTTTTTGTGGATAAAGAAACGGAGGACCTAAATGCATTCTAAAGTGGCATAATAAAATGCATTAATAAACATTTACAGTCATACAACTGATTCAGACCACTGACTGCCAGTGGAGCATTATGCTTTTCTGCATCTAGATTAACGCTGAGCGCAACTGGTCCTTTCAAAAACCTGAAAAATGAAAGCCCATTACTTCAACATTATATTAACTTTCTGACTTTGAATTGCTAATTTAGCCTGAGAGCCACATAATGGATATTGCAGACATGTTGCAGGCCTTTCATCATCGTATTAAGTAGACCATTCTGCTTAATGGTGTGCTAAATGTATTTAGTTTGAATTTGTCCATGTTCAGAAGCACTGTGAAGTTGCTGAACCATAGGTGGATTGGAGATGCCTTATTTTCTTTGTGGTAGGTACACAGAGCAGATTGTCCTGTCTTCTAATGGCTGTAATTTGGAGCTTTGTTTCACAGTTGCTCAGTACCTTTCAAACAAGTCTTCAGTCCACCCTTTTTTCTGAGAAGTTTTCGGTCTTCTACATAGTTTTTACATGAGTTATGTCATCTTTGTGGCGACATCCTGGCTGCAGTCTAATGTGTAGATGAAGCCAGTACATTCTTTTGAAAAGATAAGGTTCGCTGTATGTTATCTTCCTGTGTTTTTTTTTTTTTCATTCCTCTGAAAATAACATCAAGCTCATGCTTGTTAATAGACCTATTCATACAGACCAATTTGCAAACTTGTTTGTAACATTCCTCCATGTTCTCTCTTTAATGGCAGTTTGAACGCGTTTTGTATAGAGTGCACATACACTTCAGACGACATTATAATGCAAAGTGACTGGGATGGCAACTCGTTTCCTCCAACTTGCTGCTCTTGGTTGAAAATGAACATGACAAGTTAAGTCTGTAGACAGCTGCCACCTCGGTGACTACACGTCACTATTGTGTCGTTTGCCGAAGAAACTAACCCTCCAACCACTGCTTCTAAATCAGTGTCCATTTTTTAAACAAAATATTTGGTGTAAGGATTTGGTATAGGTGAGCTCATTCCAGACCTGTTGATGGCAGCATAAAGTCACCGGAATGAGGAAAGGATTGTGAGAAAGCAGTCTGGAGTGCAGTCCATATGCTACATATCACCAAACGCCTCACTTACTCATCTCTCTCTGAAATATATTCCTAAAATACACCGATTATTATAACAATTCCGACCACGTGGGGGGCTTTGTGAGATTTCAGCTCTGATTGGCTGTCTTCTAGGTTCACAGGCGGGGCTCGACAGCGGTAAATCATCCAGCTGGTCACTCTGTGGTAAAACGGCTAGCTTGCTAACAAGCTAGTCAAAAAATATTTCGCCCGAGAGAAAACGCGGCGAATGGAGAATGGAGTTTTTTAACCAGATGCTAACAGAGTATCCCCATGCAACTTACGGAGGCGTGGGAGCGACGGCTTGCGCCGCCGGGGCCCTGGTTTACAAGGTAGCGACGCGGTAAGTGGCCAGCTAGCTCGCTGCAGCTAGCGAAGCACGTCATAACAAAGGCCTCGCGCGCTGGAACGGAGGGTTCGAAGCCGGAGTTGCGGGCGCGCGGGTGCACATCGCGCCCTCGTGTTAGCGGCTTCTTGTCAGCGCGATCGCTTTTGAGCAGAACTGCAGTAACGGAATTTGTTTGCTTTCTCGTCACGCTCAGCGCGCAGTCCGAAGTCTCGCACAGTGACTCACATTGTGCGGCGCCTGCACCGCCTTCAGCTGTCATCCTTTTGCACCGAAATGCTTCTGAATCGAAGCATATTGTCTGTCCTTACGTTAGCAATGCTGTTGGTCGGGTAGCTAAAGCAATGCCTGCAGTTTAGTTCGATTAGAGGATTAAATCGCAAAATCTCGTTTTCGCTGGTTACGATAGCTCAACATTTTGTAATGCAGAATAGCGAATTCCGGACATTCAAATGAATGCCCCAGTGGTTACCCGGTAACTTAACGCTGCTAGTCAACGTAGTTAAACATAGCCAGCTAGCGAGATAATATGGACATAGGGTGGAGTAAAAGTTAAAGCATTCGCATTAGGTATAGGTAACTTGCTACCTAGCGTGCTATCCACCTAACTTTATTTTCAGCATCGTTCCAATGAATGACATATTTTGCTCTGACAGCTACCTTCTGATCACCCCCAAATAATGTCTCAGTATCATTCTTTTTTGCAGACATAGCATTGCTTTATTTCTAGACACTTTGACACTGTTACTGACGTTTTTACTCTGGTACCGCTTTTAGTAATGTCTCTCTTCAGTATGGCACTGTTTATTGCAGTACATACACTTGTAAATGGGGTCTGACGTTTTTTCTTCCTCTGTTACACTTTTCATGGGACCTGAAATACACTAGCCTGTTATGTACCAGATCAGCAAGTGTAATGTACGTGATACAGCAGCTGTGAAAAATTTGTGTACGAATTACGATGTTTAGCTGTCCGTAGAACTTCAGTTCACTTTTCTCAAGCCAATAACCACTGGCAGACGTGGCCGGCACCCGCCTGAGGAATTAGCTCAGTCTTTGTACGCCGAGTTTTGCCAGTGCAGTTGGCTTATGACTCGCTCACGAGAAGCAGCTGTTGGGGCAAGTGTCCAGTTCGCGCAGGAGCAAGAGAACAACTGCTGGACAGGAGTCCCGGTCCTCACCACACTACCCTCATCAGTGTTGTCAGAAGATCCGCCACACGCACTCAAGTCTAAATCGAACAGCAGAAAGGAAGCAACATATTGACGGTCAATTGTATATTTTGTCTATAATTAAATTAACGTGTATTCGAAAAATGTGGCCTTGCGAAGAGACATACGCACGCACAGAAATGTCTTTGTTCTGTGACACGGTTACTTGGAAAAGGGAGACAATATGGCTTTGAGCTGGATTATACAGGGCTACTGTGTGGCAGGAGCAGCTGAGATCTAGTCAGTTGTTTACGTACAGGGTTTAGTGACACAAAGGGGACAGTATTAGTGGACGGGGTGGATGATCTTGGGGGCTTTCTTTGTTGGTCCTGGGGCGTGAACCACACAGTCGTGATGAAAGATGGAGGACCTGATGTTTCCCTGCTGTGCTCAGCACAGCGATTGGTGTTTTCGTGCCCCATTTCGCTGCCCACTGTCCGTGTGTATTAAGGTCACAGCCTTTCAGGATGCCTGGTTTTGGAAGATTCCGCATTAGAGGAACTTAAGTACGTTATCAGGCTAATGCTGACGTTTCTTATAGCCTGTACTTGTCTGGCGGTCCCATGCCTCTGTTTTGGAGATGAGAAATTCCTCAGCACTTTCACAGTGCTGAATGCTGAAATGAGAAGGCTGTTTATGTGACCACGTGCTCTCTCCGAGCGCCAGGGTCGCCAGCCCGGAATTCAAAATCCCGGGGCAACGTTCTGTCGTTTCGGATAAAGAAAAACAAAACTGTAAGCTAGCTTCTTACACCGTCAATACGGAAACACGTTTATTATAGGAAGGTTCATGTTTCTGTTGAAACTCACAAATGTATTTTTAAAAAAATCTTAAATAAAAAAATCCTAACTTTCAGATGACTTTTATATTGCACACGTCAATACTAAATCAGTGACCATTCGGCCAATCTGACTGAAGCCAAACTTTGTAACCCTTTTTTCAAGCGTCAAACTGGAGGCGTACTGGCATTCCCCCTCGCTATAAAAGGAAACCGATTAAATCTCAATGACACACAGACTTTTTGTGTGTTCGGGCAGGAGAAAAAATATATCCTTGTTTCCAGGTAAAATGCATAGTTTCAAACCATCCTGCTTCATAGTAGTGTTTCAAAACAGAAAAAAACAGTAAGTTTAACTCCTCTGAGTAACAGAGTAACTCCTCTGTCTGCATTTGCTTATTGGCAGATTAATTACTCTTTATTACTCATCTCAAACCACATGAAGGAAACATTTTGTTTATACATTATTAACAGTAGCAATTTTGGCATTCTGTACTTGCCCGAAGCTTTTCTAGGTTAAGACCAAACACTGCAAACTGGTTCAAATGCACCCGTGCCTTTTGCCGGAGAGGGTTAAGTCAATGTGGACTGACAAGCAGAACGGCATCTGACTCTTAGCCATTTCATCTCTGCCAGCTCAACCACATTCAAATCAGGAGCGGTCCTTAGTAAAATTACTGTGAAGTCAGTCATGGTGGGTGGGGGGATTGAGAAAGGAGGCACATCAAGCAGATTTGTTTAAATAAGCTGTGGTGTAGGATTCAGTAAGATGAGGGTTTATTTGTAGTGGGCACGGTTTCCTTTTAAAGGGCCTGTTTTCATCCGACAGAAAGAAGCCCACACACGTGAACGTGAACTGCTGGTTCTGCAACCAGGACACGGTGGTCCCGTATGGAAACCGAAACTGCTGGGACTGCCCCAACTGTGAGCAGTACAATGGCTTTCAGGAGGTGAGGCATCACACGGGCAGAAACCGTCAGGGTTTGCCTTGTTACTAGACTTCTGCTGTTTTATGCTTGGTGATTTTGTGTGCTTAGCTTGACTTCCAAGTAATAGTATTGAGCAGGACAGCGGTGCCAGGTTTTTGTACACTCAGTGGCCACCCAGAGTATTTATGTATTTATGTACTTATTTATGTTTTATATAGTCAAGTCATTTCAAAGTGTAGATTGATATAACAGGCTCAGCTGGTTTACTAGAATTTATGAAAATAAAACAACTGGGTCATTGTCAGGTTATCCAACATGTCTGACATGTCATTTGACCTTCTGACTGTTCTGAATGCACCCTCTAGAACGGGGACTACAACAAGCCCATTCCAGCCCAGTACATGGAGCACCTGAACCACGGCGTCTCTGCAGGCCTGCCCCACCCCGAGGCCACCAAGACACTGCAGTGGGTCAACTGCCAGATGCTGCTGTGCAAGAAATGCAACAACAACCAGACCCTGAAGATCAAGCAGCTGGCCTCCTTCGTGCCCAGGGAAGATGTATGTGGCGGCTCTGTCTCTCCTGCTCTTTGTCTCTGTGTCTGTCTCTTTCTCTCTCTCTCTCTCTCTCTCTCTCTCTCGCTCTCTCCCTGTCTCTCTCTCTCTTTGAGTTGAAGCCTGATGTTCTGCCCAAGTAGCAGTTTGCCCTTTGGTTAGGGGCTCCCAGACCATAAAAATCAACAATCCACCTATTTTATGTTATCCCTGCCTCCCACACAGTGTATTCAATTGACGATTGACAATTTGGTCTTTCCCTATCGCACATCAGAGTGCAGGTTAGTTATTAAATCATTGAACTTTTTATTTGACTCAGCATGTGCCGCACTCCCTTGATTGTAGGAAAGCTGTTAACACTCAGAAGTTCGAGTGCTTTGTTGTGTCGAGCCGACTAGGGGAAACTCAGTTGACCACCAATTTGAAGTGATAAATTGGCCTTTTAGTGTCTTTCAGGATGGACATGTAGCATCTATCCTCACAGTCCCAATGAATTGTCCCAGTGAGCGTGCACAAGTGGAGCAACATTAACACTCTGGAACTAGAGAACCGATTTCATAAATTAGGTCATGGTCGTTTCCCTTAGGATGCAGTGCTGTTGTATGCTCTGATTCTGTTAACTTACCTGAGCTGAAATTTGACTGGTAACCTCACTCGCAGCTTGCATATCATTGAGACTGTGAATGAGCCTCACATCTCTGATTGACTAGGGCATTCCCACCAATTTTTCAGAATGTTAAATGGAGAATTGACTAGGTTAAAACTGTCCTGTTCATTTTCAGCAGCTCCATTACGTTGAATGGTTAGGTGTAGTCAGCTTGATGAAATAGAACCCTAAGAGAGAATTGGATTTCTCCATGGATATAATGGAGAATAACAATATATTTATCAAATGCACTGTTTTATTTTGTTTACGTCTCAGTGCTTCCTTTACATGTGTTATGTGTTAAAATACACACAGATCCAATGTGTCATTCTTGACCTGTGTCTCATGACCAGCCTTGACCCCTCTCATTACCAATGATATATACAGTAAATGGAAACTTTGGGGTGGATGTAGTGCAGTATGCATGTTGCACACCAGGGGGCGCAGTGTGCGCACATTTGGATTTGGCCATTAATCGCTCTGCTTCTGTTACAAAGTGAAAACATTTCTCCATAGAGCTATTAATTGAATACTGGTCTTGTCATATTTTGTCATTTATGTCGATTGTATACATTGTTTGACAGGTATTTCTTCTCTTTGATAGACATTTAAGAAATGTGTTTTTGCTAAACTACCATAAATGTTAAACTTTGCTGTTATGTTAAATGTTAAACATGGCATTGAGGCCTAATTTATGAACTAATAGCCTTTATCACTACGTGAACTTGCTACAACTTATATCTTTCTAGTAGTGCAGACTTTCTTCCAACCATAAGCTGCAAAAGAAACTGCAGAAAAGAAGTCAAATTCAGATCAGTACTCGATAGCTCATTTAGGCCTAATTCATTAAGAGTTCAGAGGGAATGAAAACCGCCATATTTAGTCCATACCTAGCAACGGGGTTCGAAATGCCTTTGGAGTTTTTGGCAGGTGTATGTAGCTAAGAAACATGAATAGAAATCGTTATGTTAAGGTATTGCAGCCTCTCAGGCCATGAAGCGGCCGCTACCCAGATTTGGCT